>NC_137230.1:2074700-2494700 GCF_949987685.1 Ammodytes marinus | reverse complement strand
TGAGGGGGTGTTAATATGAATATTTAAATCACCCAGAATGATGGTATTGGCAGAGGTAGTACAGAGTGTTGTGAGGAGATCAGACATTTCCGGGATGAAAGCAGAGTTGGGTTTTGGGGGCCTGTATATGAGGAGAACAGTCATGGGATGGGGGGCTTACATGTGAATGCAAGACACTCACAGGAGGAAGTTGTAGGCAGCGACATGGGGGACAACTCCAGGTCCTGTCGGTGGAGGACAGCTAGGCCACCACCGCAACCAGTAACAAGTAACTGTAGCCTGGGGGGCAGGCTTCGTTTAGGGCAGAGTAAACCTCTGGCTGGTGCCAGGTTTCTGTTAGACACATGAAGTCAAGTCCTTTTTCCCTGATATGTTCTTCAATCAAGCTGGATTTATTATTAATGTATTGAGTGTTGAAAAGTTCAAATTTGACCAGTGACTGTGGGGTTATTCTCTGTACAGGTTGCAGAGCCTTAAAATCCACTCCATGAAATCTATCCAGCCGGGAGTGCGGGGATCTCGCGATGTTGTGTCCTTTGCCCTCAGCCGTTTCAGCGGACCAGACAGATGGGATGAAGCCTGCAGGCTGACCATAAATAAAGTTTCTCCCTGAGCCTCTGTGGATATATCGAGGTATACGCAATAGTCCTAGCTGCTTAATGGTGGAAATACAGGATGGGATGGAGCGATTGTTGTACTTCAGCAGCTGTGAGGCGAAGTACGTCAACATCGAACCAGCCAGAGTGATGTTAGCCTGTTAGCAGCTAGGTACGGACCCGAAGCAGCTGGAGAAGAGCTGGGAGGCAGTGCAGAAAAATTCACGAGACAGTAGAGGCAGCTTTGCAGGTTGACCGGGGCATATTCCTCACCAGGATCACCGAAAAAAACGCCAGCAGTGACCAGGAAAATGTCACATCGGCTACTTGTTTTTAGCCGTTGCTAGGGAAGCCAAAATAGCAAGTGAGCTACACGGCTCTTCCACAATAAAACTGGAACAACTAAAGATAGTCCATAAGCTTGCTTTTCGTTGTTGATGTAGCTTGCAGGGAACCCAGAAGAGATTAAAGGTTCACAAAAAAATCACTTTTTAAAATAAAATTGGACAAAATTGGCCCAAATATTGCTTGGAGAAGCGGCGAACAGACAGCGCCAGCGTCCTCTCCAGCTGATGTTTACATTCGAATCACACAAATTTAAATTTAAGGCTGTTGTTAAGAGTTTGAAGTTGGACTCCATCGGAAATTGTGAATGTTTTTAGTTAAGAATCTTATTTTTATGTTGTACAACTGTACTTAAAGCGGCTACGAGTAACATTTAAATATCTTTTAAACAGCGTCATGTTTCCTCTGATAATCATAAATTACCTTTAACAGCAAACGAGACCATCAGTGCAAAGAAAGACGTTTTTAAATAGTTTTTATTACTGCTTTTGGTCTGGTCGCACACCCAGTCCGATTTTCGGTTCGCTCGTGCAAGCTCTATGGTCACTTATCCGTATTGGTCGCAGATTTCAGTGTGGCGCAGCAACGTGAATTGAGAAGCCTATCCCTCCAGGTGAGAGAAGGGGAGCGGGAGCCTTGTTTGATACAGTTATTTGTCGTCATAATGACTGATAACGGGGCTGAACCATCAAAGAAAAAAAAGAAAATGCAATGAAGAAAAGCTAAAAGGGAGAGTGATATAGGCTACGGGGGGGACGAGGGCGTTGCCAAGCAACGTGTATACAATTTCACGAGAGCGAAACTAGACTGCAGTGTTTACTCTTAAATGAATGAGCGGTTGGTACTAACACAAAGTTTGCTTTGCTTCACCATCATCAGATAACCATTATCTGAAATAGTAATTATTTACAACAACATAAACACATTACCACATTGTGATCCATACTAACTGCCGTCTATCGTTCATTCGCTTTCTGTGAGGAGTCGGACACGTAATCTTTCAGCTCCGTGAGCGAGAGTAGTTAGGTGACACTGCTGCATCAACTCATTGCAATCAGGTGCGTGTGGCAGTGACAGGCATTAGTTCATGCAGTGTCAAAACCACTCTCACGGAGCCGAAAAGAGTCCTCACACTTTCAACACACGGACATGCACTATATTGCTCCCTTCTCAGTTCACACTCATGCGCCTGGCACGCGCTAGAAAACAGCTTTGCGACAGCGGGCGTCGTAAAAATACTACCGCTTTTGTCCAAAGGGGACGCCAACGTGCCATGTTACCCGTAGTGGCTTTATTATCAAACTTGTATTTTGTATTGTGTTTTATGTGTAACTGTGTTCTGCTGTCCATCTTGGCCAGGTCTCTCTTGAAAAAGAGATTTTAATCTCAATGAGACTAACCTGGTGGAATAAAGGATAAATAAAAACAAACAATATAGGGGAGAGTGGGGTGAGTTGTGCCAGTGGGGAAGTTGTGCCACCACTTGTTTCTAGAAAACCATAGAAGAAATTGGAAATGTGACCATATATTTAAGAAGAGCCATCCATTTGACTCATCCTGTAAAGAAGGGAGAAACATGGAATAAGATATAAGCACATTTAAGCTCAAACAACAGTTTTTTGCCTTTCAAAGTAAATTTTCCATGATCAAGGTTTTTTGATTATTGTGTCTGAACAATTATAGACACATTTGAAAACATTTGACACATGTTTTAGTGCTTTAGTATGCTACACTTTGTGTATATATAGTTAGCACGATGTCAGCCCTAAACTGCTGCATCATGCTTATTATCCAACATTCTGGGGTTGGGGTGATTTGTGCCGGAGGGCCTGGGGTGAGTTATAAGTAAGTAAGTAAAATGTATTTATAAAAGCACATTTTGCACTGTCCTAAATACTGAAGTGCATTCAGTAGGAAAAAATTAATGTAAAATAACAATAACAAAAATAAATGACATAAAGCCCAGACATCCACATATAAACAAAGATAGTAGTGCAGAGGTAAGATAGTTAATGGGGAGGAAAAACCAGGGTGTACAGATGGGTTTTGAGCCTTGATTTAAAGGTAGAAATGGAGGGGGAATCGCATATGCCAGGTGGCAGTTGGTTCTACAAGGGCGGAGCAGCTAGTGCAAAGTAAACTTCTGAGAGTTGTGCCATTGACATGGCTGTATACGCTGGTCACCAAAAGAAAGTGATTGTCTACAGTAGCTCAGAAGAGACTGACATCTCCATTCCACTTAACGACACCACTGATGAGAGTTCAGATGGCCAGAAAGATGATGATGGTGACGTTGTCATTGTGAGCTTTGCAGGTAAAACCTTTAGATCTGCAAGGCCTTGTTTAAGAAAATTGTCCTTCAATCTTTGTAAAATATTTACTTTATTTACTTTAAATAAACCTTAAATAAGTGATTGTCTAATGGATTTGTCTTGCATTACAGTTTATGAGATATGTATTAATTAGGGCTGCAACTAACGATTATTTTGATAATCAATTAATCTGTCGATTATTTCCTCGATTAATCGATTATTAATCGGTTAGTGTTTTAGTCCGTAAAATGTCAGAAAATGGTGAAAAATGTTAATACATTTTCCAAAGCCCATGTTGACGTCCTCAAATGTATTGTTATGTCCAAAACACACAGATATTTCAGTTTGCTGTCATAAGAAGATTAAAGAAACCAGAAAATATTCACATTTGAGAAGCTGAAATCAGGCAATTTGGACATTTTTTATTAAAAAATTATTCAAAACGATTAATCGATTATCAAAATAGTTGGCAATTATTTTAGTAATCGATTAATAATCGATTCGTCGATTAATCGTTGCAGCTCTAGTTTCACCGGCTCAATTTACCCCATGGTATTCTCTCTTGTGGCACAACTTACACCACACCGGGGTCAAGTTGTGCCACAAGACACATTTTTTTCCGAAATCTATATTTCTTAAACAGTTTATTTCAGATCCAAAGTTATTGTTGCCGGGGATACACAATACCCTGAAATATATGTACATAATTGAGTTTACTTTACTGTCAAGGCCTCACTTTAAAGTCACTTTGAGTGAAAAGTGGCACATCTCACCCCACTCTCCCCTATATATATATATATATTAATTAATTTGTATTTTTATTAATTTTCAATTAATAAAAATACAAATTTTAAATCTACATATCCACCTTCTGTCATTTATCTTTCTGTTCCTACAACAATATGCCCGAAAAATTCGAATTCTTCGGGCATATTTCGAATGGTAAAATTAATCCACAGAATCCTGTGTTTAATCTGATTAAAAATTTTAATCATTTGACAGCCCTAATAGATATAGGGGAAGGTGGGGTGATTTGTGCAACTTTTTACTCAAAGTGATTTTAAAGTGAGGCCTTTACAGTTATGTCTCCAACTCAAATATGTACATATATTTCAGGATGTTGTGCATCCCTGGCAATAAAAACTTTGGATCTGGAATAAACTGTTTAAGAAATATAGCTTTCGGAAAAAAAGTTGTCTTGACGCACAAATCACCCCACTACGTGGGGTGATTTGTGTCACAATGACAAAGTCACCATCATCATCTTTCTGGCCATCTGAACTCTCATCAGTGGTGTCGTTAAGTGGAATTGAGATGTCACTCTCTTCTGAGCTACTGTAGACAATCACTTTCTTTTGGTGACCAGCGTATACAGCCATGCCACTGGCACAACTCTCAGAAATGTACTTTGCACTAGTTGCTCCGTGCTTGTGGAACCAACTGCCACCTGACAAATGTGATTCCCCCTACATTTCTGCCTTTAAATCAAGGCTCAAAACCCATATGTACACCCTGGTGTTTCCTTCCCATTAACTATCTTACCTCTGCACTACTATCTGTGTTTATGTGGATGTATGGGCTTTACGTCTTTTATTTTGGTTATTGTTATTGTACCTTCATTGTTTACCTACTGAATGCACTATGTACAGCACTTTGGACAGTGCAAACTGTCATAAATGTGCTTTTATAAATACATTTTACTTACTTACTTACTTATAACTCACCCAGGCCCTTGCGCACAAATCACCCCATCCCCAGAATTTTGGATAATAGGCATGATGCAGCAATTTAGGGTTGACATTGTGCTAACTATATAGACTCAAAGTGTAGCATACCAAAGCACTAAACATGTGTCAAATGTTTTCAAACGTGTCTATAATTGTTCAGACACAATAATCAAAAAACCTTGATCATGGAAATTTTACTTTGAAAGGCAAAACACAGTTTTTTGAGCTTAAATGTGCTTATATCTTATTCCTTGTGTCTCCCTTCTTTACAGGATGAGTCAAATGGATGGCTCTTCTTAAATATGTGGTCACATTTCCAATTTCTTCCACGGTTTTCTAGAAACAAGGGGTTTTGCATCTTCCAAAATGCACAAATCACCCCACCTTCCCCTATATATATATTTTTTTTTTATTACAAAGGAAAAAGAGATGATCCGGGGACCCCAAAATTGAGGTTTCTTGAAAAATGTATCAATGTTTTTTCTTAATTGTGTAACCTATCACTCAATTCGGGAAAATTAGATGTTTCCCCCAATTATAGCCTACCCGGCTTTATCAAGCTGTTTTTGAATGGCGATTCATAATGGCAAGCGGGCTGGCGGCAGCCAAGGGGCAAGGGTAGGCCTGCCCACCCAATCAAAAGTGAAGATTTTTTTTTTTTTTTTGCCAATTAAAATATGTCTATTTACTATACCAGGACCATTCCTAGCTTCTGATTAGGTGGGCACGGCGACAGCCCGCCTCAAAATTCACGCATCACCAGTTTTTCTGTGGTCACCTGTCAATCACGTCCACAGAGCGCAGTCTCTCCTTTGCAAAAGCAGTTAGTAGGCTTCTCGGCAGGGGTGTACGCTTATTTTTTTAGGTGGTAGCACTGGTGCTAGCAAGCAAAAAAAATCAGTAGCACAAAAATAAATTTGGTAGCACACAAAGTATGATCGAAAACTTGCATAACCTTAACCGTTGCATTTCACTGTAATTACCTTTGAGTCTGTCATCTTGGTCTCATTTGAGATTCTCAATTAATATTATATCCTAGTGCAGGGCTATTCAATTAGTTTTGAATGGGGGCCGGTTGGTGGAAATGATCCAAAATGAGGGGCCAGAAAAAAATGCCTAAAATTGATGAGCATCACATCAATAGCTACATATACTGTAAAACACTACAACGACATAGGAGTGCATATATTGTCTTTATTTGATCAAATAGAGTTCACTAGCTTATCAAAAAAAAAATCCCTATTTGATTAACATAGGTTGCCTGTTGTTTAAGTGTTTAACAATCTTATCAGTTCAGGAAAACACAATAGGTTAACTCTTCAACAGTTTATCAAAATACATAGAAATAAATGTACTCTAAGTGCAACAGCTTATCAAAATACAGGTAGGCCTAGGTTTACTAAGAGTGCAACAGCTTATCAAAAAACATATAAATAAATGTAGGCTACTCTAAGTGCAACACCTTACAGTGGTTCCCCCCAAAAATGTGTTTGTCAAGGGGTCACTGTCCAGGGTCATGGGAGGTGCGGCGCGCAGCACCGCGGCAAACATTTTGGCTGTATTTTGCTCAAAGATGCCAATGCACAGTACAGAAATAAACAACTGCTTATTTGAATACAAAAAAACTACAGACACTGACTTTACAGTTGTGCAATTTTGTTTGCTATGTGAAGGTACAAATTTTGTGCCAACATGCAAAGTTCTACTGGTGCAATATTATGCAGACACACTAAATACAAATAATGGACCATACACTTACACTGCGGTACAATCGCGCCCGCAAAGCTGCATACACAGAGCAGCTGATAGAGAAAAGCTTGGAGACACATGTGCACATTTATTTACTGCAGATCGCGGCCTTTTGTGCAGTTATGACCATGCAAAAGCACACATCACACGAGCTAGTACATTGATTGTGCACCACTAAAAAAAAAAAAATATATATTTTTTTTTTTTGGTTCGGTCGGTAGTCAAGGCGGGGGCCAGTAAATATTCCTTCGCGGGCCGCACCTGGCCCGCGGGCCGCCTATTGAATAGCCCTGTCCTAGTGTGTGCAGTAATAATTATAGAAAAATTAATAGGGGTGCACTGATTGCAATTTAGACAAAATAATCTAAAATGCCAATTGCAATTTTTTGTTGATTCAGAATTATTTCTCCCCATAAAAATATAAAAATAATATCTATATCTATATATTTTTTGTATATAGGGGAAGGTGGGGTGATTTGTGCAACTTTTTACTCAAAGTGATTTTAAAGTGAGGCCTTGACAGTTATGTCTCCAACTCAAATATGTACATATAGTTCAGGATGTTGTGCATCCCTGGCAATAAAAACTTTGGATCTGGAATAAACTGTTTAAGAAATATAGCTTTCGGAAAAAAAGTTGTCTTGACGCACAAATCACCCCACTACGTGGGGTGATTTGTGCGTCATTGTGTCACAATGACAAAGTCACCATCATCATCTTTCTGGCCATCTGAACTCTCATCAGTGGTGTCGTTAAGTGGAATTGAGATGTCACTCTCTTCTGAGCTACTGTAGACAATCACTTTCTTTTGGTGACCAGCGTATACAGCCATGCCACTGGCACAACTCTCAGAAATGTACTTTGCACTAGTTGCTCCGTGCTTGTGGAACCAACTGCCACCTGACAAATGTGATTCCCCCTACATTTCTGCCTTTAAATCAAGGCTCAAAACCCATATGTACACCCTGGTGTTTCCTCCCCATTAACTATCTTACCTCTGCACTACTATCTGTGTTTATGTGGATGTATGGGCTTTACGTCTTTTATTTTGGTTATTGTTATTGTACCTTCATTGTTTACCTACTGAATGCACTATGTACAGCACTTTGGACAGTGCAAACTGTCATAAATGTGCTTTTATAAATACATTTTACTTACTTACTTACTTATAACTCACCCAGGCCCTTGCGCACAAATCACCCCATCCCCAGAATTTTGGATAATAGGCATGATGCAGCAATTTAGGGTTGACATTGTGCTAACTATATAGACTCAAAGTGTAGCATACCAAAGCACTAAAACATGTGTCAAATGTTTTCAAACGTGTCTATAATTGTTCAGACACAATAATCAAAAAACCTTGATCATGGAAATTTTACTTTGAAAGGCAAAACACAGTTTTTTGAGCTTAAATGTGCTTATATCTTATTCCTTGTGTCTCCCTTCTTTACAGGATGAGTCAAATGGATGGCTCTTCTTAAATATGTGGTCACATTTCCAATTTCTTCCACGGTTTTCTAGAAACAAGGGGTTTTGCAACTTCCAAAACGCACAAATCACCCCACCTTCCCCTACATATAATTATTATATTGATAATAATAACATTTTTTAGAAAATGTCCTTCTGTTAATTAAAACCAAACTTTAAAACATTAAACATATCCTATTACATAAATAAGTATACATATTGGTAAAATTTAGGATAAATTAAATATGTTGTTGTGAATGTGTTGGGAGTTGTTCTTCAGTGGTTTATTTCAAACTTTGTTTTTAGACTACTGTTGACTTTTCTCTGCAGCTGAATGAGTTGCCTTTCTAGCTAGACCACTGCAGGGCTGTGAAGCGCTAACTTCCTGTTCTTACCGGCTTCAAAATAAAAGTCAACTCACGTTTGGCTAGTAACAGGCTTTTAACGTGAAGGCGCACAGGAAATGTTCTGTTTGCACACGCACTAACTTAACTGCCTCCTTCCGGTTATTAGGTACTTTAAGCAACGACGGTTGAGAGGACGGCTACGGCGGTCGAGTAGAATTTTTAGCATTCGAGAACTTATGTCATCACCTCCTATCGCTGTAGTCAGAGCGAGTCAGAGCCGTAGTCCGTCTGTTTACAACGGCAGAACAGGGTTTTGACGTTGTGAGCGCTACACCAACTGCAGCAAGTAGCCGTTCTAAGAGTTGCTAGGCAATAGTGGAAGCCGTTGGAATCTTTCCCCGACGCCGTAGCTGTCGCTAAAACACCGCTGCTTAAAGTCCCCGTTGGTGAAGTTGTTATACGCTAGAATCGCTGCACGAGCACTGTTAACAGAATTTAGTTTGCTTTATGATTGTATAATATTTTAATGCACAATACATGCTTTCTGCCTATTGAACTTTGTCCCAGTAGATTAAGAACTCCAAAGTGTTTTGCTACAAGTTTGTTGTTTAGCCTTGAAAAAGAAACTGCCTAATAAGATTTTGGCCCATACAGAGGTATGACGCATTCATGTGCACAGTAATTTCACTCCCCATATTCTGTTATCAGACATTATATGAAGGATAACACCAGCTGAGATGAATTTCTGGGAATATCTGCCAATTAAAAACATTTCTGCTTTCACCAGCAAAATAAGGGCTGGACACACCAAACTTAGTATGTGTTTGCGCACACACCAACTTCTCTTGCATATAATCTCTGTACACTGTTCATTCGATGTATTCAATCATGTAAGCTTATTTGTGATACATGTTGTCTGACCCTTGCATGCTGTTTGCAAGTAAATTCACCTGCTTCCAAGAAGGCCTGACTCAGTTTCAATTATTCAAACACTTGGGTAGTTTGATGAAATAATTCTAGTAACAAATGGTCCTTCGAGCCGGATCCAACATCCTCATCCTCTGGACGAGAAGAGCCTGCACCGGGCACGGGGGAGTCCACGACTCTCGACAAAAGACCTCCAGTGAACATTGCTACAAAAGAGGCTGTCTGCAGACTCTACTTGGACGGAGGAGGGGTGACGGAATCCAGAGCCAAAACTGAGCGAGTCGAGGCTTTCTTGAAATCAGGTGAATATAAACAGCTGATTTTGTTTTGTCCAGGAATTATGGTAGTTCCTTTGTTTTATGTATTAGGTAGATAAACTAGTTTATGAAGCAGTATTTCTCATGGTTTTACCGTAAGGGAGAATAACTGATCGTAGTGTTTGGGAAAATGCACTAAAGAGAAAAATATTTCAACCTATAGTGTTTGGGGAGATGCACTAGAGACAAACCTATCTCAGCCTGTAGTGTTTGGGGAGATGCACTAGAGACAAACCTATCTCAGCCTTTGGTGTTTGAGAATTTACACTGTCAAAAACAAAAGTCTCACGTACGTAATTAGATGATCATTAGTGTGGGGTCGAGGGTGGTCCCTTTATTCTGACAGATATAGTTTGTTCCATTAAACTGAGAGTTCTTTGTAATTCGGGAAGGTTTTGTGGAAACAAATTGATATCTGGCTGCTTGTTGTTACTTAGCCTGGGGATATAGTACTGCTCCAGGGAGTTAGTCTATGACAGGTTGTTTATTTGTTTTGTTTTGTTATGTTTGTCAATAGTCTACAACTGCAGAGTAGACTTATTAGTTTTATTTAGAATACATCACATAGGGTGTTCTAGTTTTAAATTGGTGAATTTTGTTAATCAATTGGAGGGAATAGGGGTGTTCATCCTGTTTAAATAGATTACTGGGTAATTTGATATTAGATTTTACATTTTAAAAAATTTAATTACATAATATGGATAATGATAAGATAGACATTAAAAAAAAAGGAGACTGGTGAAGAAAAGTCTCCTCTACCCCTTCCTGTGTCTCTTTCCATTGAGACCCAAAACCCCGGCTCCTCAGCTGCTCTTCTGCTGGCAGGTCCAGAGAATCAGATAAAGAACAGTAAAGATTAAAGGTGCAGTCAATCATTTAAAGTCCCAGCATAAACTTAAAAAAAGCGTTCTTTTGTGTTCTTTTTATGAAAATGTTCACTGAAAAGAATTGTTCAATGCTTTTGATTTGAACTACAAGTTAAAGGGGATTTTTATGCTGAAAATATGATCATAATGTGTATTGTTGATATAAATTGATTCAAAAACTGGTTAACTGTAAAGACACCTATACTTAACCTACATGTTAACTTTTGTTATTTGAAGAACAAACTATAACACCATGTCAGATTTGGAGAAGTAGAGAGCTTCTCAGGAATGTGGTGTGTGTGTGATTCAGTCCCATGCAGAAAAGGGAGGGCCTGTCTCACTGACTGCCTGTGTGTGCTTGAATGCTGCCCAAACACAGACAAAAAATGTGAACTAAAGAGAGGAAATCAAACCTATCCTAAAATGTTGTTGTGCGTTAATTGTGACATCTAGAGCAAGCAAAATGGATAGGATGATATTTTAGAAACAACCCTGGCAGAATGATGAGCATTTCTTTTGAGAACATGTTACTGCTCAAATTCATTCTGTTTCAGATGCAAGGAGAAGACCAAGCTGACCATGCTTCAATAAGGACAATTGGACACTGAGGAACAATCTGAATCGGTTATGGTAATATCCTACATAACCATTCCCCCAGTGACTGTGATATGAAGGACACTTTGCGTCAAAATGCCACAAAAAGGACTTGTTGACCATCAAGACGATCCTGGTTCCTGTTCCCTGGCTTCTGCAAAAAACTGTCCTCTCTGAAACTGTACATAGACGATATAGCACCAGTACACAAACTTGCATTTTCACAACTGTGATGTTGATGTACTTGATATTATTCTGCTTGACTGAAATATATTTACTCATATGCTTTGCCCTTTTGCTTTGAAGTGTTACCTGAATGTAGCATTAAATATTATAAAAAGGGTGGAATGTTAACAGAATTTAGTTTGCTTTATGATTGTATAATATTTTAATGCACAATACATGCTTTCTGCCTATTGAACTTTGTCCCAGTAGATTAAGAACTCCAAAGTGTTTTGCTACAAGTTTGTTGTTTAGCCTTGAAAAAGAAACTGCCTAATAAGATTTTGGCCCATACAGAGGTATGACGCATTCATGTGCACAGTAATTTCACTCCCCATATTCTGTTATCAGACATTATATGAAGGATAACACCAGCTGAGATGAATTTCTGGGAATATCTGCCAATTAAAAACATTTCTGCTTTCACCAGCAAAATAAGGGCTGGACACACCAAACTTAGTATGTGTTTGCGCACACACCAACTTCTCTTGCATATAATCTCTGTACACTGTTCATTCGATGTATTCAATCATGTAAGCTTATTTGTGATACATGTTGTCTGACCCTTGCATGCTGTTTGCAAGTAAATTCACCTGCTTCCAAGAAGGCCTGACTCAGTTTCAATTATTCAAACACTTGGGTAGTTTGATGAAATAATTCTAGTAACAAGCACAGATCCCGAGGACACATATCTTTCACCAGCCAAAGTGGAGGGTGGACTCAATAACTTACTTGCCTAAGACTACATTTACCCCCATTTGGAGTGTTAATGTAGAGCCCTCTAAGCAGTGTTGTGCAGCGCTCCTCTGTGTTTCAAAGACAGCCTCTCCTCATTGGCAACTTTTTTTACACGTTAAGCTGTTCTTACTGTTAGTAAATGCTGTTTGTTTTTTTTGGGGGGGGGACCTCACTGACAATGTAAGCTTAGGGCACCCAAAAGCTTAGCAGCGGCCCTGGTTTGCTAGTTTGTCAGTTCAGTGCGCCCCGCTACAAAATCAGCAATGACTTCTACAACTTATTGATTTCTGCAGCGCCTCCTCTCCGTGCAAACTATACTACACACGTGTCCAGAATGTATGCATTGTAAACCCTGATAAGTTCCCCCATCTATGGATTTAACAAAATGCCATTTTCAGACACCCAACTCTTACGTAATTGGCATGTAAGCATGTAAGGAGCCTGGTTACTGAGGAATGAATGTTTGCTCTCTCATTTCAAATGCATATTAAATGTTTTAGTTTAGACCTTGGTAGTAAAGTAAATATATCAAATTACCGATATTATGAACCATTGATTGATCCAAGTAAAATCAAATTGTAATTTTTCAAAAAAAATCTCAAATTATTAAACTCAGTGTAGCCAGAGATTCAACTGGTCCATAAGCCAACATTCCTGTCCATAAATCCAGAATATGTCATATACAGTATATATATTCTGATTTCTTTGCCTGATTGTTACAGTATATATACTGTAACAATCAGGGAAAAGAAATCAGAAATAAATAAATAAAAAAAATCGTATAGGCCTATTTACATTTATGGTTATCAAACTAATTGTCATCTACTGTATACTTTATTTAAGACTAACCATAGGAGGACATCCAAGGACTTCCAGAGTTTGGAGTTTATTACTAACTTATAATGTGAGAATTTACTTTTATTCCATCTGACTATAAGCACATGTGAATTTTCTAAATTTCAGTTCCGTTTCAGTAAGAAACATGTGCACTGTGGCCTTTGGAGAGGGCAAGAGATGGTGTACTTAGGCTACAGCTGGCATATGACTCCCATAGGGTGCTACATTATGACATACTCTGCCCTGTTGCTATCTATCACAATATTCTGTCATTCCCTGGTTTGCTGGTCCATCCCTCCTCATTGTTTACTCTCCCCCCTTCTACCATCCATCAGCTCATGTGTGGGTTGCTCCTTGTGCTGCCATTAACTGCTCATGTGCGCAAATACACAGTCATTAACACATGTTAGTTATTCTCAATAAAGAAAGTGTACAAGTAGAAGAGCTGATCAGAAGCTGAAAGAGAGGATACAACCAAACAATGACAAACATACAGCTTAAGTTACACCGAAGCATAAAGCCTACACTGAAAAGGTTTGCATGTGCACGCATGTGTGTGCGTGTCAACACAAGCCTGGCAAAAGCAGAGCTCTGTCTCTAAAGTGTAATTGTCACTTGGTCTACATATAAAAACAGGCTGCGAGTTGTAAGAAGCTGAAATAATAGTGTGGAAGACAAGGAAAATATACACACTTGAAACATATCATCACAGGCAGAGGACTGAGCTCACCAAAGTCACATTCTTGGAATTTGGACACAAGGGCTAATTAGGTGTCAATACTCTGATCATGCATGCAGGGCTGCCTTTACCTGCCACTAGGCCCTGGGGCTGAGCGGTTTCGAAGGCCCCCCCGGGCGGCGGTCTTACAATACAGATGCGTTAAAGCCATGTTTGTCTACACCACAATATCTCTATTGATGAAATACAAAATCACTTAAGGTAACATGTAAATAACCCCCTCCTGGTCTAATGACTTTTAATAACCAAACACACATGGTTGGTTACAGTGTTTTTCCAAGTTATTGAGGAGACAGCGGTGGGGTCCCAGGAGAAAGAAGAAAACTAAGGCTAAATCAACTGTGTCCTATGTGAGCTATTTTCTGGAATAATTTGGCCGACACAGAAATACCAAAAAGCAGAAACAAAAATATACAGGTTTAAAAAATCCAGCATTCCAATTTTTTTTTAAATAATCCCTTACCCCAAAGCTACTTCTCTCTTTGAACTCTTCGTTTTGTTTTTAATGGTTCAACTCTATATAGGCCCTTGATCTGCGTTGCCCCGAACAATGTTATTTAAACAAAACGCCCGCCCCTCTATGAAGATTAGGGGCCTATCATGAGCCAGTCAATAATTTCTTGTTTTAAATGACAATGTTCGGGGCCTTCTTAGATCAGGGGCCTGTATTGAGACAGTAAAAAATAAAAATAAATTCTTCGTAGGCCCTGGGGCTTCAGCCCAGGTAAGCCCATGCATAAAGACGGCCCTGCATACATGGTTTAACAGATTACGTCAACCACCAAACAGTAAGCCCCGTTTATTTAGACATGCTTTAAAGGATAAGTCTAGTGCTTTCTGTTATTTTTTCTTGTTCTCAACAAATCCCACTAAAAAGGCCAAATCAACCCATGTGTGTGTCTGTTTCTCAATAGTTTCTAACTACCCATACCCTGTCTTGTTTTTTGTTACTAAAGGTGAGTTAAAACCCATTTAACACTTCTAATGCTTTAATAGGGTGTCCTGTATTACCTTTAACCCAGTCTGACCATATTTCATTAACAACTTTATATAGAACAAGTTAGGTAAATATCGCTGTGACGTATACGTCACATCGGGCCGTGAGCCTCAAAATAGTCATAAAAATTTGGAGTGATGTAGGGGAGAACGGGGTAAGTAGGCACACTTTTTACTCTAGTGAGAATTGCTTATCACCTAAACATCTTTCAATAGTCATTCCTACATTAAATTGAAGCTTAAGGTGTTGGCTTGAAATGTGAACCCCTCACTTTTTCTATATTATTGTAATAAAGAAGAAATTAATCATCAAAGACACCCTTACACATTGTGACAACCAACCCCATCAAGGGGTCGGTTGTCAAACACTATGGGGTTGTTTGTCACAATGTTATCTTAATGGGAATAATCTTAAAAAGAAGGCGAGAAAGTAGAACTAAATTTGAAAGTTTAATTGCATTGTCAAGTTGACAAATAGGCCTACATAACTTACTGTAGCCTTGGCAGCTGGTCTAGTTTGGGATGCACTGGGTTGTTTTGATTTTGTTGCCCTTTTTTTCTTTTGCATGCTAGCTGCCTTTTCTTGCTCTATTCTTTCCTTCTCTGGGGTGTCAGTGAGGATACAGACCTGCGGAGACCGTCTCATTTAACAAGGCTCGTTGGCCTTGGAATCGGCCTTAAAATCAGCCTTCATAGGCTATAGCCTTCATAGACCGCGAGACTGCGTCCTACCAAGTGCGTGGTCTCTGTAATAGGACATAGCTAACATGTGACAACCAACCCCCCAAAAAATGTGACGACCAACCCCAACTTGAATTTCTTGCTAGCATCAAGGCCAACAACCATCCGACAACTAATTAGCTTGCTAACCACAATCTACAAAACTATAGTTTACCCTTCACACTTTGTATGGGTAACAAGTGTTTTGTTATAAACCCATTGTGTAAAAGCCTAGAAGAAAAATACTGAGGTGCTAAATATTTTCAATTTGACATGAAAAACACAAACAGTCGTCCTACCTCAAATTCAGCAGTCTAACTCCAAGGAAGACTATGTAGGTGACCTCTGATCCCAATTCTGGATATTTACATACCAAAATTTCACAGACAGCGCCTTCTGGTTCCGAGATATAACGATTGTGACAACCAACCCGTGTGACAAATTACCCCGTTCTCCCCTATTTGTCACAATAACAAAAATGGTAATAAGCTAATCAATTAATTTTAGTGTTTCATTTATTTTGAATTAATATATGTCTTTTGCTAAATTCAAAGTACATTTGAACAAATCTAAACAAAAATGAATGACAACACATTGTAATATTAGGGTTCAAAAGAAAAAGTTTGGATAATATTTTGGATAAAAAAAGAAATTAAAATTTCCAAAAAAAAAAAAAGAAATTAGAAAACATGAGAAATGTGTTCTATGTGGTCTACTTAGTCTGTGTTCCATCCCTCATATTTTTCCTATAAGTAGAACTGGGTGCAGGTTCGTATGGGTTATGTTTGTATATTCCCAAAAATTCCCCAGCTTAATTTCCCATGGAGCGTTTGCGGAATGTTTCAGGGAATTTACCAGAAACTGTCCACCCCTTTGCAACCCTACTTGACAGCTAACAAAAGGTTTGACCTCTTAACTGAGAACCGTACCATACTGTACCGAACCATGACTTCAAAATCGAGGTACGTACCGAACCGTTACTTTTGTGTACCGTTAAGCCGCTAGCTGACAGCTAGTCAAGAGAGACTCTAAAGCCGATTCAGTAAGATGCTGTATCTTTGTTTTTCTATACAGTTTATACCTATTGTAAACAAGCCACACTGAGCAGAATTACACAGAGAATAAAGAAAACCGTTGATAGGTCAATTGTTTTATATGCTGTTTGTAAAGTTCACTGTATTTTTGCAAAGGTCCTATCCTGGCAAGGGCTGAACATATTAAGTGAATATACTAAGTAACATTCATTTATGTATCAGCTTGGTTAATGATACAACAGGGCGTATTGGATGAACAGCAACAGACACCAGTGTGACTGTAGTTACTGTTGCATCACCAATTAAGCCATGTTAGAGAGCCAGTAGGAATACCTGAGTGTCTCTCCCCCTGCTATGCTATGCTATGCTACGTAAAGGCCTGTTCAGAGCCTGAGCCAATGGAGCAGCTGTCACAGCAAATTAGAGCAGTCCCCGCCTCCCCACTGTATTCCCTCTCTCCTCATTCACCCAGACTGAGCCACCCACCCACGCACGCACACACACACACACACGCACACACACCGGAATCATCAGAAAACAAAGCATGCATGTACATTATTCAGGATACATGCTTCACCATTAGAATGTGTTTGCATATGAGCATCTTTAGTGCTATAGATTAAACAGACAACTGATCTATTAGCAAAGGAGGTTTTCTCAGTAGCAAAAGGTGTGTGTGTGTGTGTGTGTGTGTGTGTGTGTGTGTGTGTGTGTGTGTGTGTGTGTGTGTGTGTGTGTGTGTGTGTGTGTGTGTGTGTGTGTGTGTGTGTGTGCATCTCTATCCTGTTAAGACAAGGCCCATGAGGCAACAAAGGTTACAGTTATAGTTCAAGCTACTGTAGTTTTTTGTTCCTCAGGGTACGGTACACACAGCAGACAGGCACACACACACACACGCACACACAACTCTTAATGACAGGTTTTTTGAGCGCTTATATCTTCACCATGCCTACCAGTGTCTTCTGCAGCGTCTGCATGTGCCTCTTGTTAATTGTTACTATGTTGTAATGGTGACTAACCCTTTACCCTAGATACCCTCCACCCCCACTAACATTATCATACCCACTTATTAGCAGGATCCTCTCTGCTGAGATCACACACACAGCGGCTCATTAACAGCTCTATAACAGGGCCTTCATTATCAGCTAGTCCCTTGACTTCTCCCCATATGGTTCTCTCCAGGGTTATAGGAATGATACAATAGGGCCATAATGTGACACAAACTACACAATAAGTGCTAGAAGGTTACCATAAACTCACTATGGTTTATTATACAGACTACGGTAGGATATGAACCTTTTTCTTTTTTTACCAGGGGCTTTTTTGGGCCACTGTGAAATATATTTGGGGGGCAATTTGGTTAATTTCCAGGGTAGCTTTATCAAATGTTGGGAAATACTTTGTTTCCTGTCGGGGTTCTCCAAATCAAATGGAAGACTTTTTAATCCTTTTTTCTAATGCCAATTAGAAAGAAATTCAATGCCAACTGCACTCACATGCAAGGTTGAAACAAAGGATATAATGGAGGATCAGTATGAATTATATGCCCTAGAAAATGAACCACCAAGTACTGTTTCATGAAAGACCAATATTCAAGTGTTCTTATGAAACATTTTATTGCTTAAAAGTTCATTTTAAATTGCAATGTGAAATCATTTGATCCAGTCTGTCCAAACTGTAACCATCCAGAATGATATTATTGTTATATTACGATATATAATTGATAATGATATTATTATTATTATTATTATTATTATTATTATTATTATTATTATTATTATTATTATTATTATTATTATTATTATTATTATTATTATCAATGTTACTAACGTTAGGGATCTTGATCACAAATGGATCCATGGCTGACTAGCTGCTTCTATGACAATGACGTTGGTGCGCTTAAGAGAAAGGGGCTGGAGTGTGTGTGCAGGAAAGTACTACGGAGGCCTAGCTGTCCATTTTCAATTCTGGCTTTGTAGTTGCATATAATTAAAATCCCGATAGTAATTCTCTATCTGGCAGGGGCATTGAAAGCCCCCGTCAAATGAATTTCAGGGGCAAATTTTAGATTTTTCAGGCGCATTTTGCCCCTGCTACAGACAAACCAAACCAAATACATGCCCTGCGTTCCAAATCACATACTCTTTCTTTTTTCTATTCTACATACTACATCTGACGATAAAAATAATCTAGTTAGGATGCAGTATGCTACAATTGGGACATAATTTTTTTTATTTCATCATAACATTGCGCCTTGATCTTGCCTCTTGCTTTTATATCCATCGCATCCCTGTTTGATTTCATATGGAGGCTCCGTTGATGTAACGTCACTTCAGGTTCGCACTGGATTATGGGTCAGAATCGCCCAAATAGGATGCTGTTTTCATTCAACACTAAAAATCTTGGCCGGATGTAGTAAGACATCCGTGTCTTTCTAACCATCCTAAATCTGACCACAATAATTGGGACATCCTACATTTTTTTGCTACCATAATAAATAGTAGAAAGTATGCGATTCGGAACGCATGGATGGTCTCCACTTTTAATGAACGGCTCATGAAGAAATGAGAAGTCCCAGGGGATCATTGCTACAGCATCATTCCCCTCAAGACAGTTAAGGCGAGGGGCCGCTAACTGGACTTGACTTATAGTTATTCAGTCAGTGTAACACCAATAGGCATGTTTTTTTTAATCAACATTCAAATCATTTTAGACTGACTTTTGAGGCACTAACTGCATCCCTTAAAGCAGTCTGTGTCATGGATAGAAGAACATGAGCTAAATGTAGATTGTTTTGTTTTGTATAGGGTTCCAACATAGGGTTTCTTTCTTCTTGTTTTGTCAATGATATAAGAAAAGTATAAATAATGTCCACTGAAATACCCCAGCCTAAGTTGAAATAGCCTATTTAGAATGTTTGTTTTTACCGATATAGAGTTCAAGACCTAAAGGTATTTAAAATATATAAAACCACCAGATATGTAGAAGCTGGAATGCAGAAATGTACTTTGTAAGTTTCGCCTAATAGTGCAAGAAATAATTGATCAACTAAATGTTTGCCGATGTATTTTCTGTCCAAGGATTAATCAACATTTTTGTTCTATCTTTAAATCTGTCATGCTTTCCCCAAATACATTTGAAGTCATCACAGATTATGAATAGTGAGGCTACCACCGAAATATACTCCCCCGATTATCTATAGAATAAATATATGACTAAACGTGTAGGCTATTTCTTTGTAATAAATTAGACTAATTAAACAGTAACATCAAAACTACTTATAGAAACTATAAGGTTGAAGAAGCACAAGATCATTTAGAGCTAACTGGTGTGACGTAGTCCACATAAGTGACAGTAGAATGCCACCACGACACAACATCACAGCGAGAGCGTGGCTAAACAATAGTAAAGGTGGAATAAAGTCGCAGCTCTACAGAAGCATTGGCGCAGGTGAGAGTAATTACATGGCTCACATCAAACTCAAAGCCACAGACATGCATCAGTAGGCTATAGGCTACTACATGGATGTTACCCTGGAGGATGACAGCAGCAGCAGTCCTCTGGTCAGCCCCAGCAGCGCAGCGGAGGGGCCGGGCGGGGTCCCGGGGTCTCGCTGCCTCAGTCCTCCGCTCCTGAGCGCAGCCTGTCTCTCTGTCACAGCTGTAGTCTCCCTCCCTGCAGCTGTAGTAAATCCAACCGGACCAGGCGCTGCTGCTTTGTGTTGACACGCGATGGTTCGTTTAGTGAGCAGGAGCAGCAGCAGCAGCCAGGGAGCAGTGATGCGGCTCTCCTCCTCCCCACCTCTCCCTCTCTATGTGACGCTGTTGTGTTCGCTAGCGGACAGGTGCCCGATGGGACAGGAGCACATAAACACAAAGAGCAAACACGCCCATCCGACAGGACCCGCCTCCTACCGTAATACTCAGAAGAGCCAGCTGCTTTAGGAAAAAAACCTTACTGTATTTTGTGACAACAGTAGCATACTGTTACTCCAAGCTCCAGCAGACTGATTCAACGTTATGGCCGGTGTCTCTCATGATATTGTTTTTATAGTTGGCATATGATTGGCCTAGCCAAATAGTCTAGGTGCTGGGAAAGTTTCCTTTATAGATATCCTCATTCTTTTTTACCAGATTAATCTTCATATTAAGAGAAATACTTTTTGTATTGCACTTTGTCTAAAAAATTTAATAAAATATGCAAATGAGGCAATATCTCATTCAATATACGTAGCCGTATATAAACCCTAGAGGTCCTAGAGGTAACTTCCAATTCAGTGTTCACTTTATTTCCAGAGCCAAACCATATGGAAACATCTTGTGGTCCCTGGTTGAATACAGACCACGTGCCATTGTCTTCTGATGTGTACAACACTCTATTTAGAATAGGCCATTAATATATTTAAATCATCTCACTTGTTTAAGGAGCTCATTGTACGGAAATCAAGAACTGCTGTGCTTGGAAATATTAATTGAGTTATTTTGTGTTAATGGGTGAAATATTGTCAAGTTAGCTCCAGATGACACTAATTTTTGAAAAATAGAAATACAAACATTAATCCACGTGTTATCTGGAGATAAGAGTGTTTAAGGTTAGAAGTAGTTTAGAGGAAGAAACTGAACGTATGTATTGTGTTGTCTCTAGATGAATGAAGATAATTCACTTCTTATCACAAAATAACAGCAATCATAAATCATTTAAAGTACAGTTATTCTCGGCTTCGAAGTGTTGCAAAATGAAACATTACACTTCTAGAAGTAAAGTTTTGGAGAGGAATCAACTCATTTCAATGGATATGGTCAGTTGCCGCCAGGGCCGCCGCTCCCTATACGCAGAGTACGCAGACTGCGTAGGGCACCAAGTTCCTGGGGGGGGCACCCCAAAAAAAAAAATTTATAATTTTTTTTTTTTTTTTTTTTATTAAAAAGGAAAAAGAGATGGTCCGGGGGCCCCCCAAAATATATATATATTTTTTTAAAGTTCATGATAATCATTACATTACAAAAAATATATAAATTAGTTATGAACAGGCCCATCGTTGTTTTTTCTTAATTGTGTAACCTATCCAGGGGTGGATTACTGCACAGGCACACCGGGCACAGGCCCAGGGGCCCAAGGGCTCAGGGGGGCCCTTAGCCAGAGATACTGATAGTAACTTTTCATGTTGCATAGTCAAAGAGCTCAGTCACTGATGTCAATAACAGGGTCCAAAAAGGAATAGCCTAAATATAAATACTCATTAAAATGTAACAAGATAGAAATCATCATGGGCCCCTCAACTAGTAGGGGAGAAATACAAAAGCAACTTAAAAACAACAGCATTAGTAGCTCTGTCTAAGGGGGTTGAAGGCCCCCTCACACATACACAAATAAGCTTTATATGTGTGAATTCTAAATTGTTCATATCCACCCTTTATCTGTTGAAATGGGCCCCTCCATCATAGAACATGGGTCTGCAGACAAATCTACTGTTTTTACAGTTGCAGAGTAAAGAGTGCTACCGGTTTAAGAAAAATCAGAAAAATAATGTTCCTTCTGCATCTCAGGATTTGATATCTCTCTAGTCTCTAAAATTTCCTCACAAAGTGCACCAGATTGATGCATTTTACTTTAAAAAGGTAAAAAAAATTCCGGGGGGGCATACCCACGGACCCCCCCCCCCCCCCCCCAACGAGGTACAGGGTCCCTCCAACAATACCCCAAAATCCTGTGGGAAACACTGACTTCCTTAATATGTTTTTGCCATTAATTGTATGTATCCGTGTAGAAAATTCAGTGTACCTGACTGGATAGGGACAAGTGGGGGGCCCTTTAAGAGTGTAAGCCCAGGGGCCCATTATCTCATAATCAGTCTATGATCCTATCACTCAATTCCTTTGCAAAGTCAGTTTTTTCACAAGTTAAGCTGTTCTTTCTGTTAGTAAATGCTGGCAAATGTGCCAAAGCATCACTGACAATTTCTGCTTAGGGCACCCAAAAGCTTAGCAGCGGCCCTGGTTGCCGCCGCCGGTATAGGTGAAGTCTCGAGCAAAATCCACTTTGTTGAAGAATACAATTTGTGTATTTCCTTTTTCTTCTCTTTTTTTTCAAACCAAAAATTAGATGAGAAGATTGATACCACTCTCATGTCTGTGACATACTGTATATCAAGCTACCACCTGCAAGTCTTAGCATATGGCCTGCAAAACTAACCTGGCTCTGCCCAAAGGTTAAAAAACTACCTATCAACACCCCTTAAGACTAGTAATTAGGGTTGCAAAGGGGTGGAAAGTTTCCGGTAAATTTCCAGAAACTTTCCAGAAACTTTCCACGGGAACATTCGCTCGGGAATTTTGGGAATATTCAAAATTGGAAATTATAGGAATTAACTAAATGGCGGTAATTCAAATTATTTTTTTTCATATCCCAACATAAATCTAAACATTTAAACACTATGTTTGGTCATAGGCAGACATCCATGCAAAATAATACAATTAAAAAACATTACATTTGAACAGATTTATTTGTAAGAAGAACTTTATCAAGTTTTGACTATTTTATGAACAATCAATAATTTCACTGAACAACAAAAAGATGAATGTTGAGTAAAATATTACTCATCTGTCTGACCCCACCCATTCAATAAATAAAGTCAAATGTCCCCCCCCCCCCATGTGATGGAGGAATGCACAGTGCATGTTGGGGGCGTGGCCTCAGTACCCCTGCAATAAGCAGTGTGCTATGTGCAATTTGCCAAGTGTACTTGCATAAAATCTGGTTGTTTTAGTCAAGATTATGCTAAAATATATTTTCCCCAACTATATTTAAAATCAAAGCTTAAGCCTCTGTAAACCTGGTCTAGTAAAAATATATATATGATGTCAAGTTTGGTGTCTCAATAAACTAAAAAAAAAATCTGATTTGAAATTAAATGTTCATAAATATTATAAAACTTATTTGAAAACACTGCTTTTTACTGTCTAGAACGTTTGCCAGGACTGAAATAACATAGTTAGAAGGATTTAGTGCATTTGGGTTGCTTTGAATTTAGTAAATTCCCGTTTATTCCCGTTAATTCCCCAAATTCCCGTTAATTCCCATAAATTCCCATGGAAAGTTTCCAACTTTGAAAATTCCCGGAATTTTGCAACCCTACTAGTAATTAACATGTTCTAGGCATAGATAGTATATGGATGTAGTATCCGGGCTGACCTCAGTTATTACATCTGCATCCAATCGTCCTGGCCTCTGACAAGATGGCGACCCAAAAGGGCATTGATATGACATCGGGGGGAGGGAGATAGGTCCATCTAGCTGACGTATACTTCAATTCAATTCAATTCAATTCAATTCAATTCAATTCAATTCAATTCAATTCAATTCAATTCAATTCAATTCAATTCAATTCTTTTAATGACCACACAGCCAGGCTGGTGGAATTTGTTGTCAGTACAGCTTGGTACAGGTTCCAACTTACAAAACATATAACACAAATATACATACAGACACACTACACAATACATAAAGGCCATGCTTAATCCTCAGCGTTCAGATTTCACAATGTTTATTGCAGTTGGAATGAAACTGTATCGGGCAATTGTCCTGTAACGCCTCCCAGAAGGCAGTAGCTGGAAGGCATAGTGTGTACGGGTGAGTGGGTTCGGAGATTATTTTCCGTGCTCTGCGTAGTGTCAGTTTGTGGTAGAGTGAATCAAGGGATGGTAAGGATGTGCCAATCATTTTGGATGCTCTGTTGATAATGCGTTGTAGTTTCTTCCGGGAGAGTGAGTCGAGGCTGCCAAATCAGACTGATGGATGAGGTGAGGATGCTTTCTACGATGGCTGTGTAGAAGTGGAGCAGAAGATGGGACCTTACTCTGAACTTCTTCAGCTGACGGAGATGGAAAAGTCTTTGCTGGGCTTTTTTGTAGATGTGGTCTGTGTTTATTTTTCATTTGATGTGGGTTCCGAGGAGTTTGAATGTGTCAGTGATGGAGATGGATTCACCTTTACAGTTTTTCACAATTGCTTAAACACATTTCCTGATAGACTACCTCACTTTTTCAAAACCCTAAACACAAATCTCAAAACTCAAACACAAAATGCAAAATCCTTCACCCCTCTTGCAAAAGCACACTTTACCCTCAAAACAGTGTTAACTCTTCACTAAATGGTGTTATCTTTTTAAAATGCAAAACACAACTAAAATTGGAAAAGCACACAGACTCACACACATGAAAAAAATTAAAAAAAGCTAATATAATACCAAGCCTTAGCATTACAAATAGACCTCAGGTGAGCTCAGCTCCTTTGTGAGAAAGTAAGAGTCAGGGGAAAAGGACAAGAGAGAGCGGCAAGAGGACGATGACAAAGGAGACAACAGACAGAGACAGGGTCACTATAGTGGACCATGTTATAGATCATGGCCTAGCAATATAGGAGGCTGGTCTGAGATTCCAGCCCAACAACATAATCAGGACATTTAGACTGGATATCAGGAATATTTTCGCTGTTGCTTCTCAAAGGATGACATTGCATGTGATGTCGATGAGGCGATGTGGCCAGACGCAAATGGGAGGCGGTATCCAAAGGATTCATAATCCACTCGCCCCATTCCTTACAACACTTGTTGTTTTTTAAAATTTTACTGTAATTGTTTCAGAGTTCATAGTGACACACTGAATTGCTTGTTGAACTGCGATCATACCTATTCGTTGTGTTTTTTTCTTTTGTTGGCCAAAACCAGGAAATTGCTATATAAACTTTTTTCAGAAGCTTTTCCATATTTTTTTCATGTGTCTAATTTAAAATATAGTGGATCAATCTTTCCAAAAAACTCCGCAAGAGGTTGGATATATAGGCGATATTTCCCCGTTGCTTGGCAAGGGAGGACATTGCCTGTGACGTGGATGAGGTGATGTGGCCAGATCCTACTGGATCCATAGCCTATGTCTTCCAATCATTCCCCTACAACACTATGTTTTGTAGAACATTCTAGTTGTACCATTTCTTGTGTGGCTTTGTGTTTTTTGTTTTTTTTACTTTTGCAAAAACCGGAAATGGCTAAATAAAATAAAAAATCTGAAGCTTTTACATTTTGTTTTCATGTGTCTAGATCAACTGTAGTGGATCAATCTTTCACAAAAAAAATCCACAAGACTTTTAAAGTAAAAAACCATCCAAAGTACTGAATACAACTGTGTTTTGCATAAAGCACATATGTGTGTTGTTGCTGCTAGGAAAGAGCAATTAAAAAGTGCATGTGTGTATTGTTTTGATGCTAAAAACAGTTTTGAAAAGGGATTGTTAGGTTTTTTTTCAAGAGTTTCATTTTGCCGTATAAGTTAGAAGTTTATGTGCTTTGTCCTATTCAGCCTGTGTGTTAAGTTTTGACACAGTGGGCCAAAGTCTGCAACATGTGTGTAAGCATTCGGCAAAAACTGTAGTTTAATTTTTTTTCAAAAGGTGTGTGGGAGAATTTCAAACAGTGCAAAGCATACGCTTCGGTTTAGGACATGGTTACAACAGTTAGAGGTTGTGATGCTGTTGTCATAGCAGTCACTTTTAGTGTTTACAGTATTCGGCAAAAACTGTATTTGTACCAAAATGTGCAGTCTACTGTAAATCACAGCAAACAGGAGCTCATCTCTGACCCTTCTATAGCTAACTGCACAAAAGCCTTTTGAGCATAGAGAGTAAATAATATGGCTGTAGCATCCGGGCTGACCTCAGTTATTCACACGGCATCCAATAATCCTGGTTTGTGCGCGTCGCCATTTTGTGAGGGGGAGGGAGATAGCTGACGTATACCTCCGAGGCAAAGTGAGGGACAACGGGCGGAGAGCTGTCACTCAAGAGATCGCGCCAATACATTTTAACCTCTGATAAAATAAAAACTAGCGTGGTCCGAAAAAATTCACCCCCCTCATGTTGTCATGGAGATATGACCTAAACATACAGACTAAAATGGTTTTGTGGACCAGGCTGTAGATAGGTTTAATAAGACTTTGAAAACAGCCTGTTTAACAAGTGAGTCAATGAGAGATGGCTGTCTTCTGCTTCCACCCCCCTAGTGGCAATTCCGGTTACTACAGTTGTGGTCACTTCCTTATTGAATGCTGGTAAAAATCGCTGAGGTTGGGGCTTGCTTTTGAGTTTAGAAATGTGCTTGGCAGTGTGTTCTGTGTGAATACCAAGAGAGAGAATTCAGGAAGAGTGTGCAAGATATAGAGAATTGTGTGTAGTGTTGTGAAAAATGTGTGTTTTGGAATGAGAATATGAGTCTAAGGCAGGAAATGTGTTTGGAGTTCAGCAGAATTGGTTAAGCAGTTGGTAAATTAGTTTCAGATTGTGCACATTGTGTCTGAAAAAAATTTGTTTAAACAATTGTGAAAACTGTAATGAGCACTGGAGTTTTGGGGGATGGCTGGCGTCTTGGGTGGACGATGAGTTCCTTTGTTTTTGATGAGTTGAGTATGAGGTCATGGTCTGTGCACCAGGTCACTGCTTGGTTGATCTGTGCACGGTATTCAGTTTCTTGGTTGTTGGTGATGAGTCCTATGATGGTTGAGTCGTACGCGTACTTGTACAGGTTGACAGAGCTGTGGTGGGATGTGCCAGGGTGAGAGAACACAGCCTTGGGGTGTACCTGTACTGAGGAAGAGAGGGGAGGATGTAGTATTGTTGATCTTCAACTTCTTCTCCTTTCCGGGAACCATCACCTTATCGTGGTGGAGAGGTTTGTGTGCCCCTATGAACCTGAGGGCAGTGTTGTCTGGAGCCTAGTGCTCCTGGTAGGGTCTCCCAAGGCAAAGTGGTCTCAGATGAGGGGTCCGACTAAGAATGGTTCAGAGTACTTTAACAGCAAGTACAGTTTAGCTTTGAGGAGTTGTGCCCCACAGCCCTATATAATGCACATTGTAAAGTTTGACAGTGTGGAGAATCCAATCATCGCAAATCCTATACTTCCAGCGGCGGGAGTCTGCAGGAATCACATGGCAGATGGTGGAGCTGATCCCCCCCATGGGGGGCAGTATGACGGCAGGACCCCAAACCTGAAAGGGAGGGTCCAGTCTGAACACAGCGACCCATCTAACACACTTCTGCGTTGTCGGAGACCACTTATAATAGGGACTTTCAACGCAAACACAGTGAGAGAAGAAGGTAGGCTGGCAGAGCTAGCACACTGTGCCGAGGAAAGGGGAGTAGAAATCCTGGGAGTCCAGGAGCACAGGAGAGTACATGGACAAATGGACCAGATTGTGTACTGCAGAGTGGGGAGTCACTCGTTCATCACCTCATCAGCATGGCGAAACCAGGCTGCAACGGGAGGTGTGGGGCTACTGCTAAGTCCTCGAGCACGAAAGGCTCTCCGTAGGGTGCACCAGCACACAGACAGGATCCTTATTGCAGACTTTGACGGCAACCCAGCGACAACCATCATGGTAGTGTACTCACCTACCAATGTAGCGCCAGTCGAGGAAGTGGAGGAGTTCTGTGGGGACCTTAGAACAGCACTCCGGGAGGTTCCGGCTCACAACTTCCTAGTAATTCTGGGGGACCTCAACGCGAGGCTTGGACCAGGGGATGCACCCATCACGTATAATGAAAGCACTAACCGCAACGGTGAACAACTTGCTGCCCTGCTAACGGAACACAAACTACTGGCTGCGAACACCTTTGTTTCTGAAGAGAATGGGCAAGAGATGGACCTTCCAGGACCTGGCCTGATATGCTACGTCAGCTGGACTACATACTGGTAAGGCGCAAGTGGAGGACTTCGATCCTGAACGCAGAGCCATACAGCACGTTCGACTCTGTTGGCTCAGACCACAGAGTGGTCGACTGGAAGTCCTTTTCGGAAAGCCCCGACCTCCAAGCCAGATAC
Organism: Ammodytes marinus; assembly: GCF_949987685.1. Taxonomy (NCBI): domain Eukaryota; kingdom Metazoa; phylum Chordata; class Actinopteri; order Uranoscopiformes; family Ammodytidae; genus Ammodytes; species Ammodytes marinus. The sequence continues at coordinate 2,466,301 of NC_137230.1, read as the reverse complement.
ACAGTTGAAGTGAGGAACCGTGGAAGCAACCAGGGAGTGCGTACCTAAGAAGGAGAGGATCAGAATCTCCCCAAGGTCTAGACATCCAGAGGTCATGCAGGCGCGTGCAAAGGTGGAGGAGGCGCGACGAAGCTTTGACCGTGAACGGACCACCGAGAGGCGTGGAGTATTGAACGAGGCCAACACAGAGGACCTGATGGAGAAGGTACGGAGAGTGGAGGCAGCGCAGGGGGAACAACGGTATGGGGAGTCATGGAAGGTCATAAATGAGATGAGTGGGCGCAAAAGGGCGAAGGAGGGACAGGTAGCAGGCTGCTGCCCAGAGGACAGAGTGACAACCTGGTTCACACACTTCCGTGATCTCCTCGGCACCCACCCGACAGTGGATGAAGCTTAGGAAGAAATAACGGCAGTCTTAAGAGATCTCAAAATTGACGATGGCCCCTTTACAATCAATGAGCTTGCCACAGTAAAATTCACCCTGAAGCAAGGAAAAAGTGCAGGACCAGACGGCATTCCCCCAGAGGTCCTTAAAAACTGTAATCTCGGCGACATCATCCTGGAGAACTGCAACCTGGCTCTGATAGAAGACATCAAACCCGATATGTGTTCTCTTTCTAACATCATCCCAGTGCCTAAATCTGGAGATCTCTCAAAGCCAGACAACTACCGAGGCATCAGTCTGACATGTATGATTGCAAAGATGTACAACCGTATGATACTGAACCGGATACGATGTGCCATCGACCCTCACCTGAGGGAGAACCAAAAATGGTCTTAGAGAGGGAAGAGCCACCGTATCCCAGATCCTAGCCTTAAGGAGAATCATCGAAGAGGTAAAAAAGAACAACCTGACAGCAGTGCTGTGTTTTATTGATTTCAAAAAAGCTTTTGATTCAATACACCGAGGAGTGATGATGACCATTCTTAAGGCTTACGGTGTCCCTCCTAACCTACTCCGGGCAATAGGTGCCATGTATGAGGGCACAAGAGCAAGGGTGGTAACCCCAGATGGAGACAGTGAGGAGTTTGACATACTAGCAGGGGTGTTACAAGGAGACACCCTCGCCCCCTTCCTCTTCATTATAGTGCTGGACTACGCACTCAGGCAAGCCATCAGAGGACAAGAGCTGGAACTCGGGTTCACCATCACACTGAGGAGGTCTAGGAGATTCCCTGCCGTAGTCCTAACAGACCTGGGCTATGCAGACGACATCAGCCTGATATCGGACAGTGTAGAGCAGGCACAGGAGCTCTTGACCAGAGTGGAGACGGAATGTGCCAAGGTTGGTCTTAGGCTGAATGCCAAGAAAACCGAGGTAATCACCTACAACATCCTCCCGGACCATCCACCCCTAATGACAGCAGCGGGCAGTGCTCTGAAGGAAGTAAATGACTTCAAGTACCTGGGCTCATGGGTAAACTCATCGGAACAAGACCTGAAAGTGAGGAAGGCGCTCGCTTGGAGGTCCCTGAATGGCATGGCCTGTGTATGGAAAGCCAACCTCCCCAGAAACATCAAGCTCAGCTTCTTTTACGCGACCGTGGAGTCTGTGCTTCTATATGGCTGTGAAACATGGACCCTGACACCCACCATACAGAAGTCTCTGGATGGGTGCTACACCAGAATGCTCCGTGTAGTCCTTAACATCGACCAGAATGAGCATGTTACCAACAAGCATTTGTATGGTGGGCTACCAGGGCTGAGCAGCCAGGAGAATGAGGCTGGCCGGTCATTGCCAGAGACACCGCGAGCTCCCAGCCAGCAGGCTGGTGCTATGGGAACCTACACACGGGCGTCGATCAAGAGGACGTCCCACACCAACGTATGTGGACATACTCCGGAAAGATGTGGGGGCAGAAAACACTGGTGAACTAGCCAGATGCATGGAGGATCGAGAGGATTGGACGCACCGCTGGAGGACTCGTCCGAGGACGACCTAGACGCTTTGCCTGTTCCAGAGAAAGCTGTGAATCCAGTGACAGATGCATGGGTCAATGTTCATGTCCTGTAATGTATTGAATAGTTTGGCCGGGTTTATTGTGTTGAATGTAGAGCTGAAATCCATGAACAGGATGCGGGCATATGTGTTGGCAGAATCCAGGGGGTTCAGAATGTGATGAGTTGCTAGGTTGATGGTGTCTTCAACTGACCTGTTGGCTCTGTATGCAAATTGATTTGGGTCCATGAGGTGGGTGGTGACAGTTTTCAGGTGATTTAGTATGATGCACTCAAATGATTTCATAACTGCTGATGTCAAGGCAATGGGTCTGAATGGGTACCTCCAAGACTAAGTGAGGGCCAGCGGGCAACTAGCTGTCACTCAAGAGACCGCGGCCCTAATTATTCGTACATTTTAACCTCTAATAGTTTAAAAACTAGCGTAATCCAAAATAATTCACCCCCCCTTAGTGTTGTCATGGTGATATGACCTAAACATCCAGGCCGTAAATAGGTTTAACAGTGCTGTGAAAACGGCCTATTTAACACGGGAGTCAATGAGAAATTGCTCTGTTTTGGTACCACCTCTTAGTGGGCACTCGGTGAACTACATTTTTTTGTCACTTCCGCATTGGATGCTGGTAGAACTCGTTGTGGTTGGGGCTTGGTTCTAGGCTTTCTATAATCTATTTTAGGGGTTGACCTCTTACCCTTTATTGGACGATATGTCTTGCCTTCCACTTACTTTCTTTTTCTTTTGGTTCCCTTTTTTCACATGTGTAATTATCAGAGGTGGAAAGAGTACAAAAATATTCTACTCAAGTAAAAGTACTTGGATGAAATTTTACTTAAGTAAAAGTACCAGTCTAAAAATCTACTTAAGTAAAAGTGAAAAAGTAGCTGATTTAAAATGTACTTAAAGTACAAGTTACTAGTTACTTTTTAAAAACGGGAGGGGACAGAGGTCTCTTCTGTGTAGGGCATTATATATAGGGGAGTGTGGCCATATATAGGGGAGAACGGGGTAATCTGAGCCACTTTTTACATTTGCTCCCTTCTAAGCGAGCTAAAATTATTTATCATTCAAATTTACACATTTCCCATTAATTCAGGATGTTTCCTAGAAATGGGCATTAGAAGATTTTTTTCAAGACAAAGGGCAGTGAAAATTAGCCTGGCATTCCCAGACCTGCCATTAGGCCCTGGCAAATTAAATTTGCTGCGCGTGTTGGTCTGGACACGCTCCGTTGAAGCTTTATCAAGAAAGCCAGAAATCTGGCTGGTGGTTTCAATTGGTTCTATCTAATATGGGCGCGCCAGGGCCCTTTATATGGTGCTCTGGGGAGGACGTAACCGGATGACGACAGTGACGTGCATGCGACGTCGAAGCCGTGATAGTAAACATCAAAGATGGCTGCGGATATGTTGTGTGAGTTTGAGACTGCTTTGGCCTCGACCCTTAACGATTTGGAAGACGGCACTCAAATCTTTCATTAGCAAGTAAGTGGAATGTTCTATTTTGCCGACCGACAACGGCAAACGTTTAATTTAACAGTTTAACAGCTGTTCGCTAAACGAAAGGGGCTTACGTCGCCTTGTGCATCGCTCTGATTGGTTGTAGTGCTATCCAACTGCGTGCAGTGGCATTTGAAATGCACAAGTAGGAGCCGCCCCTTGAGTTGGAAATTACTATTAATCGTGGCCAGACCCTCTATCGTTCAAGATATCAGGGTCTGGATTTCCAGGCTAAGTGAAAATATGATTGTTTTAAAAAAAGTTGTCATGTGGCTCACTGTACCCCAGCTGTGGGGTAAACTGAGACGGACCAGAAAAATCAAGGGGGTAAAGTGAACCAGCTGGGGGTAAACTGATCCACTTACTTTTTCCACTCTGAAACTATACCATAACAACACATATTGTAACTAGACCAGAACTAATGTCGGACTAGTAAAATAATGATGGGGTTTGGTCAATTAAGCAAAGCAAATTTTCTAAACACTTGAAAGTAACTCTGAACAAAATCAAATACAACATATTATAATTCAAAAGGTTTTAATAAGATTCAAATGAAAGATAGAACCAGTTAGATTAGAACACAGTCTGGGGGTCAGAACACAGGACCCTTAGAGCCAGCGAGAACATCCTGGGACTCAGAACACAGGAGAAGACCCAACTGGATTATAACATCAGCCTGTCATACTCTACAATTAGGCCTACTCTACATTCCAACCCTGAAGGTTACAGGGAAAGATGAGAAGGTGCTCTTTCCGTGTGGTTGCCCCAGGTTGCCCCAGGTCGTCTTCCTGGTGTATTTCCTTGGCATGATGGCTTTTCTACAATGTGTATGACATTGAAATAAAACACATGTTATGTAATATTACATTCAAATATGTTTAAGACTAAACTTAACTTGTGCCTCATGGTGTGGGAAAGTGAGACAGTGTCAATTGAGCCCACCACCACAATTTGAGAAAAAACTACCTCTCTCAGCAATTCAGGCTAATCTTCAGTTATCATCATCACATGGTTTCATATGTTGGTAGTTCATCAACATGTATGAAATAAGTTTTTCTACATGAATACATTTGCTTTGGCACAACAGTTGATTAAGTTGACAGCAAGAAAATTTACTTTTACATGCAAAATACCTATTTTGATGAAAAAAACATGCTTACAACATTACCATGAGGTCCTTTCTTTCAAGGCCATGGGGAAATGAGTGTGGCTTGAAAACATATATCTCACATGACCACACATGTTTTCCATTGCCTAGATACAGGGGGTGGCTCACATTACCCGATGCCTCAGATTCCCCCGTTCTCCCCTATAGACAAGGGGATATAAATCTCAAACTAGTTTTGTTTAATGAATGCAACACTTTTACAAATTAAAGTGCACAAATTAAACAAATGTCACCACGTCATGTATGGATGTATACTGTGTCATTATACTTTAGATAAGCAAATATGGAGCAAATAGTCTGTTAATGTGGGAATTTAACCGGTCTACAGACCTAAACAGACTGCAGCTGAAGTTCTAATAATGTAATTGTGTATAATTGATCTAAACCATGGACATTGCAAAAAGGCTGCTCGATTTTGACAAATTATAATCATGATTATTTTGATTGACATTGTGTAATCACAATTATTATAGACAATTATTCATTGATTTAAGAACATCATGCACTTATTCAACATTTGAAACCATGACTTTGGACTTTAAAACATATCCTAATTGAACTGAAAACAAGGAAAATGTAAATAAGTAAAACATATTTTTAATAATTAAATAAGTGTCAAAATCAAAATAAACCGTTGCAAATGTTGTTGATAGGGCACGTCTTTTGCTAGCAGGAATGTGAGGGCATATTTAATTTATATCTCATGGAGCTGGCTGGATAAGCAAGTTGCATTGTAGGCTACAGTGTTCTTAATTGATGACTGTTGTTGTGGCAAGAGTCAAGGAGCTTTAAACTTCCTGTGTTTTTTATTCCTTTATTGCTTGGTCATAGACCACTTGGATTTGACTTAAAGTGAGTAAACTAATTGGTCGTGATGTTTTGAGGTGCAGCTGGGTCGCATATATGCCTTTTTCTCTCTCTCACGGTCACGCATGTCATCTGACTCGCGTGTCCGCGCGTAACATATCTTGAACATTATTTTAGTCTATTAGTTTTACCTTTCTTCTCGACCAAAGCCTGACTTTCTGCCGTCTTCTGGAAGTTTTTCAAAGCTCCCGGCAACACGAACCGTCTCCATCCTACTCTGCACTGTTAAAGGTGAAGTGAGCGGTTTATTTGTGTTAATATTTGTGTTATATCACTCCATATTCCTACAGCAAACACTTCAACAGAGTGCGGACGTCATATCACAGGTCTCCAAGTCATTCTGATTTGGTAGTATCCCGATTTTTTATCCAATCAGGAGAGAAAACGCTACAAACCATCACTCGTCTCACTCATATATACTATATACACTCCATGGTCTCACTGCCGGTGCACGCCAGAGCAACAGATGAGTGAATGTGAATGCGCCTACAATGGCGGAGCAGGTAAAAATACTTCCCAATGTCTGTTTTGATGGTTTTTATCATGTTTTATCTGGTTTTATCACACTTATGGATCCGAGATGATGCTAGATAACTTGTTGACTGAAGACCGCAATGCATTAATGTGGTGACGTAGGGACGAGCGAGGGGACTGCTAACTGCAATAACTGACCGGAAGTTAGCTAAAAGAACCATTCCGCTTACAGCTCCTTTAAGCTGAAAGCTAAACTATCAGGTGAGGGAGGGGCCGATCGCACAGCTGGATGAAAGGTTCGCTGCATTTAAAAGCCTTCACGTCTTCATGTGCGGTACAATGATAGTTTAACTAGGATTATTTTGTTTTAATGATAGAGGGAATCAATGTTTGTTGTTATCATTTAGTCACAATGTGTTCTCTCCTCCTGTCGATCATTCACTCTGTTAGTTTCCGGTATTGTGCTGTAAAAATAAAAGCCCTCCGCGATATTTCTTTTCTTTTCTCTCCTTTAGCCTAACTATTTTTCTACTCAGTAACGCAGGTGATATAAAATGTAGCGAAGTACAAAACTTCAAAATAAACATACTCAAAGTAAAAGTAAAAGTATAGGTTTAAAAAATCACTTAAAAAATTACAAGTACACAAAAAAACTACTCAATTAGGGGAGAACGGGGTAATTTGTCACACGGGTTGGTTGTCACAATCGTTATATCTCGGAACCAGAAGGCGCTGTCTGTGAAATGTTGGTATGTAAATATCCAGAATTGGGATCAGAGGTCACCTACATAGTCTTCCTTGGAGTTAGACTGCTGAATTTGAGGTGAGAGGAATGTTTGTGTTTTTCATGTCAAATTGAAAATATTTAGCTCCTCAGAATTTTTGTTCTAGGCTTTTACAGAATGGGTTTATAACAAAACACTTGTTACCGATAAAAAGTGTGAAGGGCAAACTATAGTTTAGATTGTGGTTAGCAAGCTAATTAGTTGTCAGATGGTTGTTGGCCTTGATGCTAGCAAAAAATTCAAGTTGGGGTTGGTTGTCACATTTTTGGGGGGGTTGGTTGTCACAAGTTATCCAAAGGCTACAGCCAGAAAAGGAACCCAATAACGAAATAAATTGTCAAGCTGTATCCTCACTGACACCCCAGAGAAGGATAGAATAGAGCAGGAAAAGGCAGCTAGCATGCAAAGGAAAAAAGGGCAACAAAATCAAAACAACCCAGTGCATCCCAAACTAGACAAGCTGCCAAGGCTACAGTAAGTTATATAGGCCTATTTGTAAACTTGACAATGCAATTGCATTTTCAAATTTAGTTCTACTTCCTTTCCTTCTTTTCAAGATTATTCCCATTAAGATAACATTGTGACAAACAACCCCATGGTGTATGACAACCGACCCCTTGATGGGGTTGATTGTCACAATGTGTAAGGGTGTCTTTGATGATTAATTTCTTCTTTATTACAATAAGATAGAAAAAGTGAGGGGTACACATTTCAAGCCAACACTTTAAGCTTCAATGTAATGTAGGAATGACTATTGAAAGATGTTTAGGTGATGAGCAATTCTCAGTAGAGTAAAAAGTGTGCCTACTTACCCCGTTCTCCCCTACAGGAACGCGAGTAAATGTAATTTGCTACTTTACACCCCTGGTAATTATGTCCTAGTACGCCATCCAACTGCATGTTAGTAATCTACCCACCAGACAACTTTAATAAAACTCCAGTTCATGACAGAAATCTCCATATTACTGCCTTACGACCTTCAATGAAATCTTGCATCTCAGATTATATAGACACAATAGTGTATTTTCCAAAAAGTACAAACATAATATCATGCTTAAATAACAGAGATGGTGGCTGATGGTAAGGATAGAACCCAATTCATGTCGTTATGAACCAACCATATAATAGACAGGCAAGTTATATTGTGGAGTTCCATTAGCCTACATGAGAAGGTCAGGGAAGCTCACTTATCAATGGCGTGTGGCAACAATACATTTCACTAATAGACTGTTTGAATGGGGTCAACTGTGAGAGCCAGGGGACCTGTGCCAGTTGCTATGAGAATGACAGATGATCATGCTGCTCTCCTGCTCCCTCTGTTCACTGAGAGGCTGATTGGTGAAGTGTTCGGATGTGGCTTCAGTGTGTTACCATGGTTATGTTGGATAGGAGCACTGACACCATCACTGTGACAGCCAATCAATTAGCCAGCCAATCACATGAGAGTATGTGAGTTAAGATGTGGGTTGGTGGCATGATGCTTGGTGTACACACCTGCTGTGCACTGGACATCTCAGGTATGTCACTGTCAAGGTTTCCATCCTTTGCAACAGGCCAATTAGTCCAGGGTTTTGAGTTGATATGCTGCTTTGAAGACAGCCCGACGGGAGGTAGACATGGCATGGATGTATCCTGAAAAAGGACCCCATTGTGTTTGACGGTTCACTTTGACATTTATGTAGTTTTGTTGACTGATGTCTGTGTAGTTAAGCCACAGAGTTTCACCCTCTGTGTAGTGTCTCTTTACAAAAACACATCACTTTCAGACAGTTCCAGACAGGCCCCTTAGAAGCTGACTAACTGACATAATGTCGGGGGTAGTGCTTGACATTGTGATGAAGTTAGCAACCGAGCCCTACTGCATCAGGAGTTGACATTCAATTATTTCCTCCTATATATTATATTGTATACTACACTAAGATTGTTGTACACATAGAAGCACTAAATATATTTCTAGTTTAAAAGAGCTACTTGAATTAGCAAATATCTCGAGGGATAAGATTGCAAGGGAAGATGAAACAAAATGACAGGTAGGCTATGTGTTTAATATATTGTGTGTGCCAGCCACGAAGCAGGTAACAAAGGACATGGAAATAGCTTATTCCACCAACATTAGTAACATGACGTTCAACTATAGAACAAACTCGTTAATAAATGAAGAATATTTAGAATAAAAATAGGATAAAATAAAATAAATCCTATTTGTATAGTGAATTAAAAAATGTATTTATTTTTTTTACAAAAACCTGCTAACAATGCTGCGATTTTCTGAGAGTTACAGTTGAGTTGATAACAAACCATTATCTGTAGAGTATCATGTACAGGTATATTGATATATTGTGTCTGTGAGTGAGTGTGCATGAATATGTGTGTACCTGCACTTTGACACACTTGTGTGTATCTGTCTCCAGGTGTCTGTTTAACTGTAATAGTGATGACACAGTGGAACTTTCACACACAATCACACGCACAGACAGAGTTTGGCATTGGGGTTGCTTGGCACCAAATATGTAGGAAATGAAGCGCAGCAGAGCAGCTGAGTCATACAAGTACATAGGGGTAACATACAAAACCATGCCCCCCCCCCCCACACTCCCCTCACACACACACACACACACACACACACACACTATTGAACATGGAGATAATACCCAGAAACAAGTGCAGATATGAAAATGTGCGATCAGCTAATGTTGGCCCATCCTTCAGAGTTTATGATATAAAGAAGGAAACAGGATGGAAAGAGCTGCTATGTGTGTGTGTGTGTGTGTGTGTGTGTGTGTGTGTGTGTGTGTGTGTGTGTGTGTGTGTGTGTGTATGTAGGTGTGTGTGTATTTGTGTCTCTCTCTCTCTGTGTGTCTGTTTCTCTGTGTGTGTGTGTGTGTGTGTGTGTGTGTGTGTGCGTGTGTGTGAGTGTGTGTGTGTGTGTGTGTATGTGTGTGTGTGTACAAGACAGAGTGCTTTGGTGCCAGTGAACTGATATGGGTGTGATAGCACTTCCAAAACACAGATATGGAGACTAGCACTGACACGCCCCTACAACACACACAAATGAGCTCTCACACACATGAACACACACACACACACGCACACACACACACACACACACACACACACACACATATAGATATATCAGTGATTCTTGAGAACCGGGACAAAAGGCCGTCTTCCATAACTGCTATTATCTTTAAAAATTAAAATATTTAAAATTGTAAATGTTATTAGGGATTAAGAATAGAAAGTCTGGAGCACAATTATCCCCTTAAATTTCATTTTATCATTATTATGTCAAATATATGAGACTTGTTATCTTCTCACAAAGTCCAAAACAGTGTGTCCACAGAGAGGGTTTCAATCTTTCATATGCAATAAAACCTATTAAAAATGTACTTTAATGATTAAAAAGTGCTTTTTTCATCATAAGCAACACTGATCAATCTCTCATAACAATAAAAACAGTTTTTCTTCAACACATTTATGTTTTATATGGTTTCAAAGTGGTGGGACACTTTTTGTCACAACCGTCAGACAATCCATTCAAATGTAAGAAAATCAGCCAAAATAAGCGGCAGCTCTCACTTTGAAGGACCTCTTGTCACATTCTACCTCTGCAGAGTACATTAGAGTCATACAGGCTCTGATAAGTGTTGTAGTTTTAGAATATTTTACATTCCAAATCTTGAAAGTCATGCGTCACAACCATGATATGTCAACACCGACCTACAATTTCTGAAGAAGTTATTTGAAATGTTTCGATAAGTTTATATTCCTGAAGTAGTTCATACTAGCACTAATCATCAACAGAAAAAACAAATGGCTAACTAGATTAATTCCATTTGTTTTGTTTAAGAAACGTTAAATATGTCAACACCGTCAGATGTCAACTCCGTCAGATTTCCTGTCTGACGGTGGTGACAGGCCAATGACGGAGTTGACATTCAATGTGACGTCATCATATTTGGGTGGTTTTCAAGTTATTATAATTATATTAAATACAGAAATAGGGTTTAGTTTTTCTATTACTGTATTCATGGAAACTCTAACAATCTTCTTTTGTCATGGATGATTCTTAAAAAAGTACAGGATGATATAGCAAATGAGGCGATTTGGTCTGAGTCTTTTAGAGCAAGTCTGATTGAAACACTGTAATGTGAATCTTGAGTTAACGCTCAACCAATAATATGCGGTTATAAAATCACTGTTATTGATTATTCTATGTATTTGATGGTTATCTGGGTTTTTGTCACCACGGTCCGATATGTCAAATTCATAAGATATACTTGTCAACTCCTTCAGATATGTGTCAACTCCGTCAGATTTATATTGTTATGATAACAATACATAATGATATTTCATAATTGTTGAGGAATGGTTGGTCATATGTGAAAATCTAACCAGTCACCTAACATGAGAATGTGTTTTGAAACTTGAAACACATATTGATTGCTGTTTATTTTAAAGTAAACATTCTATTACACAGTTCAACTGAAGAACATAGAGGAAAATCGATATAAAATATCTATAGTCATATACATTTTGAAAATATTTTTTGTGGTCTCTGTCAGTCTTGGTGAATACTTGTGATCCAACTAGCTCAACTTTAAAGGCAACTATTAGTATCTTTAAAGATGAGCTAGTTGGACCTTTTCGGGTTGAAGATGGCCTCAAAATCAACTCCCAAACCTACTGCCAGTTTCTAGAAGATACTTTCTTCAAGCAGTGGTACAGGAAAAAGTCTGCATCTTTCAAGAAGACCATGATTTTTATGCAGGACAATGCTCCATCACATGCATCGAAGTACTCAATTGCATGCCTAGCCAGTAAAGGCCTTAAGGATGAAAAAATAATGACATGACCCCCTTCCTCACCTGACTTAAACCCTATTGAGAACCTGTGGGCCCTGCTTAAATGGGATATTTACAGTGAAGGAAATCAGTACAACTCTCGGAACAGTGTCTGGGAGGCTGTGGTTGCTGCTGCACAAAAAGTTGATCGTCAACAGATCAAGAAACTGACAGACTCCATGAATGGAAGGCTTGTGACAGTTATTGAAAAGAAGGGTGGCTATATTGGTCACAGTTTTTTTTTTTGACATGTCGGAAATTTTTATTTGTAAATTTTGAGTTGTTTTATTATTCTCACTTTAACAGATAAAAATAAACAAGTGAGATGGGAACATTTTCGTTTTTTAATTTAGTTGCATAATAATTCTGCATACTAATAGTTGCCTAATAATAGCAAAACATATATACATTCTCGTAAGAAAGACAAAACCTCACTTTTACTTTCGTAAACATTCAGGTTTAGGTTCATCAACATTTTGGATTGACCGAGAGCACTGTAGTTGTTCAATAATAAAATTAATCCTCAAAAATACAACTTACTGCCTAATAATTGTGCACACAGTGTATATAGGCACAAACACAGAACAGACTGCAGGGGTAAATGTTGACACTCGTATTTATTCCATGTTCCATCTATGTTGTGGCTTTGGTCCAGTGTTGATTTTAATGGTGGGGTGGGGGGGGCTGAAATCTTACTGGACCCCATGTGCCCCCCCCCCAAAAAAAAAATCTAGGTATGATAGGTAAATTTTTTATTATTATTATTATTTTTCCTGATAGGTAGCCTAGTTCAGAGATGGTATATACATTTTTTTTCCTTATTTTATTCTGATAAGTTGTTGGCCATGTTCATCACACACATGACAGCTAATCCACTGATATCGGACCAGTTTGCAAGGAGGAGGAGGCAGACCCAGACCCCCCTACAGAGGTTTATGCCTCATTTCCACCGAGTAGAGCGGGTCGGATCGGAGCGGTTCGGTCCGGGTAGTTTGGCTTTTCATTTGTAAAAAGTTGGGTAGGGTACGGTTTAAGCGCACCTAACCGCTCTGAGCTGCTCCAGATCTCAGTACTCCTCCGTAGGGGTACTAGCCGCCTGAAAGCGGACCGAAAATGCAGAGCTACACGCTGCCGTCATTTGATTGGTTGGTCGAAAGAATCATTTCCGCCATGTGTATTCATCTCGGCAAGAGTGAAGAGAGTCTGTGTTTTGGTGAAAATGTGAGCACAGCACTGTTTATTGTTTGGTGTTTTTCCTCGTCATTAATAATCAGTTGGTTTAGTTACGTGTCCCACTGCTACGTAGCTGCCGCAGCCAGCACTGTTTGCTCACTGAGTTGCACCGAGCCGTCTCTGTGTTTACGCCATAGCCTAGATAGTTTTAGGCTAAATAAACGCTCACAACACGGGGGGAATAAATAAATAAAGCGGCTGGTTTGACCAAGCAAAAACGAGAGACCGCTGGCTTGACCACAGTTGGTCGAAAGAATCATTTCCGCCGTGTGTAGTCACCTCGGCTAGAGTGAAGAGAGTCTTGTTTTGGCGAAAATGTGAGCGCGGCACTGTTTATTGTGTGGTGTTTTTCCTCGTCATTAAAATAATCAGTTGGCTACACTGTCCCACTGCTACGATGTCACGTAGCCAGCGCTGTTCGCTCACTGTCTATCAGTTGCACCGAGCAGTCTCTGTGCTCACAACAACACGGGGGGAATAAATAAAGAAGCGGCTGGTTTGACCAAGCAAAAACGAAAGACCGCTGGCTTGACCACAGTTGTTCCACAACCCTATAGTTTGACCCATATTCTGGCGGCGGATATCGCAGTCCAGCCTAAACCCCGCCCTACCAGTAAGGGTAGGGTCATAAACCCCGCCCTACCAGTAAAGGTAGGGTCCGCGGTGGAAACAACACCGAGATTCTTAAAAGTGAGCTGTCCCGCTCTGAGCCGCTCCGATCCGACCCGCTCTACTCGGTGGAAATGAGGCATTAGTTACACAGAATTGTGGCTTGCATGACTCCCCTGATAGTATGGTAACTGCATGTTAGCGCTCTTCTGGGTTGTCTGAACCGGTCTTGAAAACAAACATTACAATGGATACTAACATGATTTGGGGATTTGGGATGATAAATAATCTTTGCAGTGTTTATACAGCATCACATGCAAATCATTCAGGTTTGATGGCCACCCCACTCTAGGTCTGTGTCCCACCTTGGCCACCCCAGTCAAAATGTCCTGGAAACGCCACTGTGTGGTGCTATAAAGCGTGTCTGTTTTGTGTATGTGAGTGTGTGTGTGTGTGTGTGTGTGTGTGTGCAGTCTGTGCACGTGCGTAGCTGCGGGTGTATAATGTTCATAAATGGGTGTAGTGGGCTCCATATGGTGAAGTTGGAGAACTGTAGCAGAGTGTGTTTGGGAAAAATATCACCCATGTCTCCACCTTTCACACACCACTTAGCTAACAAACACACACACACACACACACACACACACACACATATATATATTACTACTTCCTGTGTGGGTAAAGAAGTTGTCTTTCCACACGGTGTTTGTGTGTTAGTGCAACGTGTTGGAAATAATAATCACTCATTATGAGTTAGAAAGGAGAGAAACGGTGGAGGGGCGTAAAATTATTTAATATAACAGAGGGAACAACTACTGTATGTGCGAGGGGGTATAATACATTGTTGCTTACTTCTTCCCAGATAATCATTTGTTGATATGAATCTTTAAGGATACTAATCCTATCAAATTAATTTTGTTGCTAATCTTCGACATCACCACCAAACCCCCATCCCGCTACTATTTATTATATGGTGTAGCGGGTACAGGTGGTTCAGATTAATCCTGCTATTAGAAATGAATCTGAAGATTAATAATACCTTTAATAATTTATTAAAGTTCAAAGGGGCACCACCATTCATCGAAGAATGGAAAAATAATAGCAAATTGTCTCGTTTAATCAATGATTTATTCTCAAATGTTGATTAGTTTAATGTTCAGTTAAACAAATCAATATTAATAAATCCTAGTCTCAATGATCATTTCCATAAAATAATGTAATCAAATAATTACTATTATACATTTGGTAATATGATCTTAACACTGAAGGCTACAGAATCCTTGTACTTGTTGGTTGCGGACTTCCCAATAATATTCACACAAATGAATGACAGAAACTTCTAGTTACAAAAGAAAATGCATGTAATTTATTAACACAAAGTAAACAAAATCCAACACATTTAAAAACCACTAAAACTAAAGCACACAGTGTGAGTGTGTGTGTGTGTGTGTGTGTGTGTGTGTGTGTGTGTGTGTGTGTGTGTGTGTGTGTGTGTGTGTGTGTGTGTGTGTGTGTGTGTGTGTGTGTGTGGGTGCAGGTCTGTGGATGCAAATTGAGTGTGTGTGTGTGTGAGTGTGGAGGTGTGAAAAACCTTTGTCTATGGGGGAGAGCTTGAGGCTTGGTTAGCCTGTGTTCCCCTGATGTTAAGATCTCAAAGTATGTAAACCCAATTACAAAACGACAATGAATAGTTCACATCAGTAAATATACATTTCCAAGTTAACGGTCTTTCAAGCCATGTGTTCTTGCTAAGCTAAGCTAACTGCCCAGTGGTTCATACGATACCAGATGTTTACACAGCGCTTGTTGCAGTGTGAGAGGTTCTGGATCCTTTGGCATGAAACAGGGGTTTTGCTTCGCGGATCGGTCTTGATGCAGTTCGGATGAACTGGTGCTTTCTGGATCTTCAGTAGCAGCATGCTAACTGGCGTTGTTGCCTCTGGGCTACGGTTGTAGCTCTTAGCATGATTCTTAGCTTCTTCGTCTTAAGGGTCTGGCCTTGGTGGGAGCTTGGTTCGTTCCCTGGTTCTTCTGGTTTTTCTAGTTGCTTTGGAGCAGCCGGTTGGATCCTTGTTCCTCTTTGGTTGAGAGGGGCTTCACGGCTGTTTGGACAGGCCGTGTTGTAGAGCCTGGATCAGGGAGACCAGAGCTTGTCTGGGTCCAGAAGGTTGAGCTACCCCCGGTCTGGGGTGGTTAGCAAGGCAGGAGAGAAGAAGCTGTCTGCACCACTCCCTTCGGAGATGCAGAGAAAAAGAGAGTGAGCTGTTTAGCTCACTCGCTGTTATCAAAAACAGCAAAAGACTTCTGACCAATGGCAGAAGAGACAGGATTCATGTGGGACATCCTGTCTTGGGTCAGGACAGAGCAACTAAAAGCAACCAGAAAACACAGATAAGAGCCTTGGCTCAAACAGAGGAATGTTGGGGGAGGGGCCACACCAACACTTTGCTGCAGTCAGAAACAAGCAATTCACCCCAGAGTCAAAAGTCCCAATGAATGAAATGAAACCATGTACATATTCACTACAATGGAAATGATATGGCATTTTTGGTGACAGTTTTACAAACACCTTCAAGTAAACCTCAATACAGAATCCAGCTCTCCTCGAGTCATTTGAAGTCCATGTTTAAGCGGACTGGATAGCTAGATACAGAACATCTAGCGAGAACATTACAACTCCAGTCCAGACGTGAGTACATTTGGCCACAGAGCTACATAGTGACCGTATGGAGGAAGTTCTCCACTTGTACAGTAAGCAATAAAAGCATTTCTAAATACATTTAAAAAAAAAGAATTTGAACAGGAGCCTGATGCGACACTGTCCACTTATTAGCAGCACAGGCAGTTTCTGTGTGAGCATGTATTTGTGTGTGTGTGTGTCAGTCAACCTTATGTCGGGTCCGTTACTTGTACTGGATAAGTAGACTCATGTTTTCTGTTGAGATGGTTCTGAACCGAAACAGTCTAAAGTAAATATTTATTAGGTCCTGTCTCTTACTTTCTGCACTCGCAGTTTTTGTTTTTCTCCCTCCATTTTACGTCAGTCGCGTATGAGCACAGCGCACCCGAACCACACAGCGCTGCGGTTAAACAGAGCTAGTCATATGGAACGAAGCCTCGAGGAAGATCACATGTGTCGATTCATTTTAGTAATCGAGTTATTGGAGGTACTCGAGGAATCGTTCCAGGCCTAAATCCATGGACACACAGAGGGTATGTGGAGAGAGAATGCCGAACACTTTTGGCAGAAGTGGAATTTAATAAAAAAAGAATCTATAAATGTCAAGACAACTTGATACGGGTTGGTAAATAAAGTTGGCCCTGTTTCCACCTGGGATTATGATGTGATTTTGGTAATCCGATCAAAGGTGGCCAGCTCTCAGTCCGTGTGTTCGCACTTGTCTTTTCACATGTGACTTCTTTGTCTACTTGTGATCGGATACCATTTACCCGCTCTGTATGTAAATCAACACTGTTTGCATTGGTGTTTTTAACCGGTGGGGTTCAAACAAGTTAACATACAGGGCTGTACAGAGCCACAGTTTTAATCGCATTTGCTATTAAAATGTATTACGTGCGAAGATAATTACAAGTCTAGGTTGACGAGATAGGCTACTGTCTCATTTAGACAAGGAGGAGCGATGCACAACACTAGAGTGAGCATTACGCGGTTCGAGGAACGAAGCAGAAGAACTCTGTTGTCCAGCTATCTTTATTTCCACAGAAAAGGCTGAAATAGGCTAGACTATACACGTGCATGGGCAACTGAGGGCAGCCCCATTTCCAATTTTTTTTAAATAAACTCAATACACACTGTGTTAGGACGTGAACGTGACGTCACGTGATCAGTTAACCTCGGATTATCTCCCAGATGATCTGATTCAATTATTAGGCTATTAACTATCTAGACCAAAACATTGTATTCCTTTTTTTGTATGATAACTTTTGCTTAATATGATGTTAATATCAAAAACACAAACTCACATTTTTTTTTCACATATTCATCCGCTTTGTGTTGCCTTCCCTGTGTGTGGAAAGTGCTATATAAATAAAGTTTGATTGATTGATAGATCTCAGTCTATGTTTGAGGTATGAGGATTCAAACAGGTCACCTCTGGTTGTGTCTGGAAGCAGATGTGACAAAAAGTCTGGAATAAATGTTATCTTGAACATTAGTTCTTACTCTGCAGTCTCAGTCTCTCTCTCTCATTCTCTCCGACGGTCTGTCTGGTAAATAAATGGCACAAACACAATCACACAAACAAGCTCACGGTTAAATGGAATAATCACCATAAAGTAGAATCGCAAGTGATTTGTGCTTGTATTAAGATGCAGCATCTCATTAGCAGCTTATTCCAGAGTTAGATTGCTTCAGTCTACTGAAGAAAATCCTCGACTCAGCACTGGTCCATCTAAAATAAATGTTCAATACCTGGTCAAAGGCCTAGTTTATTATGATGCAGCTATAGTCTCCCACAATGAGCACATTCCTGACAAATGCAAAAAGTTAAAGGACATACTGACAATTTTCATATAGTAGCAGCTGTGAGTGCCAGCAGAAGTCAAGTCCACCCACAGACCTCTTGTGTTTCAGTAGTGCCTGGGTTATCAGAAGGACATGACGAGATGTGTTTGAGTGTCCGTCAAATGAATGGTCCGGCCAAGATCAAGGATCCTGCAGGAAGCCCACAGGAGTCAACACAGTTCCCTGCTGAATGTTTTGTTTGCTATTTAATTGCTTTGCAGATGTATAATGAAGGAAATGTAATTGCTGCCTGGAGCATTCCTGCACTGCAGAGAAGTTATCGGAAGGGAGGGCCAGGGATGTTGGTCATAAAAATAACATCACTTTTATTTTTACCGTGGACTGTTATGGTTTAGCTGTGCAGCCACCATGCATATCTGCACTTCTGTGGTCTTACAGGAGTAGGGGAAAACTGGTGAAGAGTAGAGGACAGCTTTATTTTCCTCAAGGGTAAAGTGTGGCTTCCAGCAATCAATAGTAGTTAACAATAATTACTAGAATAAAGAAAGAAAAAGGAGAATTAAAAAAATAATTGCTAGGTATCAGGCAACAGTCTCCCGCTATGGTTTGTGACTAGCACAGCATCAAAGTTAACAATATGTTTTTGTGCTGTGTCGTGGAAAAGCAGCTGAGGCGGTCCTGGCTGGCTGGAGCCATGAGGCTGCTTTGAGATGAGCTAGACCCCACACAAGTACCACCAACGTCTTGCTGAGCGCACAGCTTGGCTGCATGAGATCCACACAGTCCTAGGAACAAGACACTGCAGTGGCTTTCTACGAGCTGAAGAGGTGAAATGCTTGATAGGATATGACCTGCTGATGGGCGGAGCTGAGCGCATATTGGAAGTGTTAACCCCCTCCTTTGATGAAATTCTCTAATTGACTCCACAAAAGTTTGAAATCACCATTCAAAATTAAATGAACATTATTCCTCATCCTTTATCTGAATGTACTCAAGCAGAAGCAACTGTATTCAATGCGAGAATTTTCTAGCATTAACAATTATTAAGTCCCCCTTAACTTCTACCAGAAATGGACAAAGGAAGATTGGTTTAAAGTGTTGTAGTCCAAGTTTGAACAGTTTGGTAACAAGCAAAGAGTGTAAGTTCAACGGAGGGAGGGGCAGAGAAATAAAAATGTGTGTAATTTGCCAACAGTTAAACATGGAGGCGTAGTATTGTGGTGTGGGTTGCCATTTCAGCCTCAGGAACAGGTGACTTAGTGAAAGTAGATGGCATCATGGATAAGAAAGTATACCACAACATTCTGGGGAGTACCATCTGGGAGTCATCATATTGAGACCAGATGTATTTTTCAATGGGACAATGACCCTAAACATTCTTTAACTATATCTTTAACTATTGCCAGTACTACCTGGGACAGAAGAAATCAGCTGGAAAATCATGGACTGGCCCCCTCAAAGTCCAGACCTCAACCCCATTGAGCTAATTTGGGGCAAGTTGGAAAATAAACTGGACAGATGTATTGTACATTTAAAGGAAAGCCTTTAGTTTCAGTTGTAGAAAGCATGGGATAACATTAGTGTTAAAGTTCTCAGGAAATATACTGACCTTGTGCCAGAGAGATGTGCTGCTGTAATTGCTGCAAAAGGTGGTCATACCAAATATTAAAGTTAAAAGTGGATATAAACAGTAGGACTGACTTCATTTGATATTTGTTGTGCTCAGAACAACCATCTGAATATTTCATGAACATTTTTAAATGAAATGTTTTGAGGCAAAAAAAAAAGGTCAATATGTTCAGATCTGACAGGTGTTCTAATAATTTTGGCCACTTTGGCAGAGTGGACGTAACCTTGTGAGGTAACTTTGGTGTTGTGGAGAAAACCATCTGGCAGGACTTTGAAGCTGAACATGTCATTCTAAAGACTCTTTTCTTTATCAATTTATTCTCATGAAGGCTTGGCGAAACACAACGTTACTGCTTCCTGATTTCCCATACTATGGGGCGGGCTAAGGTTCATATACAGAATGTGCGCATGTTAATCGCCCGTTAAAAAAATCGCTGTTAAAAGGAGTTTGCGTTGTGCGTTAACTTTGACAGCACTAATTTGTACACATTCTTTTAAGTATATTGCACAGTATCTTTGTACAGCGTACTGTGCAGCATTTTATAATAATAATATTAAGTATTGACAGCATGTCAGTTTTTTTAAATAAAATAGTGTATTGACAAAAGAAAATATCCACTAAAATCATTTGGCTGAGAGATAACTGACTGGGAAACTGCTGCTGTATCCATTTGTTTTAAGATAATATCAAAATCACTGAACATGTTTTCCTTCGCTGTATGTACACAAATGCAGTTGAAGACACACAAAGTTTTTAATCACTTTTTAATGCAGACGAGTGGAAAGGCTTTTAAACAGGTTTTCACTTTGTTACCTATTCCAGCCTGTGGCCTGATCATTTTGTTTTATGGTCATGCTTTTTCCAGCAAAATGACGTTGGTATGACGTGCATGCTCGCACCCCAGAGCCTTCTTCAGCTAGCTCCTATAGCTGCAACAGATCGTCACAATGACACAGGAATGGAGTCTATAAAGCGACCTGCATCCTCCACAACACACCAGTAGTCCATACAGTACTCAGCAACCAAGTCTTCTGAGTCCACATCCATTCCTGGCATTCTGCAAGTCATTTTCAACCCATATTATCATTGGCTCAGGATTTTTCACACAATTGGCAAATCTGTTTTTGTAACATAGAACAAAAGGAGTGCTGTAATTGCAGCACTTAAGAGCTCCACTGACATAGAGTAATAGAGAGCATTGTTACATATTAATGGTCTGTACACACACACACACACACACACACACACACACACACACACACACACACTCACTCACTCACTCACTCACTCACTCACTCACTCACTCACTCACTCACTCACTCTCTTTCTCTCTCTCAAATGAGTCAGTCTGGCATAGAAAGAAAAAAGAGAAGGTAAACATATAAATTACAAGGGATTCAAGATTCCATGACTTGAGGAAGCAAAATATTAATGATGTGTAGAATAAGCCTGTCTGTCAGGGTTGATAGGGGATGCCTGTGTGTGGCTGTTCAGCCAGTAGGATGAAATGCAGCAAGCTAGGGAGGAAGAACACATAAAGTGTAAGAGGAAGGTAGAAAGGTCAGAGTTGTAATTAACCTTCAAAGTCAGCATAACTCCAGTCAACTTTCTGTATCAGCTTTGTGTAACTTTGTGTAACGACTTCTCCCCCAAACTCCTTATAGGGACTGCGTTGACAGCCATCTCCATAATGTAACATATTAACTATAGCTAAGTACCTCATACAACCACACTTCAAAAGATACTGAACCTTTAATGAGTGAAAAAAGCAGACAGACTGACATTGCCATTCCTGGAGCTAGTGTGGCTAAAAATAATACATTCGGATGATACCTTCTTAATTTGGTTAAATCTTTCAAAGTGACCTATTACTGTTGCTCTAGTTGAATTATGAAATGTGTTTTTCAAGAAACTTTTAGTTATTAGTAGTCACACTATAAAATTATTGCTTAATGGTCAGCTTGGAGAGAAGGAATACACAGTATAGTGACAAATAAGTCTTTAAATGTATATAGAATGTGAAACAGACTTTACAAAATGCAAACAGAATGTTTAAATTATATCTAAAAAGGTATTTTGATATAAATCAAATCCAAGTTTTGCCGTTTGTAATTTCAGCATGTTGGGCCGTGTTAATCTGCAAAGTATAACTACTTTAAAGGAGAAGAATGGCTTCACTTATCATGTGAGAGGGTTTGTGTTCAACTCGGCCTCTGACTGAGAAACTTAAGTTCTTTCTGTCATTCCCTCCAGGCTATGGCTATTCAATAGCCTGGTCCAACCAGACCATCGTACTTAATTTCATTTCTACAGAAGGTCTGGAACTGCTCTATTGGTACACGTTCACTCATTTGGAGGCGGGTTTCTGTTGAAGTTTAAAACTATTGGATCTGCCCAGTGCCACTCTGGATCAGCCAACCAATCGCATCACATTTGGTCGTGACGTATGTCATGAGCCGGCTTCTGACGGTGCGTTCCAGTTGTACTGGAAACTCGGAAATCACTACATATTGCAGTTTATGGATCTACTGGTACCTGGCAACGGTAACTAGCTAGAGCCTAACGTTTCGTTATTTGGATGAGAAAGGTTGTAGGCGTCCATACTTTCCCGAGCAGATGCACTGGAACACAGACAGGTCGGAACTCGGAACTACCAAGTCGGAAATTTCCGAGTTCCGAGTATAAAGGAACACAGCATTCAACTGAAACTGGCGCGCGACTTCGACGTCATCTTTCTCAGCCGCTCCCTCTGTTCGCTGATTGGACTGGCAGAAATCTGGACGAGCAGGAACAAATGAATGCACCGCAGCCCCAGACTGACTACTGAAGTGAAATGAAAATTGAGCGGAAGTACTGTAGGTAGGTGGGCGGTGCCATGCTAGCTATTCAATGCAATCACACCACCTTTTAAATATGCCACACATTGGGCCTCATTTATCAAACTTGCATGGAAACTGGTGCAGATTCTGGCGCAAATATCACCCTACGCCAGGTATCGCGTGGGATTTATCAAACAGTCGTATCTCACCAATCGCGGCGTACGCCAGGCCAGCCTTGATAAATGCGGTGGCTGAAAACAATCGTTATTTGAATATAACGCCCCTATATTTTCTCAGTTTAGAGGCCTCGCCCAGAGGTTTTACGACATGGATATGCGCATTACGGCAAAGAAGAGGAACTTCTCTGAAATAGAAATTGACAGAATAACAGCGAAAGAGTTTAATTTAGGAGCATTTCAAGCGGCATCAAAGAACGACAGAAGGCAGCAGTTAGGAAGGAAATAACTGCTGCGGTCAACAGCGTTGGTGTTGACGACAAACGATCTCCAGCTGAGGATTTTGCATTTTAGGTTTACATCAGTAGGCTACTATCGCTCAAACGCTATAAAACAGCATATACAATTATATGTCGCAATTTCTTTACATAGATGAAGAAAAAGTGGTCTGACTCAAAAATCGCCACTAAAAAAAGTGTGTTGCTGCTCTGAAATGCAACAGCAACTGGAGGTGCGGGCATAATATAAGTGGTAGAGGAGAAAAAGACGCACCAACTGTCCGATCATATAGTGTATATGACAGAAGCGCTTGGCACGAGTGGTCAGCCCGGCCGTCAGCTGCACAAGCCGACCAGGCAACGATCAGCTGTGAGAGCGCCCACCGTCCTGCTCCACCAGCAGATCGGAAAAACAAGCCGAAACGTGCCGGCTAATGGTGGAAATAAATCGCTCGCTATAGCGATCAATGACACATTAAAAGAGGAACTAACATCTCAAAAGTGCGTCAAATAATCCCAGTCCTCTCAGAGCCTGCAAGACAGGAACTGGACTCTGACTTTGCCCAAGAGGAGATAAAAAATGCTATTCGGTCCTTTCCAAACGGCAAAGCATGCGGCCCTGATGGCTTTGGCATAGAATTTTATAAGACGCATATAGATGTTATTGCACCTCTTCTGCTCCGTATGATCGATTGCTCTGTGAAAAATGGTACTTTCCCTCACACTTTGTACGATGCACATATTTGTGTCCTCCTTAAAAAAGATAGAGATGATACTAATGTTGCTTCATACCGCCCCTTAAGTCTGCTTAATTCAGACCAAAAAATAATTGCGAAGGTGCTGACTAACCGGTTAAACAAATATATTGGTTCTTTAATTCATCCTGATCAATCGGGTTTCATCCCTGAACGATATTCCTTCTCAAACACTAGGTGTCTGCTAAATGTAATGTATTCAAATAAGTTGCCCCATGCGGCTGTTACCTCTTTAGATGCTCAACAGGCTTTCGACCAGGTAGAGTAGAGATACATGTTTGCTGCTCTTGATAAATTTAGTTTTGAGTTGAAATTTATGGCTATACTAAAGATGCTATACGCTAGTCCTCAATCTTCTGTTCTAACTAATCATGATAGGTCCCCATCATTCCAGTTGCACCGTGGCACCAGGCAGGGCTGCTGCCTCTCTCCAATGCTATTCGCTCTGGCTCTTGAGCCGCTAGCGAATCTGACTGCACCATTGGGCTGTACGCGTATGACGTGGTTTTGACTCTTTCCGACGTGAGGACATCCCTTTCACCCCTCCTCAATCTGATAGACAGCTTTGGGCGACTGTCTGGGTTTACCATAAATTGGGGGAAATCGGTTTTTATCCCTCTGTCTAACAGTCTCGACCCCAGTTTTCTTGACAATTTACCTTTCAGACTTTCCCTTGACCATTTTTCGTATTTGGGAATTAATATCCCCAGAAATCCAAAACTTATTTTCAAACTCAATTATTTAGATTTGGTTGATAAGCTTAAACATGATAGATAAATGGAAACTTCTCCCCCTTTCTTTGATTGGCCGTGTTAACATTATTAAAATGGTAGTACTCCCCAAATTCACATACCTTTTTCAGAATGTGCCCATTTTTCTGACCTCTTAATTTTTTAAAGCGTTGGACTCTATCATCATGCCCTTTATCTGGGCTTCCAAGCCGCCCCGTATTTCTAAAGCTCACTTACAGAAGCCCACGGAGGAAGGGGGTTTAGGACTCCCTGTCCTTCGACATTACTATTAGGCCTGCAACGCTAGAGCGTGGGTTTTCTGGAATCAATCTTCGGTCGAGGGCGGTGAAGTGTGCGGCCCTGGCCCTAGTTGGCCTGAGCTTGAACTTTGTAACGTTGTATCATTTACTGGTGCCTCCCTGTCAGCCATTCTGTTTTCTAAACCTAACATTAATATGAAATTGCTACGCAATAACTTTTTTCTGTGCAATGCGTTTAAAATTTTAAAGCAAATTAAGGGTGTCCTAGATCTCCCGGTACTGTCAATTAATGCTCCTTTATGTCAGAACCCCTGTTTTAGGCCAGGTCTGATGGATGCTGTTTTCAAGCGCTGGTCTTGTCAAGTTTATCTACTATCAGGGATCTCTATATAGATAATCATTTTGCTTCTTTTGCTCAGCTTCAGACCAAATTCAATCTTCCTTCTTGTCATTTTTTTCGTTACTTGCAAATTAGGAATTTTGTTAAGCAATTTTTTCCTCGTCTTGATACGATTCCAGCGCAGCACGTCTTCTATGACATCATGACCAAACCTCCCATCTCCAAACATTTGATCTCTCGGTTTGTTTATCTATTTTCTATGGCGACCCCCTCTCTCCATATCAAAGAGGCATGGATCAAGGACTCTGGTAAAGCAATATCTGATGAGCTGTGGGAGAAAGGGCTTAGTAGGATAAAAGTATGCTCTATCAATGCTAGGCTTCAGCTCATTCAGTTTAAAGTAATTCACCGGTTGCACTTTTCCAAAACCAAGCTGAATAGAATTTTCCCTTCTGTTTCTGCTACCTGCGATAAATATAAGTCTGCGGATGGAACTCTCGGGCATCTTTTCTGGGCCTGCTCAAAGCTCACAAGGTTTTGGACTGACATTTTTAATCTGTACAATATCATATATAACAGACAACTGACTCCTGACTGTCTCCTGGTGATATTGGGCTGCTCCGACTATTCCCTGACTCTTCCCCACGTTTTACAACAAGCTCTCATGTTTGGTATGGTCATCGCAAAGAGAGTTATTTTAAGAGAATGGAAGTCAACTTCTCCTCCCTGCTACAAGAAATGGCTAAATCATATGGTCTCTTGTTTGCATCTTGAGGAAATTTGGTTTAATTTGGCTAACTCACATTCTAAATTTAAAAATATTTGGGGCCCCTTCGTCAATCACATTAAGAGGGAAATACCTCAGTTTTCTTTGTGCTGAGTGAGTGCTGGCTGTCTGTTTTATTTTATATATATATATATATATATATTTTTTTTTTGTCGTATTCCGTCTCTTGTATGTTCCTGTCTTTCTGTGTGGAAAATTTGTATTAAAAAACTTGAATAAATGAAATATATATAAAAAAAAGAAAATTGCGTCAAATAAATAAAATGTTAAGCTGAATGTTGTGCCGTGTATTGTTGTTATCATAAAGAGCAGCGTACTACTTGCATAGCCTACATATTTAATACTTAGGCTGAGATAACTGCCCTTACGCAGTCCCATGCAGCGCTCCTAAGAGGCCCGTGTGCGCACTATTGAATCAGCTCTCCTACTCAGTTGCACACCATAAGCTGCACAATTTTAAGTGATTAATATCTTTATTTCGGTCTGAGCAAACACTGAATTTGTATTATCTTCTAATAATTGTCCAACAAAGTCATCGGCTACGCGGCACAGCCTGCACTGCAAGTCCATGCTGTTTACAAACTTGCGTACACGAGCTGAGAGCTGGCGTGGGATTTGAGCGTACCCTACGCTCACGTCCATATTGATAAATGCCGATGTTTGCGTGGAAATGTGCGTACACCCACTTTTCTCGTCTACGCACGGTTGATAAATGAGGGCCATTGTGTCTGAACTGTGAGTAGCAGTCAGTCTATTGTCAGCAGATGCCCAGTAAATGTTAGTATGGCTTAGCAGCTAAATGTTCAACACTGTGATCAATGAAAATGTAAAAATACCTGGTTAGGATGGGAACGTTAAAGTGCTAGCATGACTGTGAAGTTTAAATTATACAACAAAAAAGTAGGTCCAACAGTGATTCTGTGTAATGTTCGTTTGATCCAAAACATTAACCCACAGCCACTTAGGAAAACTGCTGTATCGAGTGACAACAACGCCGTTCTGAACCTATTTCACAAATGTAAAAATGTGGACGAAAAAATAATAACTTTTAACAGCTGGAGATAAATCTCATATATGACTGCGGCCATTACAGCTGCTCAGTTCACTGTAATCATCATGCTGCATTTTGTATGCCTGCTCTGAGCTTTGGATGCCCCATGTAGCCATTATCCTGCTGCCCACACACACACACACACACACACACACACACACACACACACACACACACACACACACACACACACACACACACACACACACACACACACACACACACACACACACACACACACACACACACACACACACACACACACACACACACACACACCTCCAAGTAGCCCCTGAACTCTTTTAAACATTGCTTTGGTCTCACAGGCATCAGCAGGGGGATGTTTTTTTAGTTATCTGTTTATTTCCCTCAGTAATAAATGAGCTGAAATGGGCAGTCAGGCGCCATCTGGTACTAATGGTGGATAGCTGCTGTTCTCTCATTTTACTCTGAGCTAATGTGGACGTGTTACATGGATGCTCTTAGTTTTTTCTCAGCCGAGCTAAGGGCAGGGTGTCATACTGTATTGAATGTAAAGCCCACTGAGGCAAATGTCTATTTGTGATATTGGGCTATACAAATAAGATTTGATTTGATTTAGGAAGTGGTTCATCACTGTAAAATCTCATCTTTTATTTTGGAAAGTATAGGTTGGTATCTCAAGTCTTTGGTATTTCCCTACATGTAACCCATTCTCTATTGATTTGAATCTGTAACATCTTATACACTCAACCCTGTTTGACACTGTCCAATCCATTATGTGGGTGACAGTTCCTGATGTTTGAGATTAGGGAATTGTATGTGTTTTTTATTTTGTATTTGTCTGATGCTGACTCTTGTTTGTTTACTGCATATTTTATGTATTTCAATGCTTGAACTACTGAATACTTGTATGCTGTTATGATTAATGTTGTATCTGTTGCTTTTATATGTTCTTTTTTTTTTAACTCTTCCTGTTATTTGCTTGTTATTTGCTTTTTAGGGAGCCTATTGTTACATCTGGCCAAGGACCGCATATGGAAACTAGCCTTCTGGCTAAATCTGGCACATTTACAGAAATGTTCATTAATATGCACTCTCCCTCAAATAAAAAAAATATACATCACACATGCATTGATTATTAGTCCAGTTCCTTGTGTCATTTTTGGGGGATTAGGTTAACCATACATTTTTGAAATCGTCAAAGAATAATGATTAAGAAACGTTCAAGAAGATCCCTGTCAGCAAGTTTTTCTTTTTATCTATGTCGGTGTGGTTATCATTTTGTGTAGTGCTGTTTTTTATGAGTGCCAACACAAATTGAGTTGTAGTAATACAATGAAAAATAAACTTCATTAAAGAGGACCTATTATACTTTTTCGACTTTTATGACCTATACACGTTGTTATAATGATTTATAGTCGTATTTAACCATACTAAAGTATCAAATAATGACTTACATGCATTTAGACGTATTCCCTGCTGACCCTCTGGGGTGGCTGTGCAGAGCGCTAAACACTAGAGCAGCCGGTCAAGAATTCACTTGTTCAAATTTTCTGCATTCGTAACGTCACAAATCCGGATTTTTCCATGTATGGTAATGCTGCAACATGCTCAGGCGTGCTCCGGCCATGCCCCCACCTGCCTGCTCAAATCTGCCCATGCGCAGCTGAAAGTGTTCCGGAAGGAAGGTAACCAATCACAACGGAGTGGGGTTTGCAGGAGGGGGGCGAGGGGGCGGAGAAGCACAAAGCCGAGTGTGGACCATGGACATATAAAGAAATGGACACCGTATTGAAAAATGGCGCTCATTCATTCCTATGAAAGCTTCTCATTGGCGCAGAGAAGCAACAAGGAAGCTGCCATATTGCTTTCATGAGAGCCCTGGCACGCCCGAGTGTATGACGTAGTGGCGCCATCGACCTATCAAGAAAGAGGGGGCGGCAACGGGCGGCAAGCGTAGCGGGCTGCCCACTCCCTCCTCCTCCCTCGAAAACAAACTGAAAGCCGTTAAAAGCCGTTGGGCTAATAAAACGCTTGATGTGGCGTTTTGAAATGAAAAAACTTCAGGTTTAATAGTATATGGTCTAAAGATAAGTTTGAGCCTATGATTGATATCCAGAAAAATTTTGCGGCGACACAATCTTGTTCGCCGCTTGTATTGGTGTGGACGGGAAAATCTGCCTTAGGGCTTTCATGGAAAATAAGCTCCCATTCACAGCATGCAGTACTAATGGGTTGGCCACTAGTCCATGCTGGTTGCTCGGAAAAGGCAGTGTCCTGGGGCCCTGGTGTGGACAGAGACTGCTGAGCGCGCCCAGATGAGAGGAAGAGTTTCCCGAAAATCTACATGGTTTTTTGTGCTGTGATTCGTGTCATGTTGCTCCATAGGAGTCATTAATGAGACATTAAGACCAGAAAAGTAGTATAATAGGAGATCTATGAAAAAAAAACACAGCAATATTTTTTTTTCATCAGCCAACACTCATGTATTCATAAATGAGCTCAAATTCAAGTGCAAGTGAATATACATATTAAAAGCTTTACAACTTTCACAGCCAAATAGATTAGGATGAAAATAAGTGGGCAGTGTGTGCGTAGGATGCAGCAATGAGAGTAATAGCCCTCTGCAGAGTAATATTACTTTCTCTTGGAACCCTTTGAAAAACATTATTAATTTTAAATGTATGCAATTAAATAACAGCTACCAATTCAAAATCTGTTCTTGCTTTTTTTTCAAAATCTACACTCCACCTTCATCTTTCGATTAGCTTTCCTCATTGCCCTCTCATGTTTAGCTGCACGTCTAAAATATTTGGTCAGTTTTTTTCATGGAAGTGGGAACAGCAAAAATCAAATGATATCCTAACTTTTCAATGCCAATTTGGGCCATTTCCACTCATCTTAAATCAGATACCATCAATATTCATGCAATATGACCTCGATTCGAACATTTGCATCAGAATTCATACAACTTTTATGTCACTCTAGCTCGCCATGAGTCACAATTCTCTCTTGGCATACCAGGGGTTAAACAGGTGTAATTAAAAGTAGCCATGTAGCGGGGGAGACGCTAGTGAGCAGGCCATTGAATAGGTTGTGTCTTTACTCAGCTCCTCCACCTCCGGTAAATTTGAATAAAAAAAAGCTGATTTTTAAGCCTTTTGACAGTGGCAAATAACGCATAAAGCTCTTAAGGATGGGTAGGAGCAAGAAAAAGATCCCAAAGACGCTGGACAATCTTTCGGGGAGTGAAGGTGACTTTTTGTCGAACAAGCTAGCTAGCAGCTAACCAGGCTCAGGTAGCTCCAGTGATGACTTCTCTGCAACACTGATGGAAGATTGAACATCTCCAAAACCAAAGAGATGGTCATAGATTTCAGGCGCTCCTCCACCAGCCCCCCTGCTCTTCAGTTAGATGGCCAGATAATTGAGAGACTGGAAGAATACAAATATCTCGGTTCCATCATTGATCACAAGTTCACCTTCAAAAGCAACACAGACCGCATGTTCAAGAAATGTCAACAACACCTGTACTTTCTCCGGAAGCTGCGACGACTGCAAGTCGACAAGTCAATACTCCAGTCATTTTACAACTGCTTCATCCAATCCACCCTCACCTTCAGCATCTTGGCTTGGTTTGGCTCCCTGAGTGACGTGAACAAAGGTCCCCTCAACAGGATCATAAAAATGAGTGGGAAGATCATTGGACAGCCACAGACCACCCTCACAGCCAGATTTGAAAAACAGGCCATCAGGAAAAGTAGATGGATCATATCGGACCCCACCCATAACCTCAACAACCAGTACCACCTGCTACCTTCAGGAAGGAGACTTCGTTCCCTGCCCCTAAGAACCAAACGAGCCATGTCCACCTTTGTTCCAGCATCCATCAGGCTGTTGAATAAACAGTAGGCCCCCCAGCCCGCCAAACCCAACCCCATTACTCCAGGCTTCAACCTATTGAAGCCTTCTCCCTACCCACAGGGTTTTTAGCTTTTAGCTTTTATTTATTCTCGTACATGATACTGACTATTTATTGTTGAAGTATGTCTTGTTTGTATGTGCCTGACCACAAATGAAGTTCCCTCACGGGAAAAATAAAGTTCTTTGAATTGAATTGAATTTAAGTTAATCAACATTAAAGACAAACCATTGATAAAACAAGACGACTATGCTACTTTTCCTTTTCTAAACAGGTGGTGCCCCTAATTTTAATCATTATTAAAGTAATATTAATTTCAGATCATTTCTAATAGCAAAATTAATCTGAAAAAGATGTAACCACTACACATGGACTACCGACGGGGTCTCTGGTGACCCCAGGCATAACATTAATATATTTGTATTATTTTTGTTTGCATAATTCTTTTATACCCATATATTGATCTGTATGCACAATGTATTTAGTATGTGTGGCTGCATTAACTCTACAGCATTTCCCCATGCGGTTCATTAAAGTGGCATGTACTCTTATTGAATTATAAATGTAAACTGTGCAACAATACTGTCACCTCAGCATAAGGGCATATAAACAGTGTTATGAAATGCTGTGACGTCCTATGCTATTTGGTGGATGCAAGAGCAGCAGTCTGGTAATAGAGTTTGAAAAGTATAGTTGTGTGACCAATAATAAGTTAATGTCTGTGTGTGACATTGTGTGTGTGTGTGTGTGTGTGTGTGTGTGTGTGTGTGTGTGTGTGCGCGCGCGTGAATTCGTGCCTGTCTGTGTCAATAGTGGGTTAGCACATACAGGTTACAGGGTCTGTAATTACAGCCAGTGAGACCAGACAGTTCGTCTTCTCCCTGCAAGAGAAAGAGGAAAGAAATACGTGTGTGTGTGTGTGTGTGTGTGTGTGTGTGTGTGTGTGTGTGTGTGTGTGTGTGTGTCTGTGTGTGTGTGTGTGTGTGAACTAAGCAAATTTAAACACTCAAATCAATGAATGGAAAATGTATATTAGTTGTCTATTACTTCCACAGTATTACTTCCCAGCCCTGGAATATAATCATTAGCTCTATTTACTCCAATTTATTTATTTATATCATAGGTTTAAAAATGTTCCTATATTTTCTGAGATTAATTCAGCATTTTTGTTAACATTAAGCACTGGATCTCACACATGCACAGGTTGAGTAGGGGAGACCGGGGCTAGTAGGCACACTTTTTACTCTATTGAGAAATAGAATTGCTCATCACCTAAACATCTTTCAATAGTCATTCCTACATTAAATTGAAGCTTAAGGTGTTGGCTTGAAATGTGTACCCCTCACATTTTCTAACTTATTGTAATAAAGAAGAAATTAATCATCAAAGACACCCTTACACATTGTGACAACCAACCCCATCAAGGGGTCGGGTGACACACACTATGGGGTTGTTTGTCACAATGTTATCTGAAAGATCTCCTATTATACTACTTTTATGGTCTTAATTTCTCAGTTATGACTCCTATAGAGCAACCTGACACGAATCACAGCACAAAAAAACATGTAGATTTTCGGGAAACTCTTCCTCTCGTCTGTGCGCGCTCAACAGTCTCTGTCCACACTTGGCTTTGTGCTTCTCCGCCCCCACCTGCCAATCCCACTCCGTTGTGATTGGTTACCTTCCTCCCGGAACACTTTCAGCAGCACACGGGCAGATTTGACAGCAGGAAGGTGGGGGCATGGCCGGAGCGAGCCACCACTTTGCAGCATTATCATACATGGAAAAATCCGCATTTGTGACGAATTCTCGACCGGCTGCCCTAGTGTTTAGCGCTCTGCACAGCCACCCCAGACGGTCAGCAGGGAATACGTCTAAATGCATGTACATAATTATTTGATACGCTAGTATGGTCAAACATGACTATAAATCATTATAACAACGTTTATAGGTCATAAAAGTTGAAAAAGTATAATAGGTCCTCTTTAATGGGAATAATCTTAAAAAGAAGGCAAGAAAGCGGAACTAAATTTGAAAGTTTGCATTGTGAAGTTGACAAATAGGCCTACATAACTTACTGTAGCCTTGGCAGCTGGTCTAGTTTGGGATGCACTGGGTTGTTTTGATTTTGTTGCCTTTTTTTCTTTTGCATGCTAGCTGCCTTTTCCAGCTCTATTCTTTCCTTCTCTGGGGTGTCAGTGAGGATACAGCTTGACAATTTCTTTCGTTATTGGTTTCCTTTTCTGGCTGCAGCCTTTGGATAACATGTGACAACCAACCCCCCAAAAAATGTGACGACCAACCCCAATTTGAATTTTTTGCTAGCATCAAGGCCAACAACCATCTGCCAACTAATTAACTCGCTAACAACAATCTAAACTATAGTTTACCCTTTTAGGGTGTGTAAAAGCCTAGAAGAAAAATACTGAGGAGCTAAATATTTTCAATTTGACATGAAAAGCACAAACAGTCCTCTCACCTCAAATTCAGCAGTCTAACTAAGACTATGTAGTTGACCTCTTATCCCAATTATGAATATTTACATACCAAAATTTCACAGACAGCGCCTTTTGGTTCCGAGATATAACGATTGTGACAACCAACCCATGTCACATATAGCCCCGTTCTCCCCTAATTAGACCAACATAGTCACCTGTGAGTCACAAGTGACTAACCGGATCTTCGAAATCGTAGATATCCAAGTGACAGAAAACTGGTCATCCAGAATTCACAAACATAACTCTCTTAAAATGTCATTCTTACTGCCCGCCAGAGGCAGTGCTTTGATCCCTGGATGACTCATACCAGAAAGCCACAAGGAGTACTCAGCAAATTACGGCTTGAAGCCGTCGACATGACGTCTGACGCCACAGGATGAGTAACAACATGTTACTGTAGAACCAAGCAAATGTGAATGATGAAGAACAGGTAGCCAATATCAGCAAATGTCCTGAAGAGGAACCCCCTTTCATGCAGGCCATGATGTATCAATACCACTGGTAGAGTGGTTCTTAACGGCAAAGGCCAAAGGGAGCCCCTATGCTTGATATGCGTTCAAAACCACACCCACAATCCAGTGCAGAAGTCTGTTTGGACAGTAGAGCCCCCTTCCTGCAGTCTCCATAACAGAGAAAGAGGTTATCTGTTTTACGCAACCTGGTTGTTGCTTCAACATATGCCCTAAGCGCCCGCAAGCGTGTTTGTATTTGTGTGGCATTTTCAATCTTTTATCGGTAGGACAGTATAGAGATAAACAGGAAACATAGTAAGAGACAGAAGGCGATGATGACTTGGCTGTAATCAAATCATAGACGTTACAGTATCTGGACACTTTAAGATATGCATTTATGTATATGCGTATGTAAGTGTGTAGTATATTGATGTAATTTGAAGGTGACATTAGAAAAAGCCTTGCTTGTTATTGATTGGAAGAAAACAAAATGAGGATGATGTTCTACCGCATTAAAGTGGTAGTTTTCTTTTATGTGTTAGCAAACAAACTGTTCAACATTACTAACTCCTAAAATGTTCATATTCTTAAAGTAAGCACTCACTGCTTTCAGATACACTCAACACACATCTTCTTGTTTCACTTCATGCATATGTTAGAGAGGGGCCGCTGCGACATCTGAATGACTGTGCTGGGAATTGGATGACAGCAGCCATATTATTCTGTATCTTGTGTGTGTGTGTGTGTGTGTGTGTGTGTGTTTGTGTGAGCGTGTGTGTGTGTGCGTGCGTGTGTGTGTGTGTGTGTGTGTGTGTGTGAGCGTGCGTGCGTGCGCGCGCGCGTGTCAGGTACTTTACAGGATCTTTACAGGATCCTGTGTGTGTGTCAGGTACTTTACAGGATCCTGTCGTGCAAACAGAGCATAGGTGCCAGAAAAAGCAATTGTATTTATTCTTGCCATTTTCAGTCTCATCAGACTGTTAGCACTGACACTCTGTCCTCTGTGCTCTGACAGCACTGAAAGGAACAATTATTTTATTGCTCTCACTGCCGTCTTCATTCTTTCTCAGTGTCTGTGTAGAAATCCCAGCAGACCATCTCCTCCTTCCCCTTTAAGAAATAACTGCCTCAGAAAATGGGATTCTTATACCTCTGTGTTTTGTCTCGACTCATTATTCACCTTCAGCCGTGTGTATAAAGATGATTTATGATCACTTAGCTG
This sequence comes from Ammodytes marinus, assembly GCF_949987685.1. NCBI lineage: Eukaryota > Metazoa > Chordata > Actinopteri > Uranoscopiformes > Ammodytidae > Ammodytes > Ammodytes marinus. The sequence goes on along the minus strand of NC_137230.1, from coordinate 2,431,475 downwards.
GCACCATGGCAGTGCTGTATACTGTATATGAATAGATCAAGACTAAGCTCATGATCCTTGAACTGATGTGGAACAGTTTCAATCTACACATGATGTATACTCTTGCACAGTACAAACTTTTATGTTTTAAATGTCTTTCTTTCTTTCTTCTGCTCAGCTCTCGGACGCAGAAGTCTACTACGACCAAAGGTTTTTTATCAAAAGGAAGTCAGGGCGGCTCCCCAGGCTTAAATAGAAATTTAAAAAAAATGCTTCCAACATCACCATGAGGTCCTCTCCTTCATGGCCAAGGGGAAATGAGAGGGGCTTGAAAACGTGACCAAAAATGTGTTCCATTACCTAGATACAGGGGGTGTCTCACATTACCCGATGTCTCACATTCCCCCGTTCTCCCCTATCCAAAATTTGTTCTGTAAAAACCTTGGACACTAATATTTTAGTTAAAATTAAATAAATATTCAAACTCTTGCTTTAACCAACATCTAGATTTTGGGATTTTAAATGTATACGGAAAATAACACGTAAAATTATAATTTTGATTTCAGTAACCAACTGGCAAAGTTTCATGATGATAGCTATGAGTTAAACACTTGACACTATTCACCTCCAGTGTCTCAGTTGTATTACTTTGGCTTTAGAAGGAATCATTCCACTGCGCTGGCCTTGGCTGAATCGGTAGAAATTATTAGTAATGCTATAGATCATAAATTGTACTGTATAGGAATTTTTATAGACCTCAAAAAAGCATTCGACACTATAAATCACAACATCCCTAAACTAGAGAATTATGGCATTAGAGGTATAGCACGGGACTGGGTCAGAAGTTATTTACATGACAGGAAACAATATGTGAAATTAGGGGATATCACATCTACATGCTTAGACATTGTTTGTGGGGTCCCTCAGGGGTCAATCTTGGGGCCGAAATTATTCCTGCTTTACATAAATGATATATGTAAAGTGTCGAAGGTCTTAAGGTTAATTTTATTTGCTGACGACACGAACATCTTCTATTCGGGGAAAGATCTGAATAATATGGTTGAGATCGTAAACATTGAATTGACTAAGTTAAATGGGTGGTTAAACCGAAATAAGTTATCACTAAATTTAGAAAAAAATTAATTCATGATGTTTGGTAGGAGAGCATCAGATGTTTCCGTTCCTCATCTGCTTTTCTGTGCTGAGGTGTGGGGAAATACTTACAAAGGTAAATTGCACCTGCAAAAAAAGCAGTAAGAATTGTATACCAAGCCAATTACAGGGCACACACTAATAACTTCTTTATTGAAGGTAGAATTCTCAAATTACGTGATGTGGTAAATTACCACACCTTACAAATTATTTACAAGGCTTCAAAAAAAGCCTTCCTGTCAGTTTACAAGTAATGTTTGAAGAAAGAGGAGTTTCGCATGATTTAAGAAGAAAAAGAAAATTCACTGAGAAAAATATACGGACCACACTTAAATCCTTTTCGATTTCTGTAAAGGGTATTAAGCTATGGAATGATCTAGACGAAGATGTCACAGGAAGTTGCAATAAAAATTACAGACAGACAGTTGAGCACAATGGCCCTCATTTATCAATCTTGCGTAGACCAGAAAAATGGGTGTACGTACATTTCCACGCAAATCTCGGCATTTATCAATATGGACGTGAGCGTAGGGTACGCTCAAATCCCACGCCAGCTCTCAGCTCGTGTACGCAAATTTGAAAACAGCTTGGACTCGCAGTGCAGGCTGTGACGGGTAGCCGATGACTTTGTTGGACAATTATTAGAAGATAATACAAATGCAGTGCAAATAAGACCGAAATAAAGATATAATCACTTAAAAATGAGCAGCTTATGGTGTGCAACTGAGTAGGAGAGCTGATTCAATAGTGCGCACACCGGCCAGGAGGGCTGCATGGGACTGCGAAAGGGCAGCTGGGGGGACACTGAGGCACGGGGGCTGCATTCATTCAAAATGTTAGCCTAAGTATTAAATATGTAGTAGACATACACTGCTCTTTATGATACAAAAAAATACACGGCACAACATTCAGCTTAACATTTTATTTATTTGACACACTTTGTAGATGTTAGTTCCTCTTTTAATGTGTCATTAATGCTAAAGCGAGCGATTTATTTCCACCGTTAACCGGCACGTTGTTCCTATCTGCTGGTGGAGCAGGACGGTGGGCGCTCTCACAGCTGATCGCTGCCGGGTCGGCTTGTGCAGCTGATGGCCGGGCTGACCACTCGTGCCAAGCGCATGCTGTCATACAGTAAAACGCTAAATGTGTTATTTTTAGTTTTTAAAAACCCTTTTGAATAGTGCTATCTAAAAGGGCCAATACATTCTAATCATTCAAATCTCTGCAGACCTGTATTTATTTTATGGGGACCATTATCGGACAGTTGGTGCGTCTTTTTCTCCTCCACCACTTATATTATGCCCGCAGCCCCGCACCCCCATTTGGTTGCATTTCAGAACAGCAACACGCTTTTTTTAGTGGCGATTTTGAGTCAACACCAACGCTTTTGACCGCAGCAGTTATTTCCTTCCTAACTGCTGCCTTATGTCTTTGATGCTGCTTGTAGGCTAATGCTCCGAAATGAAACTCTTTTTTTTCTACTTTCGCTGTTATTCTGTCAATTTCTACTTCAGGGAAGTGCCGTATTGCGCATATCCATGTCGTAAAACCTCTGGGCGAGGCCTCTAAACTGAGAAAATATAGGGGCGTGATACGCTAGTTTTCATCCGCCGCATTTATCAATAATGGCCTGGCGTACGCTGAGATTGGCGAGATACGCCTGTTTGATAAATCCCACGCGATACCTGGCGTAGGGAGGTATTTGCGCCAGAATCTGCACCAGTTTCCATGCAAAATTGATAAATGAGGGCCATTGTGCTTACTAAAAGCTGAGCACAATGTGAATGTCACTACCATAACAATATCATAATAACAAATAACAGAATACTTTTGCAGACTCTTATCTGGTGTGTTTAGACTACCAGATAAGAAATGAGCCACATCACAAGGCCACATCACACTCTGCATTGTCACGAAAAACTGAACTGAACAGAACTGAACTTAAAAGCTGAAGCAAGCAGATTGATCATGGAACTGCTAAGTTGGTCTCTAAATGATTGGACTGCAGCTTCTTAAAAAAAAGAGAGAAAAAAAAGAAAAAACATAAAAAAAACAACAACAACAAAATTGTGTTTTTTTTCTGTATCAGTAGCTGTGTATCTGAATCTGATGACAATGGGGGCGGGACCTGATAAGCCTTTGGCTTCTCCTGTTACCCTTCGGACAACACAAAGAAATATGTATGAATATGTGAAAGAAAAAATTGTGTATTGTGTGAAATTGTCCGAAAGAATAATAAATAAATAAATTACCACAGAAACAAAATGAACAGTTAAAGCAGAGCGAGATTGTCATTACAGTTGAAGCAGGGAAATTAAATTAAAGAAATTAATTCGAACAGTAAAATATATCATTTTCACATGGTGTATTTTGTTGTGCTGCATAGACACAAAGGCTAACATACGTAGAGTAGTCTACATGCACACAAGGAGTCGTGGCAGGTGTGGAATAATAATTGAGGGATCAGTGTAATTTTGCAGCTTCCAGCTGTCAGGCCTAATAAAGACAGAGAAAATTACCTTGATGAACTTAGCTCAGGGGTTTGTGTACACACACACACACACACACACACACAAGCACACACCTATGGAAATTACATCACAAACCCTCAGTGCATTACAGTGTATATCATGCTTAGCCATCAGTTTTCAGAATTATGTTCTCTACTGTACTCATGGGATCAGGCTTAACACACACACACACACACACACATAATGCACACACACACACACACACACACATCTAACAGCTTGAGTGTGTGGGCACGTTGAGGGTTTCCTGTTATCCCAACGGAACCATAATAAGTAATTGCACAAGTTTGCATGTCAACGTTAAAATAAACAAATGGGTTTTATGCAAAGTATGTGTACGCAAGCCAAAACCACACACACACACACACACACACACTCACAACCAGTTGGGTCTGATTTCAGTTTTTGTGACTGCAGCCTACACAAGAGTAAACCATTCATCATAAGTCTTGGCCTCTCTCTTGGATACACAGTAATGAATATGATGTCAGAGGAAGCAGGGAGCTGTGTGGAGTCTCATCTCATTTCAGTGGCTACACCGTGCAAACCACAAGTCTTGCGTTTGCCAAACACACCACAAGAGTGTTTGAGTTTAGCACACAGTCTGGCTCCAACTCCTTTGTCTTGGATTTTCTAGCTCTCTGGCTCTAGAACCTTCACTGCTGCAACAATTACTCCACCTATTATTAGACCATGGAGGTTTTCTAATCCTAAAACATGTCTCTTAACAATTTCCAAGCATGTATCATTTTTCATTTTGATGTTGAATTAAAGGTGGGGTAAGCTAATTCCAGAGAATGTTTGTTGACAAAATCCCATTTTGTCAAATCAGTGAATATCTCCTCACACTCAGCTTCTTGTCCATACTGTGGTGTTAATACACAGCTTTAAAGCTGTAAACGGGCATGTTTCCATGCTATGGTGGGCCTCCTTTGTTAACATTCCCTTTGTTTACATACCAGTTCAGCACACGCTCACAGTACGGACAGGAAGCACATGTTGAGGAGATATTCACTGATTTGACAAAAAAATAGATTTTTTGTCAACAAACATTCCCCACCTATAAAAGCCTGTGTCATTTTGTTCGGATGAATGTTTTTGATTTTTCACCTCTACACTCTGCTCGCACCAGTTAGAAGACCTAGACTTTGCAGATGATGTAGCTGTTCTGTCCTCCAATCATAACCATCTGCAGGAGAAGACTGAAAGATTGCATAACTTTGCAAAGCAGACAGGCTTAAATATCAACACCTCCAAAACTCAAATCATGTATATCAACCCAACTACAGAAACACCCATCGCAGCAGACGGCACACCACTTGAGAGAGTAGACAAATTTACCTACCTGGGAAGTCTTGTGAGCACTGATAATGCAGCCAGCAAAGACATCGACGCATGTCTTGGAAAAGCTCGTAGCGCTTTTGCCATACTTCGGCCTATCTGGAAGTCCAAGCAATACAGCCTACAGACTAAGATCCGGCTGTATAACAGCAACGTAAAGGCAGTACTATTATATGGCTCGGAGTGCTGGCGAGTTGTTCAAAGCGACATGATAAAGCTTAATGTCTTTCACAACAACTGTCTGAGAAGAATTTGCCGCATTTTCTGGCCAGTGAAAATCTCCAACCAAGACCTATATAGACAAACCGGAGGAAACGGCGCGGTGGACGACATCAAACGTCGACGTCTGAAATGGCTTGGACATGTTCTAAGAATGAACCTTACCTGGGGCGAGGCACAACATGTTGCAAAAGACAGAAACAAATGGAGACACACTGTATCGGCCTTATTTCCCACGGGGGAAGAAGAGGCATTAGTACTCTGCTCGCACCAACCTTGGTTGCGTTCCGAATCGCATACTTTCTACTATATAGTATGTAGAAAAAAGATTTAGGATGTTCCGATTCTTGTGGCCAGATTTAGGATGGTTAGAAGTACCCGGATGTCCTACTTCATGCGGCCAAGATTGTTAGTGTTGAAAACAGCATCCTATTTGGGCGATTCTGACCCACAATCCAGTGCGCACGTGAAGTGACGTCACATCGACGAAGCCTCCATATGAAAACAAACGGGGATGAGACGGATATAAAAGCAAGAGGCAAGATCAAGGCGCAATGTTATGATGAAATAAAAGAGTAAAGTATGTCCCAATAGTATGCCTACTGCATCCTAACTAGATTATTTTTATCGTCGGAAGTAGTATGTAGAATAGAAAAAAGAAAGAGTATGCGATTCGGAACGCAACCCTTGTTCCAGGCCGCAGCAGCTGTTCTCAGCTCTGTTACACTCTCTGTAGTCTGGCTGAACCGTTTCCGCCAGCGTCTATTGGCGCTGGCGTCGGCTCACAACGCTTCGCCTCCATTTCCTGTTGCTGGCGTTCCCGTATTGAGCTCCCCCTCAAACTAGGAAACAATTCGCTCACAGTCAACCTGTGTGCTTCTGTGCAGCGCTCTCCCTCACACACACACACACACACACACACACACACACACACACACACACACACACACACACACACACACACACACACACACACACACACACACACACACACACACACACACACACACACACACACACACACACACACACACAGGGTGTGAGAAGTCACATTACTGTAGACAGAAATAAAGTGTGGCGACACTTTGGGATAATAATATCGGCGGCGGCGGTCCGGGACGCTGCGCAGCCTAGCTTAGCCTAGCCTAGCTGTCCAACTTCATTGTACAACTTCCCCCGGGCAGAAATACCCTCATAAACTCTGGAAAATTAAGCGTGGTGGTTTATATTGAGCACTGGACCTTATAACCAGCTAGATTAAGATCCGCCGTTCCCTTTCTTTGGTGATTTACAGGACAACGGGCCGCCGATGATAATGTTACCAGAGATAACACTGCGTGACTACGTGGCTAGTTAATTCCGGTTAAGTTATCCCGTGAGCTCCTCGGGGGCTAAAGTGTATGGTGTCTTGACATGCTGGTTAGAAAGCAACACACTATGTTTATTCCTTTTGTCTTTAATAGTTTTTTTGTGGCGTTTGCGTGTTAGATTTAGCCATTTCTCTGACAGTCTCTGGATGTGAAGACGTTCCATCAGAATAAGTTTCCCCCCTGCACTATTTTGCATCGACACCGCTGCTGTTCCCCGGGGTTAGCCCCGCCCTAGATGATTGTGATTGGTTTAAAGAAATAAAAACAGGCCAGCCCAGTTCCCCCCCCTGAATTGTTTCCCCTCCTGTGGCCCTAAAACTCTTCTGTACTTTAGTATGTAGTTTAGTAAAAATAAAGAGTACGTGATTTGGAACGCAGGGAGAGTGAGAGACTAGAGCTGGGATACATAGTGGAGTGTTAAGCATCTGGACAGCAAGCTACTTTCCTAAGGAGGTGGTGGAGACTCCAAAAGCTAAAGACACAAACATCAATCCAAAATAATCAAAGCTAATGTTGCTCTGTGTCTGCATGTCTGGATGTATGTGGAAAGTCTTCTCCAGATAAAACTTAGAACTACTCAGAAACACCAAGTATGAATACTTATGAATAAGAATGCATATACAGGATGGAGAATTTAAAAACAAAGCACAGTGAGTCACATTCCTTTGTATGTACAGTTGATATTTTATAGAGCTCATACAAAACCCACTGTGGTACAGATCATAATATAAAAAAGTAAAGCATAATAACAAGCACATAAATAGTTCAGAATCCTGATCGGTAAAAAGATCTTGGTCCCATTTCCAGCTTCAGAGTTGAGGCCGTGGCAGAGAGTGAGTGAGTGTGAGTGTGTGGATGATGGTGATGGAAGATCATTTCATGTTTTATTGCTTTTCACAACCACAATCTGTCCATTTGCCTGACTGGAGCTCTCTCTCTCTCTTTCTCTCTCAGGCTGGGAGGTGTATAGCCCGGTTTGGAGCACATACATGAACTCTTCAGTCAAAACTCCTAGAGGAATGTATCTGGCCTGGCATTAAAGGGAGTGTTTAATTCTCTTCATGATGCTCTTAATGCTGCTCTGGAGTAGCCTGGAAATCCAGACCCTGATATCTTGAACGATAGAGGGTCTGGCCACGATCAATAGTAATTTCCAACTCAAGGGGCGGCTCCTACTCGTGCATTTCAAATGCCACTGCACGCAGTTGGATAGCACTACAACCAATCAGAGCGATGCACAAGGTGACGTATTAAGCCCCGTTCATTTAGCGAACAGCTGAAACTGTTAAACTATTCAATTATACGTTTGCCGTGGTCGGTCGGCAAAACAGAACATTCCACTTACTTGCTAATGAAAGATTTGAGTGCCGTCTTCCAAATCGTAAAGGGTCGAGGCCAAAGCAGTCTCAAACTCACACAACATATCCGCAGCCATCTCTGATGTTTACTATCACGGCTTCGACGTCGCATGCACGTCACTGTCGTCATCCGGTTACGTCCGCCCCAGAGCACCATAGAAAGGGCTCTTATGGGCGCCCATATTAGATAGAACCAATTGAAACGTGAGTCTGGATTTCTGGACTTTCTGAAAAAGCTTAAATGGAGAGTGTCCAGACCAACATGCGCTGCAAATTTAATTTGCCAGCGCCTAGTGGCAGGTCTGGGAATACCAGGCTAGCTCTGGAGGCCTTCCCAATATGAACACAGTCCTCTGTGTGTGGGCTTTACCAGCAGAGCACTGAAGACAAGTCATAGCAGCACCACTACACTCAGAACTCAGAAGAACACAACTTTGAATTGATGTATCTTTTGCTGTCAGGAAAAGCTTGGTTCCACTGGTGTGTATTCTTGTGTACTTCTGAATAATGTTGAATTTCCATTATAAGAGTATGGGACCACCAGGCTAGATACAATGACTGTCTAGACCAATGTTATAAAGTCCAAAACAGTCAAACCTGAGCCAAACGTAAAAACCTGGACGCTTGAATGCCTTACAGAATATTCAGCTTTAAAACTCAGACAATGCTGAATTAATTAATTATTTTTTTAAAAATCCAACCAGGCAGTGTAAAAGGCGTGTTGAATACTTGCAGGGCTAGATGGTGAACAACCGATTTTGTCTAACTGCTAACACACAAGCCAACATCTGGCCAACCTCCTTTACGCTAGATTTTCTCTGTACTGTGCCATTCACTTCCCCTAAAAAATATTGTTCTCTTAATTCATCAAGATTCTTGAAAATGTAATTTATTCAGGATCCCTATTAGCAACACACCAGACTGACAGCTAATCTGTTGTATTAGGGGGTTTCTAACAGTCAGTGCATAGGCTCCTTAGCTCATTTAGCTATAGGGGACAATAAGGGAAGAAGGTTCATTTGAGAACTAAACATTCCTCTTGGGTGGAGCAGTTTACCCTTTGTCACAGGAGGGATAAATCAAAATGGCGGGATAGGCAGCTAACAAGCACAACAACTTCCACCATATTGGCTTTTTGTTCTTCCACCATCAGCAGTACGGTAGAGATGGTCTGCTATTGGTCAACAGTGCTATCATACTGAACGTGGAGATTCCATTAAAAGGAAGACACAAAGGAGCCGTTTCAGATGCTTGATATGAAGCTCTTTCTGATCATTATACAAGAATGTTGTACATGTTGTACTGAGCCCATGTTTATGTACACACTGTCTACAATGCATGGTGACATGTATTTGTTGTCAGGAAAGCAGCACCAGTCAAGCTGGGAACACATTACATTATGAAATGATCCAACCTAAAATACTGAGATGGGTTAACACTTACATGTTTTGTTTTTTAACAGTTACTTCCTTAGTGATCAAAATGCACAGCAGGCAGATCAGCACAGAGTTACAATGGAACTACTCATACGTGGTTCTCCAGACTCTTAAATGGGCTGAAATGTCCACCCAAAATGTAACAATGACCTGAAATGTCATTTAAAACATGTAATAAAACCTAGAAATTGAATAACTGGCCGATCATGTAATAGAATGATGAGCCCAAAACGTAATTGGCCCAAAATGTAGGCACTTATTATGAAATGTTGGGTCACTTAGTACATTATGGAGCGAGCAAAATATGTTTGTAGTGTAGTATCAAAGTTTGTGCATGAACACTTTGAGCCTTGAATTACATTAGAACAATTGCACAATGCAACTGAAATTATTGACTCACTCTGTAATGTCATACAATAATAATGATGACAGTATTAGGAGAACAATATTTTGCATGCCTCATAATGTAATACCTGACCCAAATTGTAATAGGTTTTTACATTGTAGGCAAAAAGTTAGGAGGTTTTGGGCTCGGTATTTTGTTAAATTATTTTACTAGTTATTATTTGGGGTTTTACTACACTTTTTTCTCTTTACATTTTGGTAGTTGTTACATTTGCAGCTCTTAAGCCCCTATCTCACTGGGCTGCGACTGTTTGCGACAAGTTGGAGACTGCATTCGCAAACGAGTCTCTAAACTGTCTCCAAAAAAGTGTGCGACAAATCTGTCTCAAAATAGTCTCAGAGTGGTCGCATGTGTCTCAAACGCTTCGCAAACCCTTCTCAATTTAGTTTCCGCGAGTCAGAAAGTGCGAGCAATGTGAGACAACTTTGCGAGGGGTTGGCGACATATGAAACTAAATTGCGAATGATTTGAGACAAAAATGAGACGGTCATGAGACGTTCGCGAGACATAAATGCGACCTCCTGGCAAGTGTTGGGCAGGACATTCGCAAATGTGTCGTGAGGAACCAACTCAGTGAGACTGCAAGTGAAAATTGTCGCTAATTTGCACATTTTGTCGCAATTTTGTGTCTCCAACTTGTCGCACACTGTCGCAGCCCAGTGAGATAGGGGCTTTACAGGGCATGTGAAAACACTTATCGTTAGCCTCATAGCATAATTGCAAAAATCGTATTTAGCCTACTCTACTCTACTTTTACTCTACATCTACTCAACTCTACATGTATTTTACCCTCCCTATAACCCTTAAAATATGACTTAGGCAATTATGCTATTAGGCTAACGAGAAGTAGATGTAGAGTAGAGTAGATGTAGAATAGAGAAGATGTAGAGTGAAAGTAGAGTAGAGTAAATATGATTTAGGCAATTATGATATGAAGCTAACGTTATTTTACTGTGAACAGCCACTTATCTTATTGCTCACCCGTTAGTACATAGTTGTTTGGTGGGTTGGTGGAGTCATTATTCTGTGGAAGTCTTTTATTGTTGTCAGATTAGCTGTTTTCTATTTGCGTTTCATCTGAACATCTTAACGGTCCATAATGAAACTGAAGGGCAGCATTCACCACATTTGCTATGAACCTACAGTGACTGAGGTTCCCTTGTGATCAATATACTGTAGATAAAAAATAGGCTTTTTTCCTCATAGCTGACAGCTATTAGCAAAGTATTAATACTGGTGTAGATGTGTGGTTGAGCACTGCACAGTAGCACAGGTCCGATGCCACAGCTGTTACGTGTGTGATGATGTGAGGTAAGAGGAAGTGAGTACATTGAAAGCAGTACAAGGGGGTTTGGTTAAGGAGATAAGCTGTCATTCAGTCTGTTACACTGTCCTGTTAATGTCTGTCAAAGTCCTGCTGGCTTCACCTGGTTGCTGTGTGTCATATTCTGTTTTTTCAAGCATATGTGCAAAGTGGGTGTGTGTGTGTGTGTGTGTGTGTGTGTGTGTGTGTGTGTGTGTTCTTCTGAAGCGTGAGTTGTGTGCTTATCATATTGCAGATGGGTGTTGTGACGTGACTAGGGTTGCAAAGGGGTGGAAAGTTTCCGGTAAATTTCCGGAAACTTTCCATGGGAACTTTCACTTGGGAATTTTGGGAATATTCAACATTGGGAATGATAGGAATGAACTAAATGGCAGTAATTTAAATTATTTTTTTTCATATCCCAACATAAATCTAAACATTTAAACACTATGTTTGGTCATAGGCAGACATCCATTCAAACAACTACAATTTAAAAACATTACATTTCAACAGATTTATTTGTAAATAGAACTTTATCAAGTTTTGATTATTTTATGAACAATCAATAATTTCACTGAACAACAAAACGATGAATGTTGAATAAAATATTACTCATCTGTCTGACCCCACCCATTCAATAAATAAAGTTAAATGCCCCCCCAAATAGATGGAGTAATGCCCAGTGCATGTAGGGGGCGTGACCTCAGCACCCATACAGTAAGCAGTGTGCTATGTGCAATTTACCAAGTGTACTTGCATGAAATTTGTTTTTTTAGTCAAGATTAGGCAAAAATATATTTTCCCCAACTATATTTAAAATCACAGTTTAAGCCTCTGTAAACCTGGTCTATTAAAAATCAAGTTATCAAGTTGGGTGTCTCAATAAGCTTTAAAAAAAAATCAGATTAGAAATTAAAAGATCATAAATATTATAAAACGTAGTTGGAAAAACTGCTTTTTACTGTCTAGAACGTTTGCCAGGACTGAAATAACATAGTCAGAAGGTTTTAGTGCATTTGGGTTGCTTTAAATTGAGTCAATTCCCGTTAATTCCCATGGAAAGTTTCCAACTTTGAAAATTCCCGGAATTTTGCAACCCTAGACGTGACACATCCACTCTTCCATATTTCACCTCGTAAATAACAATGATGTGGTTCATCCAAGTCTCCTGAAAATAGAGAAGCATAAACATGGATCCTGTTTGGCAAAGCTTGTTTTGATTTTTGTTCATCTGTTTTTGAACGATAATTTGATTTTTGATAATTTACAGTACATGGCCAGCCCTCTGTTGAGGGCACTGCCTGGAATGTGGATCCAAACAATGAGATACAAGTGGAATGAACTTCTGATTAGACTCTGGATAAAGTATTTCTAAACATGTTGGAGTGATCCTTTTTAAAAAAGTACATTACACTGGAGATAAAGTTTTCCCTCCTAGCCAACACTGTTTACCTTCTTAATGTGACGTTGCTGATGTCTGCTTAAAGGATGTATCACTACATGTTAAATGGTAAATGGTCTCCACTTATTTAGTGCTTTTCCCTGGTTTTTCAGACCCGAAGCGCTTTACATTGTTTTGTACACATTCACCCAATCACACACACATTCAGATACCGATATCAGCAGCTACCACGCAGGGTACATACATGGGGTGTGTGTGTGTGTGTGTGTGTGTGTGTGTGTGTGTGTCATGGGATCTGGAGCTGCTCCTCCTCCTCCATGTCACTGCCTGGCCCCTCTGTGGTGTCCGGACTGAAGCGAGCCGATCTCATCTTCCCAAACAGGACCGGACTCTGCTGCTGCCGGCGCAGTCTGGAGACAGACACATTAGAAGATATAACACTATGAGTCATTTGTAAATCACCCAACCATCAAATGTGTTCTTATTACTAATGTGTTACACTCTGTAGCAAAGTGGTGGACCCACACTACATCGCCACCCCTAGAGCCCCACTGCTAGCACAACCACAGCAACAACAGCTTTGAAATATACCCTCAGAGTGCGTAAAATCATTGAAGTCAACAGTTATACTAGCAACACTTACAGTAGAACCACAATCACAAGCAGCAATTTACTGTGCTAGTAATATATTGTTAGATGAGAACAACAGCTGACTTTAAACTTCAAATTTAAGTGAAATGTGTAACAGTAAACGTCCGTATTGAATACTGTATTTCATTAATAAGGTACATTGAAATAACATGTTTTGACAATAAGGGTACATTAATTAATGGTTAGTTAATGCTTCATAAGGGTTAACTAACCATTAGTTAACTGTTAATTAATGTGTGTAGTAAGCATTTACTAATGGTGTTCATGTTATCTAAGGTATTAATTAATACATTATTTAATGTTTATAAATAATAATAATAATTGATAGGTTTTATATAGCGCTTTATTGCCTAGGCACTCAAAGACGCTTTACAGGGTTCCTGGTTCAATTCGTTCACACACAGTCATACCGGTGGTGGTAAACTACGAGAGTAGCCACAGCTGCCCTGGGGCAGACTGACGGAAGCGTGGCTGCCATTCAGCGCCAACTGCCCCTCCGACCACCACCTCAAACATACAGCAATAATACACATTCACACAAGGCAAGGTGGGTGAAGTGTTTTGCCCAAGGACACAACAAATATCCTATATTAACCTTAGTTAATACATTAAGCATGAACCAAAAGTTGATTAATATAATAATAAGCATTAATTGACTGTTAACAAATGTCATTTTTGTAACATTACTTAAGCATAATTAACCATTTATTAATGCTCTTTGTGACCCTTATTGTAAAGTGGGAACAATGTATCCATTAAGTGACACTTAATAAATGCACACCAGTGCTGAATAGGCATTACTGAAGTATAATTAACCTTAATAGGCATTACTTAAGTGTAATTAACCATTTATTAATGGACTTTGTGACCCTTATTGTAAGGTGGGAACCATTTCTCATGAATTAACACTTAGTAAAGGCATACTAGTGCTGATTAAGCGTCACTTAAGCATAATTAATCATTTCTTAATGTTATTTGTGACCCTTATTGTAAAGTGGGAACCATTTATCACTTGTTACACTTAATAAATGCAAAATAGTGCTGAATAAGGATTACCTAAATACCATCCATCAATCAACAATGCTCTTTGTGACCCGTGTTCATTCTCTATAATAACAATATTAAACATACTGAAAATACTAAAATATTCCCAACTGGAAATCAATTCATGACAACAATGTGATATCAACACAATTCAGTCACAATTAAAAAAAGAAAGAAAATGTTATTTTATTTAGAATCTTTAGTTTTATTTGGAAACACGGCTCTCACATTTGACATGAATACCATCAAAGAACTCCAAAATAGTTTCTTCAACAAATTATATCCAGTTTAATTATTTTCTCTGAAAGGAACAAACAGGAGGAAATGGATTACTAACAGCAATGGAGAAACAAGACACACTGACTCAGCAGTTAGGTTTAACAGGTAAATGTAAAATATATGTATTTTCTACTCTCTTCCTTGAAATGTATATCATTGTTGCAACATAAACAAAAATAAAATACACTAAGAACATAACAGTTCCATTTTTAATCATGGACTGAAGATAAAACAAAATAATGATCACTCTCTGATAAACGAAAAGTTCAAAACATTCTATTCAAATTTGTATAGTTCTGATTGTACAGTAGACGTAACGGTGATGGAAACCTTTTTCAGTAACCTAAACATGCCTTCCCTTTCTCAAGACCTGAGACATAGCCTTGAGGCACCTATTACTCAGAAGGAAATTATTGCAGCAATAACGTCTATGCTATCAGGCAAATCTCCTGGTCCAGACGGACTTCCATCTGACTTTTTTAAGAAATTGTCAGACGAATTGTCGCCTTTTTTATGTTCAGTATTCTCAGACTCATTTGACTCAGGTAAACTCCCGCCTTCGTTCTATTAGGCCTGTATTTCCCTGTTGTTAAAAAAGGATAAAGATCCTCTAGATTGTGCATCATACCGACCAATTTCACTATTAAATACAGATGTGAAGATACTTGCTAAAATTCCCGCCCACAGATTGGAGGATGTTCTCCCCTCTATCATATCCCCCGACCAAACTGGGTTTATAAAGGGACGCCAATCATTTTATAATATCCGCCGGCTAATGAACATTTTATATTCCCCCAGAAATATTGAATCAGAATGCCTCGCTTGTATGGATGCTGAAAAAGCATTTGATAGAGTAGAATGGAATTATTTGTTTTTCACCCTTGAAAAATTCGGTTGGGGTCCTGTTTTCACTTCTTGGGTTAAATTATTATATGCATGCCCTTCTGCCTCAGTATTAACAAACAGCCGTTACTCAAGTAGTTTTGATCTGCACCGTGGGACCCGGCAGGGTTGTCCTTTGAGCCCGCTCCTTTTTGCTATTGCAATCGAACCACTTGCGATTGCCATTCGCGGTAACAAACAGATTCAGGGGATATGGAGAGGAGGAATTGAACATAAGGTATCATTATACGCCGATGACTTACTTTTGTTTGTCGTCAAGCCAGCCACCTCTTTACCGGAGGCACTTTCTGTGTTGGAGGTCTTTAGTCAGTTTTCTGGCTATAAACATAACTTGAGTAAGAGCAAACTCTTTCCGATTAATAAAGAAGCTCTTAAACTTGATTATACAGCTCTCCCACTCAAAGTGGTGACAGATCATCTGAGTTACCTTGGGGTATGTTTTACCAGAAATTTTAAAACCTATTTAAATCGAACTTCCTCAAATTATTGGATCAGGCGAAGCAAGTATTATCGAAGTGGTCTCCTCTGGCTTTCTCTCTCATAGGTAGAATAAATTCAATTAAAATGACATTACTCCCAAAGTTCCTATATTTATTCCAATGTCTCCCCATCTTTCTCCCCAAATCCTTTATTCAGGCCCTTGACTCTTTAATGATAAATTATATTTGGAATGGTAAACACCCTCGGTTACGGAAAGCTTTTCTTCAAAGACCCAAACAAACAGGTGGAATGGCCCTCCCTAATTTCCAATACTATTACTGGGCTGCTAATATCCGTTCTTTAGTGTATTGGGTGCATTTTCACCTTGACGACTCAGCCCCAGTCTGGGTAACAATGGAGTCCAGGGGCCGGTTTCCCGATAACGTCATCTCTTAGCGAGCTACGAAGACTCCTACGTTATGACTTACCAAAGTTGTTTACCTCTGTAGTCTTGGTTCCCGAACGGTCTCTTAGGAGAAACACTCCATACGTCGTACGTACACTGCTGAAATCGATTGCTCAGAGTTCGATTTTCCATTTCCTGCTTATTTCATGCGAAGCTGCATGACAAGTCTTTGCGAATAAAAGATTACTAGAAATCCTTCTAAGCCGAAACATTTATTTAACACCTCTTGCTTTATAATCTAAGTATCTTTAAGAACAATAATCACTTTTCGTGGTGGGTCAGTAAGGAAACTGAAAGTAGATATAATATCGCCAATGGCCTATATCAATAAAAACAGACGGCCCAAACAGCGTCCAAATGAGCTAAAATCCTAAATACAATAAACAGTAACATGGCACACTTTTTTAAGGTAAGCTTTAATTGATTATTCATTAATTTTTTCACACGTTTACATGTTTTGAGGCGGAGAATCCGACGCACACTGCGGAGCTGTCAGCTGAGCCGGCTCAGCTGACAGCTCCGCAGTGCGATGGTTCTAGTGTTAACCTTGGTCGAACGTATTACCATAGCCTATAGGCCTACTGATTTAAAAAAGGTAGCCTAGGCTATAGAAAAATATAGAAACAGCGGAGGAGATTAAGATTGTTTCCATCAATTATTTTCTTCATGAATGACTTGTGGCAGTTCCATGCGCAACAGGGATGTCACTCGTGTCCGTTTTACGCATGGTGCTTACGGAAGGAAATGTGGGGGTCTGTAGTAGCCAAGCCTATCTCTGGCGATGCCACAGCGATCGCAGGGACTTCACTTGTCATTAAACTTATACATCTGACTGTATTTCATATCAAAGGGACACAGCGATGACTGTATTAAATATCAAACTGATAAAAACGATCCGACTGTAGGCTGTAGTGTATCACGTATAAAGTAGCCTATTTTCATATTGACGTACATCGCATCCAATCAGTTAATGCTGATTGTCAAGTCAGTTAGATGACTATGTAGGCTACTTATAGTTTGAACACTTTGTGAATCAGAGTGAATGGTATTCTGCTAAAATATATAGCTTACTTTAAATGTGAAATGTACGCTATATACAGTTATCGTTTTTAACAGTTTGTTATTTAATACAGTCATCGCTGTGTCCGTTTGATATGAAATACAGTCAGATGTATTAGTTAAATGACACAAATGAGAGCTGAAACATCCCTACGGTAGAGCTAAGAAGGCTCTGCAGGCGCTCCAGACCAACCTTACCAACGTAGGACGTACGAAAGAGATTCGTAGCAAAGAACGTTTCGGGAAACAGGCGAAATGTTAAGTAGGAACTCTACGTAGGGGTTACGAATGACGTAGCGTTAAGAAGGCTCTACGAAGGCTTTGGGAAACCGGCCCCAGCGCTATTAGCCCATTGTCTCTATCTGCCCTCTTAAGCGCCGCACTTCCACTCTCTTCGGCTATTCTCAACAGTAGTCCCGTGATTAAGCACTCCCTTCGAATTTGGACCCAATTTAGGAAGAATTTTGGAATGCAGAATTTTTCACTTTTCAGCCCAATTGCAGCTAATCATTTGTTTACTCCCTCGACGGTGGATGGTGCATTCAAGATCTGGCATAAAAAAGGCTTAAAATGCATCGGTGATGTATTTATTAATGATCTATTTGCTAGTTTTTCTCAATTGACAAAACATTTTGGTATCGAAAAGACTCACTTTTTACCGATTTCTGCAAATCAGGCATTTTACGCAGAAGTTAATTCCCCAATTCCCTTATAAACCGCCAGCCAATCATGTCGATGTGTTTCTTTCTGTAAACCCCACATTAAAAGGCTCAATTTCTGTGTTTTTCAACCTTATTTCGAAGTTGCATAGCCCCTCATTAGCAGCGATAAGAACCCTGTGGGAGCAGGACCTAGGTTCTGCCTTCACAGATCACATGTGGGATTCAGTCCTGGATCGGATACACTCTACCTCCATGTGCGCCCGACATGCTCTTGTGCAATTTAAAGTAGTACATCGTATCCACATATCTAAAACTAAATTAGCTCGTATGTTCCCCGATGTAGACCCGACCTGTGATAGCTGTAAGAGCGCACCGGCATCACTCTTTCACATGTACTGGTTGTGTCCCACCTTGACTGAGTTCTGGACATCAGTTTTTCAAACAATTTCTGAAGTACTTCAGCATCAAATTGAGCCGAACCTATGGGCAGAGATTTGTGTCAGTAGAACTTGAATTTGAATTGATCGACTTGAATATGAATTGATCAACCTGCATTTGAATTATTGATACTTGAATTCGAATTTATACACTTGAATATGAATTATCCATTTGAATTTGAATTAATTATACTTGAATCTGAATTTTCTCTACTTGAATCTGAATCAGTTAATACAAGTTCAAAATTCAAGTTTTCAAATTCAAGTAGAAAAAATTCAAATTCAAGTAGAAAAAATTCAAATTCAAGTTGAAAAAATTCAGATTCAAGTAGAGATGTGCACATCCGGGTTCTTTGAGGAAGAGCAATCGAGTGCAGATCTCTGATCCTAGGCTACAGCGTCCGGGCGGTGACCGTTATTTAACGTTCAGGAAATATAAAGTCATAAATTAGTTTGTTTAATCATCGTCTGTGTTTTTGACCTCTTGTTTTATAATCGAAGTATCTTTTAGAACACTAATCACGTTTCAGTAATTAAAGTTAAGTTATTAATTAAGTTATAATATCGCCAATAGGCTATATCAATGAAAACAGACGGTCAAACAGCGTCCAAATGAGCTAAAATCCTAAATACAATAAACAGTAACATGGCAAACTTATTTTTAGGTAGCTAATTGATTATTTATTCATTTCTTCAAACGTTTACATGTTTAGAGGCAAAGGATTCCTCCGACGCTCTCTGTCCGGCTTATCAGACAGCACTCGGCTGTTTTTTTTTGTTGAGCATTATGCTTAATTTCCTGCATTCTGGTGAATTTGTATTCACCAAACACCTTTCTTCAGTGCAAATGAACAGTAGACCTAGTGCGAATAGACCGAACTCTGATGTGTGACTTTATTATTGTGCCCCGCTGTGATCGCTCTCGCTGTCATCTCTCCTTGGAGGAGCAGGTGCGCAGGTGAACATTGCATCCGGTCTCTCTTTCTCTCTCTCTCTCCCCCCTACGCTTAGCAGACAGAGGGAACGTATAGTGACTATGTTGAAGTTATCTAGGCTACTGCTTTGTGCCATTAACCTGGATTTTTAATGATAACCTGATGCTCATTAGTGCGCACCCCTCAGCACTCTGACTCTACCGAAGTGCGCATGGGAAGGCGGGGCACAAACGTAATCTTGTCCTGGGCACGGTGAAGAAATGCGACGGGCATATAGGCTACTGTAGCCTATACGGTAGCCTATAGCATATACGCTATATATAGGCCTATATTATAGTGTATAGCCTACATATTTATGCTCTGTCAAGTTGATGTGAGGGAGCAGGAGATGGGAAAGAGGACATAGGCTATGAGACTGTTTACAGAGCAATCGCGGGAGCACAGGGCAAAGTGTAGGGGGGCGGAGAGGGGGTGCAGGCGGTGGTGAGGGGGGGTGCGGCCGCACCCCTATTACTTCCAACGTCCCATTTATATTCATCTCTTATTTATTGTAGCCTAAGCGTTTATGAATGCCTGCACGTAGCCTACAGTTGTCAGATCGCGAACAGTTAAAATAAATGTGTTTCAAAGGGCATCGTTTTTAGTATTTTTTTTTAAACTCACAATGCCAGTATTCATAGGCTATTTTGTCTGAAGAACTGGGGCCTGTTTCAGGTGGTTTTGAGGCAACCCAGAGTTTGTTCGCTCTGAGTTAGTGGAAACTAACAGTTTCTGCAGCAACATACGCCGTGGGTCTACTGGATAGGTGATTTGACCTACTCTGAGTTTGTTTTCACTTTACGCTGTAGCTCCGACTGAAGAAAGAGTGTCACTGTCACAACGCGACCCTGTAGGACAGTTAAAGCAAAATCACTCCATAGAAATCTCCATCGGGATGTTTTTATCATTTCCTGATGATTTTACGTTTGCTTGTCCAGCTCAACTGACAGACAGCTGAGTGCTGTCTGATAAGCCGGACAGAGAGCGTCGGAGGAATCCTTCGCCTCTAAACATGTAGGCCTAAACGTGTGAAGAAATTAATAAATAATCAATTAGCTTACCTAAAAATAAGTTTGCCATGTTACTGTTTATTGTATTTAGGATTTTAGCTCATTTGGACGCTGTTTGACCGTCTGTTTTCATTGATATAGCCTATTGGCGATATTATAACTTAAAGCGGCTACGAGTAACATTTAAATATCTTTTAAACAGCCTCATGTTTCCTCTCATAATCATAAATTACCTTTAACAGCAAACGACCATCAGTGCAAAGAAAGACGTTTTTATATAGTTTTATTACTGCATTTGATCTGGTCGTACACCCAGTCCGATTTTCGGTTCGCTCGTGCATGCTCTATGGTCACATATCCGTATTGGTCGCAGATTTCAGTATGGCGCAGGAACGCGATTTGAGAAGCCTATCACTCCAAGTGAGGGAAGGGGATAGGGAGACCAGATCCCAATTCACCAGATGTGGGACAAAGACTACGTTTGTGCGGGACAATGCGGGACAAAGTGCCGTTTTTTTAGCAAAATAAACTCGTGTCACCACCGGTAATGCCAGAGACACGGCTTTCTATATTAAAAAAACACTATCTTTAGATCAGCGCGCAGCAGTTAAGTTAGCTACTGTTAAACAAATAGAGCATTAAGGCTGCGGCTTCACATTAAAAGCATTTCACTGGCTTCACATTAGCATTTCACTTGACAAACGTGAGTTGGCTTTTATTTTGAAGTAACAGGAAAGTAAACGCTGAAGCACTGCAGGCAGCACCTTCACAGAGCCACTGAGCCCAGCAGCCCGATACACACACACAGACAACCACACACACAGACAAACGGAGACTGCTGTCTCCTCACAGCTATCGGATAAATGCCAGATTATAAAACACGCATTTAAAAAGGGGGGCTCACTTTTAATAACAATGCGGGACAACGTCTCAATTTGCGGGACGTGTGAAAAGTAATGGAAAGGCGATCTGTTCACCCTAGAAGGGGAGCTGAAACCTTGTTTGAGACAGTTAGGCTATTTGTCGTCATAATGACTGATAACGGGGCTGAACCATCAAAGAAAAAAAAGAAAATTCAATGAAGAAAAGGTAAAAGGGAGAGTGATAGGCGGGCGTTGCCAAGCAACGTATACACAATTTCACGGAGCGAACCTAGACTGCAGTGTTTACTCCTAAATGAATGAGCGGTAGCCTACTAAAACAAAGTTTACTTTGCCTCACCAGCATCATCAGATGACCATTATTCATCTGAAATAGTCATTATTTACAACAACATAAACACATTACCTCATCGTGATCCATAACTAACTGCCGTCTCTCGTTCATTCGCTTTGTGTGGGGACACATACTCGTTCAGCTCCGTGAGAGGTGACAATGGATCAAATCATTGCAATCAGGTGTAGTTGATGCTGTGTCACTAACCACTCTCACCGAGCCGAAAAGAGTCCGGTGCCCTCACACTTTCAACACACGGACACGCACTATATTGCTTCCTGATTATTTGAATCTTGAGGCCCTGCACGAGCTAGAAAACAGCTTCACGACAGCTGGCGTCGTAAAAATACTACCGCTTTTGTTCAAAGGTGTCGCCAACGTGCCGACTTACTCGTAGTGGCTTTAATTAATAACTTAACTTTAATTACTGAAATGTGATTAGTGTTCTAAAAGATACTTCGATTATAAAACAAGA
Source organism: Ammodytes marinus (assembly GCF_949987685.1). Classification (NCBI taxonomy): domain Eukaryota; kingdom Metazoa; phylum Chordata; class Actinopteri; order Uranoscopiformes; family Ammodytidae; genus Ammodytes; species Ammodytes marinus. Next base: position 2,409,380 of record NC_137230.1, on the reverse strand, counting down.
GGTCAAAAACACAGACGATGATTAAACAAACTAATTTATGACTTTATATTTCCTGAACGTTTAATAACGGTCACCGCCCGGACGCTGTAGCCTTGGATCAGAGATCTGCACTCGATTGCTCTTCCTCAAAGAACCCGGATGTGCACATCTCTACTCGAATCTGAATTTTCTCTACTTGAATCTGAATTTTTTCTACTTGAATTTGAATTTTTTCTACTTGAATTTGAAAACTTGAATTTTGAACTTGTATTAACTGATTCAGATTCAAGTAGAGAAAATTCAGATTCAAGTATAATTAATTCAAATTCAAATGGATAATTCATATTCAAGTGTATAAATTCGAATTCAAGTATCAATAATTCAAATGCAGGTTGATCAATTCATATTCAAGTCCATCAATTCGAATTCAAGTTCTACTGACACATATCTCTGCCCATACGAACCCTTTCACTGCAATTTTTGGCATCGCTCCCAATTCAGGCTTGCCTAAAGTGAAGCTAAAGGTACTGGCCTTCACCTCTCTACTTGCTCGTAGGGCTATCTTACTTAAATGGAAAGATCCTGCTCCTCCTTCCCACTCACATTGGATTAGAGACATTATGTCATGTATGCATCTGGAGAAAATGTGTTGCACTACCCAGGGATCTGAGACTAAATTTCATAAAATATGGCGCCCCTTCCTAAACTATTTTAAGAAACCGACCACAATAATTCAAGAGTAGCTACCCCCTCCCCTCTTTTATTTGATTTAATTTTATTTCTTTATGTTTTTTTTTTGTTTTTTTTCATATAGATTGTTTATTTTTGTTTCTTGTAGCGTGTATTTCGTTTATGTCATTTTTAACATTGTGTATTGTTTTTTGTGCTGATTTTTTGATGCAGGATTGTTTGTGGTTGGGGGTGGGGGTGGGATATGGGCGGGGTGTGTTCGGGGGAAGAAAAAAGGGGAAAAAACTTAATCATTGTACTGTAATTGCTTCGCAAATCTTTTGTTGAATAAAAAAACCTTTGAAAGAAAAGTGAGCATTCTAACGTAACATACAGCACCGCGACCGCTGTATGAATCATAATAACCATGGTACTGTTGGAATCTCAAGAACAACGTTATCTGATCCAAATATGGTCATTTCCTTTGTATCAGTAACCAATCGTGAAAGTGTGAGGAGGGATTCAATGCTAGGAAAGCGACCTCATTGGCTAATGCACATTTCTGACGATGTGATTCGCTAAAAGGCATCACGTGATGCTAGCCCCGGGTAGCTCGAAAATCACAAAATAAAATGGGAAAAACGTCGAAAATATGCCAAACCAAGACAAAAAAAATACTTAATCAATTGGCTACGGACATTACATGATCGCCATTTGAAGGGGAGAAGTGTTAAAGACATGTAAATCACGCCGATCACGTCGGAGAGACACAGACTGTCAGACGATCAGAGGGGAGATGGTGGGGAGAGAGAGCGTCTGTGCCGACAGGAGCAGGTTGACAGACAGTGGCTAATAATGAATTAACCACGTTTAAATTAGCATGTGGATGTAAATGTTACTATGCTATGGTTTATATATGTTAAGCAGTGGTAGGCCTATATGGCATTGAGGGGTGTAGGGCCTAATTCAATAAATTACTCTAGCTATAATCAGTGATTATCAGCAGAATTCACGTTTTTATCTTTAACGGCCGTTTTCTCAAAATGAGCTTTTTCCAATACTCTGCGAAAGATATCTCAACTTCTAGACCACTGACATCAACCAAACTTTCTATGATCATTCATAGCACTATTTTAAAGGTTTTTACACACGGATTTGTTAATATATTGTTAATTGTCTGATTTATGATACATTTTCCTCCTAAAAACATGCCGAAAATGCATTTCTAAGACATGTACATAGTCTTTTTTGATTTATTAAATGAAAAAAGGCTGTATCCAAAATCTGTTGTGTAAAAACTTTAGAAACTAATATGTGGTTAAAATAAAATAGAGATTTTAACTCTGGCTTTATCCAACATCTCAAAATCTTTCTCGAAAAATGACCCAAATTTACGCATAATTGGTTAAATATTGCCATATTTGCATATTTAATAAAATATTAAAGAAAAACATGTAATACAAAAAATAATTGTGTTAGTGTCAGTAATCAACTGGCAAAGTTTCATGATGATATCTATAAGTTAAAAAAAAATCCCTATTCATCTGGGGTGTCTCGCCTTAATATATTGTTAATTGTCTGATTTATGATACATTTTCCTCCTAAAAACATGCCTAAAATGCATTTCTAAGACATGTACATAGTGTTTTTTGATTTATTAAATGAAAAAAGGCTGAATCCAAAATCTGTTGTGTAAAAACTTTGGAAACTAATAGGGGAGAGTGGCCTAAGTTGTGCAACTTTTCACTCAAAGTGACTTTAAAGTAAGGCCTTGACAGTAAAGTCTCCAACTCAAATATGTACGTATATTTCAGGGTGTTGTGCATCCCTGGCAATAAAAACTTTGGATCTGGAATAAACTGTTGAAGAAATATAGCTTTCGGAAAAAAAGTTGTCTTGATGCACAACTAAGTCGTGCGGTTGGAGAGAATACCATGGGGTGAATTGTGCCATTAGACAATCACTTATTTAAGGTTTATTTAAAGTAAATAAAGTAAATAGTTGACAAAGATTGAAGGACAATTTTCTTAAACAAGGCCTAGCAGATCTAATGGTTTTACCTGCAAATCTCACAATGACAAAGTCACCATCATCATCTTTCTGGCCATCTGAACTCTCATCAGTGGTGTCGTTAAGTGGATACTACTGTAGACAATCACTTTATTTTGGTGACCAGCGTATACAGCCATGCCACTGGCACAACTCTCAGAAATGTACTTTGCACTAGTTGCTCTGTGCTTGTGGAACCAACTGCCACCTGACAAATGTGATTCCCCTACATTTCTGCCTTTAAATCAAGGCTCAAAACCCATATGTACACCCTGGTGTTTCCTCCCCATTAACTATCTTACCTCTGCACTACTATCTGTGTTTATGTGGATGTATGGGCTTTACATCTTTTATTTTGGTTATTGTTATTTTACCTTCATTGTTTACCTACTGAATGCACTATGTACAGCACTTTGGACAGTGCAAACTGTCATAAATGTGCTTTTATAAATACATTTTACTTACTTACTTACTTACTTACTTACTTACTTATAACTCACCCAGGCCCTTTGGCACAAATCACCCCAATCCCAGAAATTTGGATAATAGGCATGATGCAGCAGTTTAGGGCTGACATTGTGCTAACTGTATAGACTCAAAATGTAGCATACCAAAGCACTAAAACATGTGTCAAATGTTTTCAAACTTGTCTATAATTGTTCAGACACAATAATCAAAAAACCTTGATCATGGAAATTTTACTTTGAAAGGCAAAACACAGTTTTTTGAGCTTAAATGTGCTTATATCTTATTCCTTGTGTCTCCCTTCTTTACAGGATGAGTCAAATGGATGGCTCTTCTTAAATATGTGGTCACATTTCCAATTTCTTCCACGGTTTTCTAGAAACAAGGGGTGGCACAACTTCCAAAATGCACAACTTAGGCCACTCTTCCCTATGTGGTTAAAATAAAATAGAGATTTTAACTCTGGCTTTATCCAACATCTCGATTTTTTTCTCGAAAAATGACCCACATGTACGCATAATTGGTTAAATATTGCCATATTCCTTCCTCAGCATTGACATGTTTGAAATAATCACAGTTAACATGTATATATACACTCACCGGCCACTTTATTAGGTACAGCGGTTCAATTTCTTGCCAACACATTTAACTTATCAGCCAATCACATGTCAGCAACTCAATGCATTTAGACCTGGACAGGACAACTTGTTGAAGTTCAAACCGAGCAACAGAATGGGGAAGAAAGGGGGTTTAAGTGACTTTGAACGTCGCATGGTTGATGGTGCCAGACGGGCTGGTCTGAGTATTTCAGAAACTGCTGATCTACTGGGATTTTCACGCACAACCATCTCTAGTTTTTACAGAGAAATGCAGAAAAAAAAAATCCAGTGAGCGGCATTTGTGCGGACGAAAATGCCTTGTTGAAGTCAGAGGTCAGAGGAGGATGGGCAGACTGGTTTGAGATGATAGGAAGGCAACAGTAGCTCAAATAACCACTCATTACAACCAGGGTATGTAGAATACCATCACTGAACGCACAACACGACCAACCTTGAAGCAGATGGGCTACAGCAGCAGAAGACCCCACCTGGTGCCACTCCTGTCAGCTAAGAACAGGAAACTGAGTCTACAATTCACACAGGGTCACCAATGGCGCTTTTCCACCGCACATGTAGCTCGACTCGACTCAACTTGACTCGACTTGGTTTGGTAGCAGCACGGGTCGTTTTCCACCGCAAATAGTACCTCCTGAACGTGGGCGGGGTTGTCGTAAGGGGGTGAAAGCCTACTCCGGAGCAAAGTAGCAAAGCAGAAATTACGAGCAGTTGTTGCACTATTAACTGAACCAACCGCCAAAAACACGGATGAATTACCGAAATACCCCCCTTGTATCTGTTTGCTAAAAGAAGTAGAAGAATATTGTGACGGGCCATTAAAATAAGGGATGGTTGTTGTCCCGATGTGTGCCTCTGCCACACAGTCACCCTGTTTTATGATAGAATTTCTTATTAAAAACATGCCAAAAATGCATTTCAACCCTGAACATAGTATTTTTCAAGATTTTAACTACAGTATATCCTAAATCCAACATCTAGATTTTTAGTTTTTTTAAGAGATGCAAATCAATTAATGGTTGGTTGTATTTTTTTTTCTTGTTTTTTCTTTTTTTATGCAAGAAGCATTAATTTTAAGTTCATTGATTCTTAAGTCTTGAAAAAGTGTATAGTCTATCAGTTGGAAATTAACAAAATATAATAGTTAGGTATTTATTTAAAAATTTCTGAAAAGGTTTACCGTATTCCACTTCTGTGTCTGTCCTTAAAGCTATTCTTACCTTTGTAGAGTTTTTACACTTATTTTAAATGACTTTAAAATGGTATAAATAAGGTTTTTACACTCTAAAATGCATGGTAGACCCACCAGGAATAAAAAGAAACAATTATTTCAGTCTCATAATATTAGGTGAAAACTACAACCAATCAAATCGTTCGGACCGAACGATTTAATTGGCCGACAGACCTGTCTGTTTGCCGTCTGCTTGTGTACCGCGCATTCGTGCACGCGCGTCCTCAACAAAAGGGTTTGTTTTGATTCCACGGCAGACAGTAGCCTAGCGAGTAGCGACCATTGTAGAAAAGGTTAGTGTTGTTATTTATTGTTATTTCTTACAGTGTGTTAAGCTGTGTTTTGTTTAGTGTTGGGCCGTGACGTCAGTCGGCCAGAGAGCCAGTTCAGTAAGTTTCCTTTCGCTTCTCCCTCGGTGAGATGTGTGTGAGCAAGTTGCCACAGTAAGCCATCATTCGTGTTTATCTGAGTGTAAATGTGAATCACCCGTGTGTGAGTATGTACATGTAGTCCCGATCGCTGTTATAAGTTATAGTTTGTGCATGTTATTAGCGGCTGCGATTCGCGAGTCGCAACAGCTGTTCAAACGTCTCCTCACGAGCGGAGTTTAAGCCTTTGTTCTTTTTCCGCGATCTATATGCGGCTGTGCCTGTGAAAGAAGGAAAATAAAGAGCGGATAAAACCCTACTCCTCCTCTCCTAGTGTCATTATAAGCATAAGTGGTGTTCTGGCCGACATATCTGAAGTGAAACCAGTGATACAAGCAGATCAGCGCGGTACCGGTAGCCTACTACAGCCACCAGTTTCTTCAGCCACAATATAACTCACTTTGTGCACGGAGACAGTATTAAGCAAGTAAGTCTGCTTGTGTAGCCTAAATTAAGTTTCTTCAAAAACAAAACAAAAAAAACGGGGATAGGAATGAGGGGGTGGGGCTGCATTGGAGGAAGGCGGGATATTATGATTGTGCTGAAATGCTCAAACTCACATCCATCCGAACTGCTTTAAGAAGGTGAATATCTTTGGCTTAGAGGAAAAAGGTAATAATGTTCAGACACTAGACCCATACTGCTCAAGTGCTCCCTGAGAACTTGGACAATAAATGTAATCCAGAAAAAATTACCCCTTACTCAACCCTACAAGAACAAACACAAAGCTAAGCTAACCCCTTTCCAAGAACACACACACACACTCTCTCTCTCTTGGTTGTCCATCGATTTCGATGATGACGTCCACGTTTAACCTTTTTGTAGAAAACATTTTAAATAAACAAAAACATACTTACTTACTGTACTTTCCCTATCCTATCACTTGGCTACCACAGCCCAAACAGCACAGCCACCTTCAACAGACCCAGGCTCTGTACAAACAAGCTCCAGGTAGTGCCAATGCCGATTCTACCTATCCTATCCTACTACAAGGCTATCACAGCCTAAAAACAGCAACGCACCTTCAACAGACCCAGGCTCTGTACAAACAAGCTCCAGGTAGTGTCAATGCCGATTCTACCTATCCTATCCTTCTACAAGGCTATCACAGCCTAAAAACAGCAACGCACCTTCAACAGACCCAGGCTCTGTACAAACAAGCTCCAGGTAGTGTCAATGCCGATTCTACAGATCCTATCACATGGCTAACACAGCCTAAAAATAGCATAGCCACCTTCAACAGACCCAGGCTCCGTACTAGTAAGCTCCAGGTAGTGACAATGCCCATACTACCCATCCCCATTTTTCCACATCTATCTATGAGATTTAATGTGGCTATACAACCCAATCCTAGACCTACATAACCTCTGACAAGTAGGACATGTAAATGTGTCAGTAGACACTGTGGGCTCCACAGGAGTTTTCCTCCTGTCCCTCTTCTGCTGTCTCCTGGCTGTCCTGTCCTCCTCCAGCCTACGGGTCCCCTCCTTACACACCTGCCGCCATGTGGTGCGGTCAGCAGCAGTAACTTCCAGGTCCTCAGGGCTGATGTTACATTTCTTCATTGTAGTCTTCATCTGGTCCTTGTAGCGCTTCTTCTGCCCCCCAGCCGAGCGTTGGCCATGACTTAACTGGCCGTACAACACTCTGCGGGGCAGTCGGTCCTCTGGCATCCTCACCACATGTCCAAGCCATCTCAGCTGGTGCTGGGTGACCAGAGCCTCAATACTTCTACAGTTGGTCTTCGCGAAGATTTCAGAATGAGGAATATGATCACGCCAAGTGATGCCAAGGATACGCTGCAGACAGCGCATGTGAAAGTTCTCCAGGGACCTGAGGTGGCGGCTGTAAGTGACCCAAGCCCCACAGCCGTACAGCAGAGTGCTGATACAGACAGCATGGTACACAGACACCTTGGTGTGGAGGTTTAAGTCCTTGTTTTGAAAGACCCGGTGTCGCAGTCTACCAAAGGCAGCAGACGCTTGCCTGATGCGGTTCTGGACCTCTTCATCAATGCTGCAGTCATCGGAGAGCATACTCCCCAGGTATTTAAATGACGGTACCACTGATAGCTGTTCATCAGCAACAGTAAAGACAGGCACAGTGGAAGGGGGGCTGGCACTCCATTGACAAATAACCTCTGTTTTGGTGGTGTTGATGGTTAAACCCATCCTGCTGTATGCTCTGGCTGCAGCATTAAGGACAGACTGGAGCTCTTCTGGAGAGTTAGCAATAAAAGCGCAATCATCTGCATATTGCAGTTCAAGGATCCTTTCATCGAGCAGTTTGGTGGTAGCTTGGAATCTCCTGATATTAAAAAGGTTTCCATCCAGTCTGAAGTCTACATGCACACCACTGCTATTCTCAATCTCCTTATGGAGAAGCTGAGTAACACAGAGAAGGAATATGTTAAAGAGCACAGGTGCCAGCACACAGCCCTGCTTGACGCCTGTACGAACAGGGAAAGGAGCGGATTCTTTTCCTCCCATGGTCACTCTAGCAGTCATATCATCATGGAACTGACGGAGGATGTTAACAAATTTTTTGGGACAGCCAAACTTTAGGAGGATGTCCCACAGAAGTTCTCTCTGAACAGAGTCAAATGCTTTGGAGAGGTCGACAAAAGCTATAAAAACATCCTGATGTTGTTCCCGGCATTTCTCCTGAAGTTGCCGTGCTGTAAAGATCATGTCAACCGTACTCCTGCTTTTTCTGAAGCCACATTGTGATTCAGGCAGCATTGCCTCTGTGATGTTACTGACCAATCTGTTCAACATCACCTTAGCCAGGACCTTACCAGCCACAGCCAGTAGTGAAATGCCCCTACTATTGCCACAGATAGCCTTATTACCCTTGTTCTTATAAATTGTGACAATGTTGGCATCTTTCCATTGTTGAGGAATTTTCTCTTCAGTCCAGACTTCAGTTATATATTGATAAATAGTTTTGGTACATTGGAATCCTCCCTGCTTAAGGAGCTCAGCTGGGATCTTGTCATTTCCAGGAGACTTGTTGTTCCTGAGGGAACAGATAGCTGACTGAACCTCCGAAAAGCTTGGTGGCTGATTAAGAGCGTCAATTTGGAGGCGATCAGGCAATTCTTCTAAAACAGTGAGGTCCACATCAGCCTCCTGATTAAGGAGACAATCAAAATGATCAGCCCACCTCAACAGAATGTCATTTTGATCTTTCAAAAGTGTCAGACCGTCTGCTGACTTCAAAGGAGTAAAAGAGCGATTTGTTGGGCCATATATAGTTTTCAAAGCATTGTAAAAATTATGCATGTCATTTATATTGGCATAATACTGAATTTCTTCAGCCTTTTTCACCCACCACTCGTTCTTTGCGATCCGAGTGGTCCTCTGAACTTCCTGCCTTGCTTTCTTCCATTGTTCCCTTGCAATACTGCAGGATGGATTTCTGAGGGCTTTACGATGCAATCTATGCATATTCTCAAGCATGTCATGGATGCTGTCAGAGTTTTCATCAAACCAATCTTGGTGATTCTTACTCTTAAAGCCGACTGTTTGGGCTGCTGCGTCATAGAGAGCAGAGCTAATGGAGGTCCACTTCTGCTCCAAAGTTTCTGGCTTTACTGACAACTCCATGTCCTTCAGTTTCCCAGCAACAGAGCTACGGAAATCATTTCTGACATGTTCGTTCTGAAGGCGGGTGCAATTCAGCTGCCTCCTGTTACTTCCTCTTCGCCGCATGGGAGGGCGAACTGTCATGCGTATCTTAGCCACAATCATACGATGATCTGTCCAGCAGTCCGCACCCCTCATGGCACGGGTGATGATTACATCACTGATGTCACATCTTCTAACAATGACATAGTCAATCAGGTGCCAGTGTTTTGAGCGGGGGTGCATCCAAGAGGTTTTGTATTTATTCTTCTGTTGGAAAAGTGTATTTGTTATTGTTAAGTTGTGCTCAGAGCACAGAGTGAGTAGTCTCATGCCATTTGCATTAATCTGACCAATACCATGTTTGCCAAGTACTCCATCCCATACCCTGTCGTTCTGTCCCACTCGAGCATTAAAGTCCCCAAGCAAAAGAATCTTATCAGTCTTAGGGATCCGACCAAGAACTTCATCAAGGGACTGGTAAAACTTATCCTTGTCTGCATTCTCAGATGGGAGGGTTGGTGCATAAGCACTAACAAGTGTGGCAAAACGATTTTTGACAAGGGGGATACGGAGGGTCATAAGCCTTTCACTAATGCCAACAGGTGTTTCAGTGAGTCTTGGCAGTAACCTGTTCTTAATGGCTAAGCCCACACCATGCTGATGCTGACCATCTGAGGGGTAGCCTTTCCAAAAGAATGTGTAGCCCATCCCTTCCTCTGTTAAGGATCCATCATCCAGGAGCCTAGTCTCACTCAAAGCGGCAATGTCTATATCATAGCGCTTGAGCTCAGCAGCAACTAATGCTGTTCTTCTATGGGGTCTGTCAGTACCTATTGTATCAAGGAGAGTCCGTACGTTCCATGTAGCCAGTTTCAAAGTGCAAGTAATTTTTTCATTTGTTTTTGTTTTTCGACCGCAGAGGTGGAATGACCTAACAGGAGCGGTAACCTGTTCAGGCGCATATTGAGTGGGCATTTTGTAGGCCACCTTTTCTAGGCCCTTCCCCATTAGGGGTGAGCAGTGTGGTCCCTGAATAGGGCTGCTCAGTCGCACAGGGGTCTGCCGAAAACAGCTGCCACTCGTCCCAGCTGCTAGCGACCTTTAGCCTGTACCGCTGACGTGTAGGGTTCTGACTAGAAGCTCCCAGTCCATTCATACCTGCCCCCGTTATCAGACGCCCCATCGCCGCCAGACTTCAACCAAAATAAGGTAGATACACCTAGGTCAAAAGTGGATACCTGCGCATTGAAATTTAAAGTGTAAGAGGGGGTGCGCCTTCCCCAGTAGCACTATCTTCGCCAGGAAGAGGTAAACCTAGTGGCATGGGTGGTCCCAAGACAACCAGTCCCCATCCTGACTGCAGGAGGCTGCCGGGTCCTTGATATGTTAAGGCCCGCCTATTGTGCACCGCCAACACACGGCTTTTCTGTCAGGGTTTGCTCCCTTAGCATTTGCCTAAAGAGGCTGACCCACAATGCAGTGGAGCTATATCCATAGCAGGGTGTGTGTATTCCTGGAACTTCCAACAAACAGCTGCTTTTAAAAAAAAAACACACACACACACACACACACACACACACACACACACACACACACACACACACACACACACACACACACACACACACACACACACACACTAATCTAACCCCTCTACAAGAACACACACACATTTGAGTCAGCTGTTACCATGCCGACACGCCTGTCAGTCCTCCACAGAGCACAGCAACAAGAGAGCTCTCTGTTACTACGGTAACCTGCCACTGGGAGCTCTGCCATTGGTTGTCTGGGGCAAAGCAAAGCACATGGAGATAATGGAGAGGGAGAGAGCAAGGAACTGTGTGCAAAGCTGATAGAGTGTGAGAACTAAAGTGAAAGACATGACACACACATACACACACACACACACACACACACACACACACACACACACACACACACACACACCTGAGCATGGTGTGTCAATGCCTTCATGGTTTTCTAGGTGTGTTTGGGAGTGAGAGTGCCTTTTGTAGCAGGAGCCAAGTAGCTTTTAGCTAAAAGGGCTACACATTAGCTCAACATGCTTGACTGCATGGTGAACAGCAGGGGGACCCAGCTCAGGTCTAAACTGGATGTAAGTCACCCCTCCCCTTGCAGTTTTGAATTTGGTGACAAAAACCCCAGGTGTCACCTGAATGGCTGGAGAGGTCGCTGGACACCTCCTCCTACCCTGTGGTTGGTCACCTGCCGACAGGAGGCTTAACCTTTTCTGAGACGTATAAATAAGCCATTTACAGCGTTATTCTGTCTCTTTGATCGCGAATTTGTTTGCAACACATTGAGGATGCTCTGTTGTTTGAGCAACAAAGGACTATCCCTACGTTGTTAACAAAAGGATGTTTTTCTTATTTATCAGCTGGCCGCGGTAAAAATCTGATTGACTGACTTTGTTAAAAGGCTTCAGTGAAGCAAAGCGAGAAACACCGGCACTTTTTTCTTTTAAACTGTGATCACAAGGAGAGCAGGCGACCCACGCTTTCTTTTCCTCAACGTCAACTACTATTCTGATTCACCCTGATCCCACCGAGATCGCGGATTCAGAATTGTCTCTTTAGCTGGCAAGCACCGAGACCAACTGGACTTTAATTAATCTTTTTCTTTGTTCCTGATCGCGGAATCGCCCACCGGGAATCATAAAAGGACGAGATTTGGGTCGCCGGAGCGGCTCCGAGTAAGAGAATGGCTTAAATTATCTGGGCAGATAGGTTAGATAGATTTACTTGTAAAGTGATCACTAAACTGTTTGATTTTTTGGGTTCACGTTCCCCTTGCTGGGGAATAGGCTACTGTTGGTGCCTTTGTTAACACTCATCCGCTCTTCTCCCCCTCTCTGTGTGCTAATGCGCTCCAGTGTTAATTTTGGCAGCAAATTCTGATTTAGTCTTAGTCTTTTGAATATCACACCATTTAGTCTTAGTCCTATTTAAGTCATCTAAAATCTTTTAGTCTTAGTCTAGTCTTAGTCTACTAAACATAAGCAGATTTTAGTTGACTAAATCTACAGCAGACTTCGACTAAGTGTTTTTCTTCATTGAATGGTATTAAGGTTTGAATATGCAATACAGACACAGATTTAATGGTTGTAATACAAAACATGTATTCTATTTCATTCGTAATAATCTCACATAAAATCAGTGTACCTGACTGGATAGGGGGAAGGGGGGGCTTTAAGAGCCTGTGCCCGGGGCCCATTATCATGATCCGTCTATGAACCAACTGGATTACACAATCTTTTTTTCTTTTTGCGGGGAGCATGCACAAGCATCATTTATAAAAAATAGTAAATAAAGAAAATAAAAAAAATAAGTGGGGGGCCCCACATTAGGTCTTGAAACGGGCCCGAGATATTTAAGGCCGCCCCTGGGCAGCAGCAGCAGCATGCAGTTACGTGCTGATAAAATTGAGCAACTGCGCTTTCCTTTAAGCAACACTGCTGTGTGTGTTCGGACTTCTTTTGCATCAAAGCCTTTTTGATAATAAAATGAGAGGTTTTAATTGAACACTGTCCTTGCGTCAGAGTTGATTGTAACTTACTCAGGTGAAAACAGAAACTAACGGAGGGAGGCGGCAGTTTCACATTTAATTTCCTATATAGTTGCGCAGTCAGTTTGGGGACATGGCTCTGTGTATTCAAGCTCGATACACAGCCTACTACAAACAGATCGCGGAACTTAGCCGTTCCCCTAGACAACGTTAACGGGCAGGATATCCCTGGCTATCATTTTGTCCATCAAACCGCAGAGTTTTCTGCATGTCGGCTCTCTCCATCCGCTCACACTGGCGAGTTCTCCCGTCGATTTTCACCGACACAGGGTTGCATTCGCTGCTTTGCACTGATTGGATTTCTTCCAAACTTGTCCCACAGTTCTGATTGGATCGCTTCTCCATTCGTCCCGCCCTAACAGTTTCGTCTCGTTCCAATTCGTAGACTATAGTGTCAGTTATATTCGTCTCAGTCTTCGTCATCATATATGCCTTTTTATTTAGTTTTTATTTAGTTTTCGTGCGTGAAAAAGGTTTGTTGACGAATATCTTTCATCATAGTCTTAGTCTACGAAATTAACACTGATGCGCTCATGATCTCTTTCTCTTTTTCTGATTTACATAGAGCCACGGAGCTCTGTGTAAATCAGTACCTGTTTATTTTTTTTATTTTTTTGCAAATAAAAGTTATTAATCACTCTATTCTCTTATTGTGTGTATGTGGGTCGGAGTTAGGGTTGGGGGGGCCTTGCTTGTCTTGGACCCTGGCACGGGGGTCCTCAGGGAAAAAAGGTTGGGAACCAGTGCCCTAGAAGACAGAGCTCTTGTCTTAAAGGAATTTCTGAAATTCTCTTGAAAGGTCTCTTATATCTCTGTATTTCTCCATATCATGGACGAAGGCATGGGCGCCGCCATTTTGGAAGCGTCATAGTTGGAATGTCTTCAGCTCTACAGAAGCACAGAAGTACAGAATGGAACAGCTGGCCACACTGGGTCCATCAGAACTACCAGTTGGAATGTTCTTGAAGAATTTCTGTTGCTTCTCTGAACGGGAGTCATAGAGACCAACTGTTGTGAGGATTTCATATTACACACTGCACCTTTAAGCAGTGCAGGTGGTGATGAAGTGAAACTTGTACTGTACTGTACTAGGATCCTGGACTCCACACAACATAAACTAGATACAACTCTACGCTCAGAAACATTCCAAAAACCAAATAAAAAATTGTTCCTATGGGAAAATATGGTCCATCTTCAGCCCTGGTTATGCTGAATGTACTGTACATGGACATGTCAAAAAAACATCCGCTCTTGGCAGGACGTTTGTAGCCTGGTCCCACCAGACCATCTTACTTCATTTCATTTGTACAGAAGGTCTGGAACTGCTCACTGCTCACTGCTGACTTGAAGGCGGGTGTCTGTTGAAGTTTAAAATGATTGGATCTGCCCAGTGCCACTCTGGATCTGCGTTTGTTCCTGACGTATGTCATGCGCCGGGACTGGCCGGTAACCAACAAAACTCAGCAAAGCTTGTTCTTGCTCCGACTTAAATGTTTTCATATTCGGCAGTGTTGCCACAACAGACTGAATATCTTCTCTCGTATCCTTATCCATTGTCTTCCTGGTCTTCCTCTGACTACAACTGAAACTGTCGCACGCGTTCAGTTCAGCGGGACCTCGACGTCATCGTTCTCAGCCACTCGCTCTGTTCACTGATTGGACTGCCAAAAGTCTGGCTGAAAAGGAACCCATGAATACACTTCAGCCCCAGACTGACTACTGAAGTGAAAGGAAAATTGAGCGGAAGTAGGTAGGTGGGCGGTGCCAGGCTAGGACGTTTGAGCTATTGTATTCATATTTGAAACTGTAACAGACAATAGTATATTTTCTCCCAATGAGGAACTCTTTTTAACTATTTTTAAAACAGTCTAATTTTTCCTTTGACAATCATAAATTACCTGTAACAGCGAACAAGACCATCAGTGCAAATAATGCTATTTTTATATAGTTTTTATTAATACATTTGGCCGGGTCGGACACCCAATCCAACCCAGACAAAAGTTGAGGATCCATTCCTACCTACTTACTACACACTCCTATTCAACACCTACAATTCATTACTTATTTCTGCTGTTGTCATAAAACAGTGAACGTATGTGTTCCCAGCTGTTGTACTCTGTTAGGCAAAAGCCCTGAAAACCTCAAAAATCTATTTACATTTACAGGTCTGCTCCAAAGTACACCAAGGCAACATAATACACAAACAGAAACAAGCCTCAATCAATCCTCACTACTGATTAAGGCACTACTGGTTAAGGCAAAATAAATCACCATTCCAAACTCAAATGAACTCCCAGGAACATGAAAGTCTGAATAAATGAAGTGAACTTAAATAGGCAATCCCCTGGATCTAGCAATGATGTTAGCTTTGTCCGCTAATCAATCGATTAGCACCGATCAGTATCATGTACACCATTTCACATCTAGAATATACTGTATGTTAAAGCAATGTTTCATAATGGACGGTCCTACACTGTACAGTGATCTTGAGCTATATCAGTAAACCTGGCTTCAGTTCATTCATGAATTTAATCTGTATCGTATCGTTTATTTGGCAGAAAGGGAGTTTTTGGTACGATCATATTTAGGCAATTCTAAAAAAAACTTTTCCTTCATACAATTCCTTAAAGGAATACTTCACCTATACGGAACCAGCGTTCTATCATTATAAAATCGCTATTATAATATAATGAATGAGGTTTTTCTTCCCTCAGTCTTCCTTTGGTCCAGCTGTTCTGTTAATCCTAACCCTACATTTTGACTGAAGTGATGTCACATTAGTAAAATGTAGGGTTAGACAGTGAGACCATAAAACACTCTTTCTGCCTTTTCTCAGGCTAGGATGAACCGATTTCTAAAATGTTTGCACATTTAAACTACATATAGTGGAGGTCCTGGGAAATGTTTGTATGTACTTCATTTAGCAGACAATATCTCAACTGTTATAGACTAATATGACCCCAGTGAACAACGTGGGATGTGTGACAAAATCTCTATCCGGGGCGAAAGTCCTGAAAATGACCACAACAGGTTACTATAGTATCACACTATGTGGTGAATGGGACTTTTTTTTCCTTTATAGATATCCTCATACTTGTTTTACCAGATTAATCTTCATATTAACACTAGAACCGCCAGCATTCTATTTATACCTAGAACCGCCAGGCGGGTCAAATTGACCCGTGCATTTCTAGTGTGGTATAAAGCCATAAATTAGTTTGTTTAATAATCATCTGTGTTTTGGACCTCTTGTTTTATAATCTAAGTATCTTTAAGAACACAAATCACGTTTCGTGGCGACTCAGTAGGCCTAATGAAACTGAAAGTAGATATAATATCGCAAGCAGGCTATAGTAATGAAAACACAAGGTCAAAACAGCGTCCAAATGAGCTAAAATCCTAAATACAATAAACAGTAACATGGCAAACTTATTTTTAGGTAAGCTCTAATTGATTATTCATAAATTTTTCCCCACGTAGACGTGTTTTGGGGCGGAGGATCCCTCCTCCGCTCTCTGTCCGGCTCACAGACAGCACTCAGCTGTCTGTCAGTTGAGCTGCGAGCCGCGGTGTGGGGAAGACAGCGCTCAGTTCTGATCTCTCGCTATCAGACTCGTATCACTCATTTCACTTAGTGACTCTAATGTTGTTAGGTAGCCTATTTATCTTCATCTCTAATTTATTGTAAGTGTTTATGAATGACTGTAGGCCTACGTAGGCTACAGTTGTCAGATCACGGACCCCAAGCAATGCCGTTGCCTAGCAACCTGCTCGAAAATATTTCATTTTCCTGTGCGGGTCAAATTGACCCAGTGTGGCGGTTCTAGGTATAAATGCCTGTTTTTTTAATCCAGTTTAATTGTGACTTTATTTAACCATAGGGAGAGCATCACAACACAATTTTAGGAAAAGTCAAAGAGTTGGGGGCTTCAATATTTCGTAAAAGTATAGTTATGGGCAGTTGAAAAACCGCCACGGGTCAAATTGACCCCGTGGCGGTTCTAGTGTTAAGAGAAATACTTTTTGTATAACACTTAGGGTGTATTCACACATGTCATTTTTAGTTCGGTTGAAGCGAACTCAGGTGCACTTCCGCCTTCGGTGCGCATCTTTCAGACATGTGTGAATACAGCAATCACACTCGGGGGCGGACCAAACAAGCGCTCCGAGACCCAGCTGAAGAGGTGGTCTCGGTGCGTTTCCAAACGCACTCTGCTGCAGTTCGTTTGTGGTGTGAATTTGTCCGGACTCGATCCGACCCAAATGCAGGAGGCACTGTGCCTTTTCTTTCTTTTCTTTTTTAATGAATTGCCTTCAGCTTCACATTATGAGAAAGTGTTGTTGTCGCCATTGTTAGGACGATAAGTTGTGCTTTGACCGGGAGCCAAGAACAATATATTACATTTGATCGAGAGGACGCGTAAAAATGCTGATGTGTTCAGCGATCAGATGAAGGAGATGGGAGCGTCCCGCACAGTGCCAACAGGTTCACGCTGCGCAAGAAGTGTGTGTTTTTATTTTGCTTCCCATGTACGGGACCGTCAATACTATCCCCGTGTCAGTTTGGAGCTGAACTGCGCCGAACTGACACCCAGCTGATACACAGCTCAATCAGCTGAGTGTCGGCATGAGCCTATTCTTCTCGCGAGCCGCACGTCCAGCAGCAAAAATACATATACATACATAATATCGTAGACTACAAGCCACATAACGTGGCATTGTCATAGGGCTTCATAGTATAACCATATGAAACAACAATAATTTGATATTCTTCTTCTTTATTTATAGGCTAGATGTAGGCATTTTTATTATTTTTAGCCCATATTATATCAATGATATATTTTGCAGTTTTTACTTCGTCTTCCTGTTTCTCTCCACCGCAGAATGTCTGTCCAATGAATGAATGACCTCAGATCACGTGTGGTTTTGCTTCATAATGCTTGGTTCACTTGCAAAAGGGGCAATATGAAAGTGGACCACACCAAACAAAAAAAATCTAAACTCTATTTGGTCTGGACCAAAGCAAGTGAACTAGCGGACTTTCCCTGTGTGAATACACCCTTAGTCTAAAACATTTGATAAAATATGCATATTAGGCAATATCTCATTCAATATGCGTACATACAGTACGTAATAGGTTGACGTTTTTTTAGCCATTTTCATTATATATCAAATCAGAATGTTTACACTCTTCTATGACCTTATAATCATTGTCATTGTGAACATTGTGATCCCCTCAGAAAATCTGTAACTTCAAGGGTTTATATGTACGCATATTGAATGAGATATTGTCTCATTTGCATATTTTGTTTATTTTTAGACAAAGTATTATACAAAAAATATTTATCTTAATATGAAGATTAATCTGGTAAAAAAGTATGAGGATATCTATAAAGGAAAAAAAGTCCCATTCACCACGTAGTGTGATACTAGTGTAACCTGTTGTGGTCATTTTCAGGACTTTCGCCCCGGATAGAGATTTTATCACACATCCCATGTTGTTCAATGGGGTCATATTAGTCTATAACAGTTGAGATATTCTCCGCTAAATGAAGCGCAGACAAATCTTACCCAGGACCTAGACTAATAGGAACTTAGAGTTCAATTCACCTTCATATTTTCATCGGTGAAGTAGGTCTTTAACAATTTTTTTCCCTCATTCAGGACATGCTGAGGATACAAAATAGATTGAGTTTGCTTTTGTAGCAATTAGTGTGAGGTTGACCCACATTTTGACGTAGAATGCCTGGACTCAGAGAGAAGCCATCAGTGCACTCAGCAGGAGCAATATAATGTCCATTAGAAGTGAGAGTGATGTCTGCTGAATGTAGCAGCTGACCCTGCATATGTTTCTACTGATGCACTGCAGCAAGTATACTTTAGACTCCATTACAATCAGGCCCGGTTCTAGACAGTTAGATTAGGGTGGGCCTGTAGAAATTTTAGGTGGGCACACTGGGCAGAGAGACCGAAGATGCGAGCGCGCGCAGATTTTTGGCACATTTACTGTGAATTGTGTAGAACACAATATGCAAATAAACTTTGAGTGTTGCTGTGTGGGACATCTGATTCTTGCATGTTTTTTTCCCAAAATGTTTATGAATAACATATACCGTACTTTCCGTACTATATGCCGCACTGGACAATAAGCCGCAGGTGTTATAATGTTTAATTACCATATGTAAGAGTTTGTGCACAGAGGGGATTGTCGGGAAAGAGATGGCTGCTTGAGGAAGCTCCCATATATTAACATTTCAACAAACAAGTTGCATATTTGCATAACGTACGTAAGTGTTACCATTTTGTGCAATAGTAGCTATTAGGGATGGGCACGAGTGTTTTCGCTACTCGTGTGATCGCTTGCATTCCTCGAGGATCAATCGATTCCTCGTTAAACTTTTTTCTATTTTTAGAACGCAACGCATCTGTCTACAGAACAACGGTTGACCGCAATAAAGCGCTCAATGCTTATGTCAAACAGTCACAGTTGCCATATGATATTAAGGATTTATTTTCCACAAGTTTAAAACACATTTTCCTAACTGAAAGTAATTAAATAAGCGGGCCACAAATTAAAGCGATCGAGTAGGTCTGCGGTGGAGAGAGAAAAAAGAGAGAGAAAAAAAAAGCATGGGCTGTAGTTGGCTAACAATCAAAATAGACATTTAAAATAAGAAGGGCAGCAAATACAATACAATTATTGTCCTACAATTTAAACACATAGATAGGCTAAATAACTCACCAAAGCAGTAGAAGTAGGCTAGTAGTATATCCAACCGCGTAATGCTCACTCCTGTCCGTGACTAATTACCGCGACTAATTCCTCGTTAACGGAACATTAAACCGGTCGGCTTTTGAATCTCAATCCTATATTCCATAATAAAAGGCTTCTTAAATGTCGTTTGCTCAAATGTGCCCGAAGTCAGCCTGGCTTCTTTACGCAAGTTTTCCAGCACCGCATTCAGCTCCGCGGTGCTGTGGAGACCACACACTGGCTGCGCTGCACGGAGGTGGCAGTTATTTGCGGTTTCTGTTTGACACAACGCTTAGTTTATTTAACTTGGTTCAAAATATTTAATTTTGTTAAACTTTATATCCGTTTTGTGCCGTTTTGTACACGTATATAACATTTTAAAATAGGGGCGGCCCGCCGGCCGGCCTAAAGGCTACAAAACACAAAAAAAAAAAAAAAAAAACAATTTTCCTCATCCACCAATCGAGATCATTTGAAACGACGAGTACTCGAGTACTCGATTACTAACGCCCATCCCTAGTAGCTACAGAATATATACTGTGCTGTGTAATAACAAGGTCGAAAAACGGGGAAAAAGTCGCGGCTTGTAGGCCGAAAAGTACGGTAATATACATTATAAACAACATAATTTTTTTTTTATTGCAGTATTAACTGTAGGCAGGCAGCCTGAGCTGATTGAAGAGAAAGCTTTGGGACTGGGCAACCTGGATGGTGGTAGTCCAGAGCTATATACTATACACACTATATACAGGTCCTTCTCATATAATTAGCATATTGTGATAAAGTTCAATATTTTCTGTAATGTACTGATAAACATTAGACTTTCATATATTTTAGATTCATTACACACAACTGAAGTAGTTCAAGCCTTTTATTGTTTTAATATTGATGATTTTGGCAAAAAAGTAAAGAAAAAACAAAAATCCCTATCTCAAAAAATTAGCATATTTCATCCGACCAATAAAAGAAAAGTGTTTTTAATACAAAAAAGTCAACCTTCAAATAATTATGTTCAGTTATGCACTCAATACTTGGTCGGGAATCCTTTCGCAGGAATGACTGCTTAAATGCGGCGTGGCATGGAGGCAATCAGCCTGTGGCACTGCTGAGGGGTTATGGAGGCCCAGGATGCTTCGATAGCGGCCTTAAGCTCATCCACAGTGTTGGGTCTGGTGTCTCTCAACTTCCTCTTCACAATATCCCACAGATTCTCTATGGGGTTCAGGTCAGGAGAGTTGGCAGGCCAATTGAGCACAGTAATACCATGGTCAGTAAACCATTTACCAGTGGTTTTGGCACTGTGAGCAGGTGCCAGGTCTTGTTGAAAAATGAAATCTTCATCTCCATAAAGCTTTTCAGCAGATGGAAGCATAAAGTGCTCCAAAATCTCCTGATAGCTAGCTGCATTGACCCTGCCTTTGATAAAACACAGTGGACCAACACCAGCAGCTGACATGGCACCCCAGACCATCACTGACTGTGGGTACTTGACACTGGACTTCAGGCATTTTGGCATTTCCTTCTCCCCAGTCTTCCTCCAGACTCTGGCACCTTGATTTCCGAATGACATGCAAAATTTGCTTTCATCCGAAAAAAGTACTTTGGACCACTGAGCAACAGTCCAGTGCTGCTTCTCTGTAGCCCAGGTCAGGCGCTTCTGCCGCTGTTTCTGGTTCAAAAGTGGCTTGATCTGGGGAATGCGGCACCTGTAGCCCATTTCCTGCACACGCCTGTGCACGGTGGCTCTGGATGTTTCTACTCCAGACTCAGTCCACTGCTTCCGCAGGTCCCCCAATGTCTGGAATCGGCCCTTTTCCACAATCCTCCTCAGGGTCCGGTCACCTCTTCTGGTTGTGCAGCGTTTTCTGCCACACTTTTTCCTTCCCACAGACTTCCCACTGAGGTGCCTTGATACAGCACTCTGGGAACAGCCTATTCGCTCAGAAATTTCTTTCTGTGTCTTACCCTCTTGCTTGAGGGTGTCAATGATGGCCTTCTGGACAGCAGTCAGGTCGGCAGTCTTACCCATGATTGCGGTTTTGAGTAATGAACCAGGCTGGGAGTTTTTAAAAGCCTCAGGAATCTTTTGCAGGTGTTTAGAGTTAATTAGTTGATTCAGATGATTAGGTTAAGAGCTCGTTTAGAGTACCTTTTCATGATATGCTAATTTTTTGAGATAGGAATTTGGGGTTTTCATGAGCTGTATGCCAAAAGCATCAGTATTAAAACAACAAAAGACCTGAAATATTTCAGTTGGTGTGCAATGAATCTAAAATATATGAAAGTTCAATTATTATCATTACATTATGGAAAATAATCAACTTTATCACAATATGCTAATTATATGAGAAGGACCTGTAGATATATATTCTTTCCACTATTGGCTCCGATGTCCAACTGGGTGAAAATAGTAGCCAGCCGAGGTCACAACCCTGCTAGGGTGGTCCGGGGGTATGCCCCCCCGGCAGATTTCTTTTTACCTTTTTAAAGTGGAATGCATGAATCTGGTGCACTTTGAGAGGAAAATTAAAGAGGCTAAATCTGAGGAATTTTGTGTGAACAAATAATTTGGAGACACTGGGTCGAATTAGAAGCTATTGAAGAAAGACACATGTATTTTCCATAGAAATATAAATTTTAAATAAAATATTATGCAGGGTCCTCTGGGTTGGGCTTGGTGCTCTTTTTCTTTTACGGGACATATTTTTCTGTAATATAATGAATTCATTTAAATGCAGTGAGAGGAACGAAGCAGAAGAACTCTGTTGTCCAGTTATCTTTTTTTCCACAGACGAGGCTGAAATAGGCTATAGACTATACACTGCATGGGCAACTGAGGGCAGCCCCATTTTCAAATATTTTTAAATAAACTCAATACACACTGTGCATGCCATGGACTTGAACGTGACGTGATTAGTTAACCTCGGATTACCTCCCAGATGAACTGATTCAATTATTAAGCTATTAATTATCTACCAAAACATTGTATTCCTTTTATTGTATGATCATTGACATTTACATAATATGATGTTGATATCAAACACACAAACTAAAAAAAAATTAAAAACTTTTTTCTTTTGATTGGGTGGGCACAGCCCACATTTGGGTGGGCACGGCCCACCCTGGCCCCTGGCTACCGCCGGCCCTGATTACAATCATGTCCACCATGTTAATGGGTAATGTAAGTACAGGTGTAATACAGACTGATCAGATGTGATACCAAGTCTTACACTGCTTTAACAGTATCATACTAAAGTCACTCAAATAATGCAGTGTATGTGTGTATATGTTTATACCACCATTTACAGCGACCATGCGAGAGACCTTCGTTGTGTGTGTGTGTGTGTGTGTGTGTGTGTGTGTGTGTGTGTGTGTGTGTGTGTGTGTGTGTGTCTTACCTTGACTGTAAGTGTTCCAATTGCACCTGCAGGTTCTCAGTCTGCTCCACCTGCTCATCCAGAGACCTCTGCAGCTTCCTGCTCTGATTATGAGACTCATCCAACTGGACACACACACACATGCACGCACACGCACACACACACACACACACCATTGCTCGTTTTTTTACAACCACCAATATATGTTGATGTGCAAATGATGGTATTGTTCTACTTTATTCACATAATTATGACCAATCTGAATAACATGCTTAAACTCTTCACCCCAACTGAGTTTCAGAAGCGCTTGTCAAATATACAGTGTAGCACATGTCGTTTCAAATGCCTGTCTCTGACTATCTAAACACACACAGGAGACAGCCCATGGATGTGCTATAGTAGCTCACTGGATCCTGCATCCAGGGCAATGAGCTAATCTCTACAAATACAGAAATACAGCAGGAGCAAAAGACCAGGGCAGGCTGGACGGTCAACTCTCTAGCTGTATGTCATCTCTGTAGATGTAGAATCACACTGACTATTAAACCTAAGCTAAGCAAAAACAAATACCCTGCCCTGATTGCTAGGTATTATTCCCTATATGTTGAAGCATAGCCACAAACCGCTGCATGCAGAGCCAGGTGTTCCTACCTCGTCCTCAGCCTGTCCCAGCTCTTTCTTCAGCTCCTCCACCCTCATACGGAGCTTCTTGACCTCCGCCTCGTGGCCCTCCACCCTGCGGTTGGCGTGGGCCAGCTCGGCCGTCCTCTCCTGGAACTGCTTCTTCAGTTTGGAGTGGATGTGTCTCAGGTCAGCCAGCTCCTGAGGGCCAGAGCAGGCAGGGCAGGCAAGAGACAGTGTTATATAGGTCTGATGTGGATAACACAGTGCAGTGGATTCTGGTCAACCGGCTCTTCTGTCTTGGTCACAAAGTGATAAGAATCAGAGTCATTGCCAGGTATGTTCTCTAAAACAAGGAGTTTTCTGTTGTCAGATAGTAACACTTAGTTTTTATTTCTTGTCTCTGCCAGGTTTAATGGAAATGTTATGTGTTAACACTTAGCTTCTCTTCCTCTCTTTTACCTCCATTTCATTATTTAACTTTTTCTACAGTTTTAACTTTATATATAACTTTATATCTGGATGCTGATATTCAGTTGTGTTCCAAACTGCTGTTCTTTCATCCATCGGGTGACTGTGGTGGAGTCAACACTAAGAGCTCCACTCCACAGGTTTGCATTGGGATGAGCCGAGGGAGAGCGTGCCATGGACTAATGGCATCATCAATAATGCACCGTCGTCACTCACTGCACTTTCATGTACGACGATGGTGTTGATTCAGCTTCTGCCCGCTGGCTCACACCTAATGGTTTCCCAGACGGGAGCAGCTTCCAAGAAGCTTTTCTCAACTCATGCACTTCCATCAGACAATAAAAGACTAGCCCGGATCAAGGAGTGGGAAATGCCCTTGACTTATTTATTTATATCTGCATTTGATCCACCCTTTATCTTTACTAGATATTCAATAATAAATGCTCATGCACCGACCCACTATTTGTCAGTACAATCGCATTCAGATATCTGGATATCAGCCGATACCGATACTGTCGATATCATAATTATTATACATTTCTTTGTGGTGATGTTGTGTGTAAGGTTAGGAAGCTCCCATATTGTGCACTTTTCTGTCAATTTTATATGTCTAAGTAGTCCCTAATACTCCTTTTTTTAGATGTTTGCTGAAAAACCTGTTCAGATCATTTATTGTAGCAAGCCTCTATACCCTGATTTCCCACTCATCAACACACCGTGGACCCATATTTATGTTAAAAAACATTGAAAAAGTGCATTTTGCTTAATATGGGACCTTTAAGCAACACAGCAATTCTAATTTAAAAGAGAAACAAATATACAAAAATGCATAAAGGTTCATCTGAACTACAGAGTGCATTAGAGTAGAAGAGGAATTTCTGCTTCATCTGTTTAAATCAGGGGTGCTCATTACGTCGATCGCGATCTACCGGTCGATCGCGAAGGCATTGTGGGTAGATTGCATGGTATTCTTAAAATAAATAAATAAAATGTATTGGCTCAATATAGGATCCTAATCTTTGAAGGCCCCCGAACAACATCATTTAAAAAATTAAACAATTGACTGGCTCATTATAGGCCCCTAACCTGTGTAGGGGGGACATACAGAGATCAGTGGCCTATCATGCGCAAGTACATTTTTGTTATTTTTTAAATTACATTGTTTGTGGCTACTAAGATCAGGGGCCTAGTGAGCTATACTGTATTAGAAAACAAAAGAAGACTTCACAGAGAGATTTTTTAAACCTGTACATTTTTCTTTTCTGCCTTTTTGGTAATTCTGTGTCTCCAAATTATTCCAGAAAATAGTACTAAATAGCTCACATAGGACACAGCTGATTTAGCCTTAGTTTTCTTCTCAAAATGCACCAGATTTATGCATTTTACTTTAAAAGGTTCAGATTCATGCCCCCGGACCCTCTTGAAGGTCCTGAGTCCCCACCACAGTCTCCCAAATTCCCATGAGAAATACTTGTTTATTAACCAATACAAATATTGCACATTTTGTGTTGTAAGCCTCTTTTTGCCTGGCATCTGGCCTGGTTTTGGGGGGCTCAGAAAACTCAGTCTAGCTCAGAGTCAAGCTGAATGTTAGTTTCCACACAAATGTGTTCAGAAAAATTTAACTTATTTTACTTA
The DNA here is from genome assembly GCF_949987685.1 of Ammodytes marinus. Lineage (NCBI taxonomy): Eukaryota > Metazoa > Chordata > Actinopteri > Uranoscopiformes > Ammodytidae > Ammodytes > Ammodytes marinus. Next base: position 2,383,870 of record NC_137230.1, on the reverse strand, counting down.
TTTAAAACGGTCAAATTGTGCCAAAAAGTGATCGTCTGCCATAAAATGATTAAAGTCCACCATGTTAAAGCTATTGCCCAGTTATACTGTAAGTAGGGAAGGGGGATCATTCATTTCTATTCATATTGATACCATTATAAAGACTGCACAATTCAAATTTTTATCGATACTTTTCTATTATTTTGTTAAAAGAGAACTGGTATTATTGCTTTAATTGCTTACAAGATGAGCAGAGGTAAGGATAGGACTTTAAACAGGTCATAATTCCATATTTAGGCCTACTATTTATTTTACATTGCTGGGAAAACAAGTTTTTCCACCCAAACTGTATTATTCAAGCTTCTCGCAAAAAACAAAAAAATATTTTTTATTATTTGAACACATTATGATGCCATTTTATTGACCTTTGCCTTATAATCATTTGACTGAGCCGACCTGAACACATCACATTTGAATCGTTGCGATTTTTTTTTAAGCTAACTAGTTCTTATCCTGCAGATTTTAATATGGATTTAAAAACTATCAAATCTTTTAACTGCGGGACTTGCTACGCAGTCTCTCATTTGTTGATCACCGCTGCTTTGAATGAATGATGTAAATCACTATGGTAACGCTTACACAGGACTATGACTGACGGACAGACTTCTCAGCGAGGGAGAGAATTATTCTTTTTCAAAATTTCAAGATTCCTGATGACATGTAATCCATTCCCAGTTGAAATCTAATGATTGTGTATAATATTTGAATGAATGTTAAAGAATGGATTGGTTTCATAATATAATGAACTCTGGATCACCAACGATAGGATCAGACCTTACAGTAATATTTATAAAAGCCACAAAAGACTAGACACTAAGCAAAAAATCCTTTAAAAAAAAACTTCTGGGCAGCATGCAATTTTATTAGGAAAGGAGCGCAATAATTGAAGTAATTAAAGAGACAATGCACTGCAAATAGGGAACCTGTGATTACAGTTGCATTGCAAGGAACTGCCAACATTCAGTGGGAACATTCATTGTTGACCTTTGTTAATATCCACCTCAGTCCAAATGAAAGAGAGGAGAAAAAGAGACATTAGAATGAGATGGTTGATGTAGACAAGAGAACTTCATCAGAGCGATGTCAACTGGAGTGCAGCTCTACACAATGGACTGTGGCCCTTCTCACAAAGATACACTTTGACTATGGCGTGCATTGCCTCTAAATGGTAAAATGGTAATTGGTAAATGGACTGCACTTATATAGCGCTTTTCCCTGGTTTTTCACAGACTCAGAGCGCTTTACATTGTTTTGTACACATTCACCCAATCACACACACATTCATACACCAATAGCAGCAGCTACCACGCAGGATGCAAGCTAACTATCGGGAGCAATTTCGGGGTTCAATGTCTTGCCCAAGGACACTTCGACATGTGGCGGGGAGATGGGGGATCGAACCACCGACCCTGCAGACCAGTGGCCGACCGTCCTACCTGCTTTAGCCACAGCCGCCCCAATAGGGCTAATTTGCATCAATTCTGGGTATATTTAGACTTTTCAGACCGCAAAGCACGACTGGATTGTGTCAAACCAATCAGCTTTCTCCACTCCAGCAGAAAATATTTGCCTTTTGGAAAATTCTACTGTTACAAGGCAAAGTAGCAACATGTGAAATCTGTAGGCTAACGTGGCTACATGCATGGTGCTAACTCCACAGTTAGGATGAGGCTGTTCCCCTGGGAACAAGACTGACTTAGATCATCCTCCTACCACTAAGACTTCACTTCCTCTTCTGTTCAAACATAGTGGCTTGAATAATTCTTCTGTGTCTCCCTCTGATTCATTTGGGTAGAATCTTTCCAATGTGTGATTCACATTAACCTGAGAGTTTCATATATAACTCTATGGGAGGTGTGGCAGTGTGGTCCACTTAAGCCCCCTTCACACATGCACTGTGACTGAATGTATCTAGAGTGTGTCCGGATGAGCTGTTGGTGTGACAGCCTCCTGTCAAGGCACGCCCCCTCGCCCAAAACACCAGCACTATTTCCTTCATATAGCCTTCTGTGTATGAACACATATATCCGCACATTACCCAGATCAAATTCTGGGAATATTGTCATGTGTGAAAGATGATTTACATTGAGCACTTCCACCCTTGTTGCTGGTGCATGGCCATGGCACCCAGTCAGCTGCTGATAGGGCCATATAAGAATACTATATCAGATCACACAGGTCACTGCACATTGGTGTTTGAGTCCCCTTATGACATCATATCATTTCAGAGAAGCTTACTCTGATGTTCCCTAAGGGGTGAGGAGAACTCCAAACACTCATAACTTGCCCCCTAACAATAGTAACCGGATAAAACAACAGATTTGGAGAGAGAGATGAAATGGGGCACAGAGGGGAATGACATGCAGTGAACGACCACAGGCTGGATTCTAAACCGAAATATGTCTACAAACTACATTTTCAAACTGCTCAAATGTCTTAATGCCTCAAATGATGGAACAAAGTAGGTATCCCTTCACCCTGCCAGAGAGATGCATGTTGGGTAAGCAACCCCACCTGGTGGCCACAGGTGTCCTGTCATAAGTACTTCCATTATTATCCAGGTATTTGATGACTGTATGATTAAACATATATTATATAATAGAGAATGATCATATTATATTTGATTAACTTTATCTCCCTTTCTTAACTAGTTGTTCAACATTGCCCTGGTGCATTTTGTTAATGATATAACTCGTGATTCTGTGACACCTCATACCATACTATGTGCTTTAAAGGGAGGGAGTGTGCTGGGATTTCTGCAGAGTATGTTCATGTTGTTTGTTCCTGCCCTTGTATTCTACCTTTCTGGAGGGAAGTGAGAGAGTTCATTGTGGAGACTCTGGACATAATATTTGACTTTGTGTTTACGTGCTTATATCTTGGAGAACTCCCTGATGGTCTCAGTAAAGGAGACACATACCTCCTGAAGATTTTCATGGTTGTAAGTAAAAAAGCTATTTCTTTAATGCTGGCTTCAGAGGAATCCTCCTACCATGAGACTCTTAACAAACATTATAAACTCTATTCAGGCATGGAGAAATGTTTGTGCTACGGCTTCATTAAAAAATAATAATAATAAAGTATACAATTTTTTCGCCTTATTCGGTTGAGTGCTGTCGTCTTCTGTTCATTTTTCTAATGAAAAAGCTAAGTCCAAATGGTTAAGTGTCGAGGCCAAATCCCCAGCCATCTTTGTTGTTTATTATCACCACTTCAAAGACGCAGCACTGTCGTCATCCGGTTACGCCCGCCCATATCAGATAGTACGTTTTGATTGGTGACTCTGTATTTTCTGACATAGTTAGTGAGCTCCAATGGTTCGTGCCCAGAGTGAGCTCAAACCAAATTGAAATTTCTAGGATTCACAGGGTTGAAAGCACAGGGATTTTTTATTTTTTAAAGCCAAAATCAAAGCATTGTCCAGCCCACCTTGTTCCTCTCAAACATCTCAGTCTGGATGGCCTTCAGGTCAGTGTCTAGAGCTGAGGCGGCCTGCCGGCGCCTTCTGGCCAGCTGCTCCTCCAGGTCTTCAGTCTGGGCCTTCAGCTTCTTGTTGTCTCTCTCCAGACCCAGCTTCTCTGTCTCTAGACGCTCCCTACGACCCCACTCTGCTGCATTCTCCACCTGCAGACGCTCCATCTGAACACACACACACGCACACACACACACACACACACACACACCCCCCGAGAGAGCTGAGCACACAGAAATCAAGAATTGATTGTAGGTGTTCCTGGTGGTGATATAAAGGTTAGAGAAGTGCTTGTCTTCTCATAACACCTTTTGAAGTGGAGCTGCACTGTGATAGAAAGTCAAAGATTCACCCAGCCAATGTTTCTCAGTACAATCCCATTCCAATATCTGGGTTCTGGATATCTGCCGATACTGTCAAATTTGATTTTATTTCATATTTAAAATAATAAAAATATTTAATTTAAAAACAGACTGGTGCAGGGGGCGCCCTTAGCTCAGTTGGTAGGGCGTCCCCCCCATGGGCCTCGGCCAGCAGCGGAACCGGGTTCGATTCCAGCCCGCGGTCGTTCTCTGCATGTCACTCCCCTCTCTGCCCCATTTCAACTCAGTCTCTACACTATCAATAAAGCATAAAAAAAGCAAAAAAAAAAAAAGACTGGTTGGAAATGGTTATCTATTGAATGTTCGTGATCATTATACACTTAAAGGAATAGTTCATTTTTTAGTTGCTTAAACACAGCTTTTTGCCTCGCTCGTCGGCTCAAGAAAAGGCTCAAGAAACTGTTCCTCTAACTGTGCGTTCATTTTGATATAGAAATGGACAAATCATCCAGTTTAGCTTAGCTCATCCAGGTTAGTTTAGCTCAAACACTGGTAGTCAAATGAAGCAGTTCAAAAGATAAACTTTACAACATCACTAAACACTCCTGCGTGCTTGTTGGGACTTGTTATTTTTACACATTATGTTGATTTAGACTCAAATACATACTGGAAAGAAACCAGGAAGTGCCTGTGACGGTCACATATATATTTGGTTCTACAATGGCAATAAGTGAAAAAAAATAGAGCGCAACATAACGTGCTAATTAAACAAGTCTCAACAAGCACACTATTCTTTTAAAATAAATATTGCAAAATATTACATGTTTTGATAACGTTAAGCAAGAAAACCGGTCAGAGTCCGGTTCATAATGATAAAGTAGAGAAAATGTGAAGTAGCATTAAAGCTGGGGTATATGATTTCTGATTGGTCAAAGTGAACATGAGCGGTACACTTTGACCAATCACAGCGAGGCTTTGATTAAAAAAAAATAAAAACGATTCTCTGTTCTTATTGGCTGTTGGGACTGTCCATTCACTTTGGCACCGACGTTGTTGGTGTAGAGCGTGTCAGGGAGGGACCATAGGGGAGGGACCAAAGAGAACAAGCGGAGCGGTTGAGGTATTTGGATTCGAATCTCTATTTTCTCCCCAAATCATATACCCCAGCTTTAAGAGGCCATCAGAGAGGTGCATTTACAATAATGTTTTGCCAGCGACTTAATATGTTGATTGCTCACATAAGGATAATTATAAATTCATAGTTTATAAACATAAACTATATTCATGTAGAAATACCTTGAGCCCTCCTGCATCTACACTATTCACTATTCATATTTTAATTTAGTACTTCCACCATGTAAACATCTGGTCAATGATTGACTCCTTTATGATTTTTCTCTACTTATGACATCTATTGCAGTACGTCCGTCCTGGGAGAGGGATCCCTTACTCTGTCAACTCTCCCTGAGGTTTCTCAATTTTGTAATCCTGATAAAGGTTTTTACTGGGATTTTTTTCTCAGCCGAGCTAAGGGTGTAAGGGCAGGGTGTCATACTGTATGGAATGTAAAGCCCACTGAGGCAAATGTCTATTTGTGATATTGGGCTATACAAATAAAACTGATTTGATTTGATTTTGATTTGACCTTGCAGTAAAAATCTTTTTTAAAGATCCTCACATAACATAAGAAAAATATTTGCTGACCTCAGCTCGTAGTTCAGCTAGCTTCTTGTCCATGCTGCTCCTGGCTCCCAGCTCATCCTCCAGGTCTTCAGATATACGGCCCAGTTCATCCTGGTGCATTTCCTTCAACAGGTTCAACTATAGCAGGTTAGAGAGAGGGGGACAGAGACAGACAAGGGCATATGATTGAATATAAATTATATGTTGTATTTGATCAGAGTTACTTTCAAGTGGTTAGTAGTCTGGCGGAAGGGGTTTCGGCTACCTACGCAACCCCTTCCCTTTCCTGTTGCTGGCGTTCCCGTATTGAACCCTCAAACTAGGAAACAATTCGCTCACAGTCTGTGCAGCGTCTGTGCTGCGCTCACACACACACACACACACACACACACACACACACACACACACACACACACACACACACAGGGTGTGAGAAGTCACATTACTGTAGACAGAAATAAAGTTTGGCGATACTTCGGGATAATAATAGCGGCGGCGGGCATTATAGGCGGCGGTCCGGGACGCTGCCTAGTTTAGCCTAGCCTAGCTGTCCCACGCTTTCTTTATATGTCCATGGTCCCACGTCATTGTACAACTTCCCCCGGGCAGAAATACCCTCATTTACTCTGGAAAATGAAGCGTGGGGGTTTGGATTGAGCAGCGGACCTTATAACCAGCTAGATTAAGATCCGCCGTTCCTTTTCTTTGGTGATTTACAGGACAACGGGCCGCCTTTGATAATGTTACCAGAGATAACACTGTGACTAGTTAATTCCTGTTAAGTTATCCCGTGAGCTCTTCGGGGGCTAAAGTGTATGGTGTCTTGTGAAAGCAACACACTATGTTTATTCCTTTTGTCTTTAATAGTTTTTTTGTGGCGTTTGCGGGTGGGATTTAGCCATTTCTCTGACAGCCTCTGAAAGCGCAGACGTTCCATCAAAATATTTCCCCCCGGCACTATTTTGCATGGACACCGCTGCTGCTTCCCGGGCTCAGCCCCGCCCTAGATGATTGTGATTGGTTTAAAGAAATAAAAACAGGCCAGCCCAGTTCCCCCCCGAATAGACGGCTCTAAACGGCGTGCTTCCAGACCATACTACTTGCTGTAGTTTGGTCTGGCTTTGCGAGATTAAGTGGTTAGAAACAAAATGCGCTTAATTGACCAAACCCCATGATTCTGTTACTAGTCCGACATTAGTTCTGGAATATTTGGTTTTCAAGCTAGCTGTCAGGATTCTAACTGTAATTTTAGAGTGGAAAAAGCAAGTGGATCAGTTTAACCCCTTGATTTCTCTGGTCTGTCTCAGTTTACCCCTTAGCTGGGGTAAAGTGAGACACAAGACAACTTTTTTTTAAACAATCGTGTTTTCACTGCCCTTCGTCCTGAATAAATTCTGATAATTTTCATTGCTATTAAACATCCTGAATTAATGGGAAATGTGTACATTTGACTGATAAATCGTTTGGGCTCGCTTAGAGGGGAGCAAATGTAAAAAGTGTCTCACTTTACCCCACATTCCCATATATTCGCATAACTGAATAAACAAACTTTCCACACAGGAAAATAGGATCCCTGGAACAATGTATGAAGCTAGAATGCCACATGAATAGTTACTGTTTCACTGTTGTTGTTTACAGCAGCAGAGCCCACAGTTTGGTTTATATAAAGTATTCCAGTCTTATGTTTGGTTCCTTTTTCCTCAAAATAATTTAGTTTTGATTTACGATGATATAACTATTCAATACTAAGAATTACATGTAGAGTAAATATGTATTTAAAACGAACTACAGGCTTTGCGAATGTAAACAAACCCCCCTCCCATGAAACTGCATAGTGCAACTTTAAGGTTAAGGAATTTAATTGTAATAGTGTTTTTTTCCGAACAGGTAAGTAAAATAAAAGAATTATGAAACAGGTGGACATATATAATACAGTCATATTTACAAATTATGAATATAAACTGTCCAACGCTTGCTTTGCAAGCTGGAAAAGGGGGAGAAGAGTACTCATTTATTTAATCTCACCCCTTGATCAGCTTCAATTTTAATCTATACTTTCATTATATCGCTTTTATCTTTATATCTATAATAATTACTTATAAAATTCAAAAAATCTAAAATATACATTTGTTATTAAAACAACATTTAATTCATTACCAATTAAATGTTCATCTTGATAATATTGTCTAGCTCTCTCTTAATATGGGTATTATAGTATTTATGAGAAAAGATGGCTGGACTACTGAAGTCTACCAGGATGAAATGATTAGAAAGGATGTCCCCTTCATATTACAAAGGGTACTGATGCCATGCTCTGAGGAAGCCATAGGACTGATACAAATTATACTTTGCTGTGAAAATTAAACAATATAAAAATGTCTCCATTCAATATCGCAACAAAAACTCTCTATCCTTTAAACTTTTCTAATTGCTTGGCATTTACTGTTATCTTTACATTTTGTTAGCCTCATAGCATAATTGCCTAAATCATATTTACTCTACTTTTACTGTACATCTACTCTATTCTACATACTCTAATCTACTTTTCGTTAGAGAAATAGCATAATTGCTTAAGTCATATTTTAAGGGTTATAGAGTAGGGTAAGGTAGATGTAGAGTAGATGTAGAATAGAGTAGATGTAGAGTAAAAGTAGAGTAGAGTAAATATGATTTAGGCAATTATGCTGGGAGGCTAACGATTTGTAAGAAAAGAGTTCCTTCCTCAAAGATGGACATTCTCTGGGAGCAAACAGTATCCGGGGGACAACAAGGAGCAGATAAGGATGAGCCCATGATCTCCTTGTTCCTATCTGATCACTGTCTCTCTGCCTCCTCTCCACCTTCACCACCTCCCCCTATCCTCCCATCTCTCTCTCCATCTCTCTCTCTCTCCTCTACCAGTTTATCTTCAAACAACCATCACTCCATCTACACAGCTCTCATATCTACTGAGCCAGCTCCTTCTTTGTCCCTTTGCTACTGTAATCAAACTGACCCTGCATTCCAAATCGCTTTCTTCTTCTTCTTCTTACTATACTACATACTAAAGCATGCTGGTTTCTATACTGCAAAATGCTATTGGATGTTTAAGGGCGTCCTGGTATTTTTGGCATACTGCATTTGACATGCATTTATTGGGACATCCGACATATTTCTCTAGCATAGTATGGAAGTATAGGTTTGGAACACAGGGTGATTGTCATTCAGTGAGCCTGTTAGGTGGGTCTTAATCCTATCTGTCTCTCTTTCCTCTGCAGGCCTGCACTGCCCCCATGTGGTGGAACACTGACAACACATTAAAAAGGCTTTCTGTCCAGACGCCTTAGCATTTCTATTTTTCCTTTTTTTTTCATGACATTTATATTTAAAACGTTTGTTTATTGCTAGAGTTTCAAGTTATTTTCTTATTTTCACATGGAAATATTTAAAATATTTGTTTACAAAAGATTCTTGTTATTTTCTAAATGGTTTAAATAGCAATATTTAAAATAATTAATTTGATTTGCAAGAAATGCAAGTTATTTGTTTGCTACTGTTTTAGAGAACTTGATCTTGACTTCAAAACTGAAATGTGATATTTTCTTTTCAAGCGACGCTTTGATTTCAGTTGGAAATATTCAATACGTAACCATAAATAGTTCATAGTTTACATTTCCTTTTTTTATCACAAAGATAACATATTTACTATTTAATTAGATACAATATCCCAGCTTTAATAGTTGAGCATGTTTACAGTACAAACCCTGTCAGTATCAGCATGAGGGCAAAACAACTAAATAATGGTTCATTAATCCTAATCGAGGTAAACTTTTCAATTAATGGTGAAATAGATTTGAGGTTGAATGGCCCAGCCCTTGTGTCCTCCTCTTTGCACTATTCATGTCTTATATTGGTGTCCCAGAAACTGAAGAATCCACTGCTCCAGTAACTGTTGTTGAAACTTGTCAGAGTGTCAGCTTGACCACATGGACGTCTCACCTGTTTGAAGGCCTCCTGCTTGGTCTTGCTGAGTTCTTCATATTTCAGTTTCCATTGGCTGAGCTCAGCCTCCAGCCTCTCAATGCTCTTACTCAGGGCCAGCTTGTCTCTGGGGGAAGACAACAACACATTAACTCTCAAACACACTGATGTGGGGTACTATCTGACTCAGCAAATATCTTCTAAATGGATTTTTCATTCATTATACAGTAACTTCACATTAAGAATCCCTGCACAGTTCAATACAAAACATGTTCTATCCCAGAACTCCCCAGGAAGAAGTCAGACACCATCTAAAGCCCCTTTTTATTGACTATGAGATGGCACTGCATGTGTTGGTCTCTATTTTAAAAAAATGAATGGTGTATGATTCACAGTACATACAGCACACATGTTTTCATTTCATAGCAAGAGGAGGGAATATGTTAGCAGTACCTCATACATACAGTATCTCACAAAAGTGAGTACACCCCTCAAATTTCTTCAAATATTTCATTATATCTTTTCATGGGACAACACTGAATAAATGAGACTTTGATACAATGTAAAGTAGTCAGTGTACAGCTTGAATAACAGTGTAAATGTACTGTCCCCTCAAAATAACTGAACACACAGCCATTAATGTCTAAAGTGCTGGCAACAAAAGTGAGTACACCCCTAGGTTAAAATGTCCAAATTGGGCCCAATGTGTCAATATTTTGTGTGGCCACCATTATTTTCCAGCACTGCCTTAACCCTCTTGGGCACGGAGTTCACCAGAGCTTCACAGATTGCCACTGGAATCCTCTTCCACTCATTCTTGACGACATCATGGAGCTGGTGGATATTAGAGACCTTGCATCCTCCACCTCCTGTTTGAGGATGCCACACAGATGCTCAATAGGGTTTAGGTCTGGAGACATGCTTGGCCAGTCCATAACCTTTACCCTCAGCGTCTGTAGCAAGGCAGTGGTCGTCTTGGAGGTATGTTTGGGGTCGTTGAAATACTGCCCTGCAGCCCAGTTTACGAAGGTTGAATGCACGTGCTCAGTGTCATATCCAGAGGTTGGCTTTGGAAAATAGACGTATGAGTGCTGCCAGCATTGCTGAAGGGCCTGAAGTAGGGCTGCTCGATTATGGCAAAAATTATAATCACGATTATTTTGATTGATATTGTAATCACGGTTATTAAAGACGATTATTCATTGCAGGGATGCACCAACATGAAAATTCAGCCAATTCTTTCAACATTACATAAACAAAACTCCCAATTGGGCTCCTCAAACATAGCCTACAACTAAAAAGCCACACAAAATAAATAATCAGTAAAACCTTCAAATCTAAGAGTAAAATTAATATTTTACTAGGGATGTGATTGTGAACCATTCATTGATTTGTACTTCGACTTATAAGAGGAGGTAGGCTATGAATCTACAAAAAGATCGACTTATTGCCTTCTTTTTTTTTTGCAGTGCACGTTGAGTTGCTGTAAAAAAAACTACACCACAGCTGACACCGTAATGTTCAGACTTCAGAATTTGCATCAGAGCGCTGATCATAAAAATTAGACGGTTTATTTAAACGAAGTCCATGCTTAGGTGCTGGTTGTAACTTTTCGTCTGTAGACTGAAACTAACGGAGGGGGTGCGTCTCACTGTATATTTGCTCTTGTCGCGCAGATAGTTTGCCGACATGGCACAATATATTCAGGCTCGAGAAATGCAATCAGAAAGCGGAAGCCTTTCCCCTCAACAACGTTAACGTGCAGGAATCCCCGACTATCATTTTACCCGTAAAGCCACAGAGCTTTTCTGCACGGCGGCTCACACCGGCAAGTTCTCACAGTGAATGACACCGTTACCCACCGCCATCACAGTGTCTCACTCACACCATGTTTCACCGAGTGAAACGCTGCTTCAATCGCGCAAGGCTTTTGTGTTTCGGTGTAACATCCTGGACGAGCGTTTTAACTTTATGCTGAATAAACAATTGCACTGGAATCGCTGAAAGCGACAGTGTTCGGGCGGGGGCGGGGCGGAGCGCAGGTGGAGACAGAAGGGTGCGCTGCATTTACTACACATGACCCGGCGTGCCGCACAATAACCGTTTTATTACGATTATCTTGTTTTCATGATCGAGGGAAGCCAAAATTGTAACCGAAATCGAAATTCAATGAATCGCCCAGCCCTAGCTTGAAGGGGTGGTGGGTCAACCTGTCAGTGTTCAGACCATATGCTGCACACTGCATCATACTGGTCTGCATGGCTGTCGTCCCAGAAGTAAGCCTATTCTAAAGATGATGCACAAGAAACCCCACAAACAGTTTGCTGAAGACAAGCAGACTACGGACATGGATGACTGTAACCATGTTCTGTGGTCTGATGAGACCAAGATAAACTTATTTGGTTCAGATGGTGTTAAGAGTGTGGGGCGGCAACCAGGTGAGGAGTACAAAGACAAGTGTGTCTTGCCTACAGTCAAGCATGGTGGTTGGAGTGTCATGGTCTGGGGCTAAGTGAGCGCTGCCAGCACTGGGGAACTACAGTTCACTGAATGCCAACATGTACTGTGATATATTGAAGCAGAGCATGATCCCCTCCCTTCGGGAACTGGGCCGCAGGGCAGTATTCAAACATGATAACGACTCCAAACACACCTCCAAGATGACCACTGCCTTGCTAAAGAAGCTGAGGGTAAAGGTTATGGATTGGCCAAGCATGTCTCCAGACCTAAACCCTATTGAGCATCTTTGGGGCATCCTCAAACAGGAGGTGGAAGAGCGCAAGGTCTCTAATGGCGCTTTTCCACCGCAAATGTAGCTCGACTCGACTCAACTCGACTCGACTCAACTTGGTTTGGTAGCAGCACGGGTCGTTTTCCACCGCAAATAGTACCTGCTGAACGTGGGCGGGGTCGTCGTAAGGGGCTGAAAGCCTACTCCGGAGCAAAGTAGCAGAGCAGAAATTGCGAGCAGTTGTTGCACTATTAACTGAACCAACCGCCAAAAACACGGATGAAAAATGTTTAAGAAATACCCCCCCTTGTATCTGTTTGCTAAAAGAAGTAGAAGAATATTGCTACGGGCCATTAAAAGGGATGGTTGTTGTCCCGATGTGTGACTCTGCCACACAGTCAGCTGTAGGGATGCGTCACGTACATCCACGTAAACACGGGCATGATAAAGTTGACTGTTTAGTGCTTGTTTCAGGATACGTGTTTTCAAATGCAAGCCGTGTCTCAGCCTGAATATTTTATTGAGGTAATCAGTTCAGTCCGAGGCTTGTAATGTAATCGCTCGCTATCATGTCTGTCCCAGCTGGCTACTATTAGCCTAGCTGCTAGCTGCCCTACATGTCTCCTCTCGTATGATAAGTAACTTCCCCAACAACCAACACTGGGTGAGCTTAGCGAATATATGGAAAATAAATTCAGATCTGTGATGCAAATCAAATGAAAGAGAGCCAGAGAAGGCTGCACGCGGCGTAAATACACTCAAAAGTCCCGGAGAGTTGGGGAGAATAAACAACAGAATGAAGCCGGTAGTCTCTGGCCACTGATTGGCCAGACAATAGTCTCTGGCCAATCAGTGGCCGGCCGTCTGCCGACGTCACCTTTTAGCATCGGCTCAGCTCGCTTGGAACCTAGAGCGAGGCGATACCAAAAAAGCAGCCGCTACGTGGTACCAGGTACCATGAAATTGCGGTGGAAAAGCCAAAAATGCGAGTTGAGTCGAGTCGAGTCGAGCTGATACCATGCGGTGGAAAAGCGCCATAATATCCATCAGCTCTGTGATGTCGTCATGAATGAGTGGAAGAGGATTCCAGTGGCAACCTGTGAAGCTCTGGTGAACTCAAGAGGGTTAAAGCAGTGCTGGAAAATGATAGTGGTCACACAAAATATTGACACTTTGGGCCCAATTTGGAAATTTTCACTATGGGGTGTACTCACTTTTGTTGCTAGCACTTTATACATTAATGGCTGTGTGTTCAGTTATTTTGAGGGGACAGTAGATTTACACTGTTATATAAGCTGTACACTGACTACTTTACATTGTATCAAAGTGTCATTTCTTCAGCGTTGTCCCATGAAAAGATATAATGAAATATTTGAAAAAATGTGAGGGGTGTACTCACTTTTGTGAGATACTGTACGTACAAAGTCCCGTATTTGACCTATGACAGTTTGTGTTTTCATACTCCTCATGGCTGTAAACTAAAATTTCACATTTTCACATTAAAAAATGTGTAGCCTTCAGCAGAGGTTCCATTACATTGACTGGGTGTGTAGACTAAGCAGTGGTGGAGAAATGTCTATTGTCTGCTGTGGTTACAGGTTACACTGGGATTTACAGGCCACTCTTATATCTAGTGAATAAAGGTGGTTTCTACAACAGGAGGTGCACAACTGGAGGTGCACAACTATACAGTATAGGCAAGTACTGTATACATAAAGGGATCCTCCATTGAGCACCTGAGGCAAGACAATGGAACGTAGTTTGGGAGTATGTAACACAATCGTTTTATTTTATTTCTGAAAAGGTGCTATCTTGCTATGAAATAATTCAGTGTAAAATTATGAAAAAAAGTCCTGCGTTCAAAATGTTGGTAACCCGGCGATTTAGTAGCCTGGCTCCGCCCGCCCTACTTCCGGCCAAATTTTATTTTCCCTTCAGTAGTCAGTCTGGGTGTACAGCCCATTTCCCAGTTTTGCCGGAGATTCGACAGCCGGTCCAATCAGCGAACAGAGCGAGTGGCTGAGAACGATGACGTCGAAGTCGCGCTCCAGTTTCAGTTGCAGTTGCCAGAAGCCGGCTCATGACACACGTGACGACCAAAGGTTATGCGATTGGTTGGCTAATCCAGAGTGGCACTGGGCAGATCCAACAGTTTTAAACTTTAACAGACACCCGCCTCCATGAGTGAACGTTTGCCAATTACAGCACTGCCAGACCTTCTGTACAAATGAAATGAAGTACGATGGTCTGGTAGCACCAGGCTAGCGATTTAGTGCAATGTGTACATTAGTTTGAGGACTCACAGATAGTGTGGAGCAACCTATTGAAATGCTGGATCCTACATTTCCCATAACAACCAATTACAAATAACAACAGCTCTTTCTTAGACCCTTTGCAGATCCATGTGTCCACCGTGCCTCTAGTGTGTAACTCAGGCTTTCTGTCATACATTTGTATTCTCCAAGTCCATGGTGAAAAACCCCTGATGACATCACAAGGGTTTTGCTTTCTTAGGTCGATCGAGTTTTTAGGAGCATTTTCAAATGTCCCTCACTCGCCTCTCTCACTGAACAGATAAGTCCCAGTGTCACTCACTAGCAGCTTTCTGCCTTCACACTACACAGATCATCCATCAAATAAACACATGGAACATTTTCTTCCCGTAAAATCCTCATACAGCCAACTTGAAAACTGTTTCTGTCCAGTAAATGTCTGCTACCACAAAGCCTGATGAAGACAGTGTGTCCCGCCTCTCTTGTCATGTGTCATGTCATAATAACATTGTATTATAGCAGCATGTTCATGGTTATAGCACCAGGTGATACAACATTTGAATGCTACTTTACTCATAATACATCAGTGATAATAATACTAACACTGAGTTCATGAGTTCAATTGTTGGACTTACTGTATTGTGCTGTGGGGATACAGCGGGTATGTCAAGTTAAGTTACTTTATTAGTCAATTGCTACTTTGAAATGTGTCTTTTCACATTTCCCCTCTCAAGTTACCATACTTAGGAGGAGGTTTAGAGCACAGGGTCAGCGCCCCTGGAGCAGTTTGGGGTTGAGTGTCTTGCTCAAGGACACAGAGTGAGTGAGTGTGAGTGTGAGTGTGAGTGTGAGTGTGTGTGTGTGTGTGTGTGTGTGTGTGAGTGCTTACTCTCTCTCTTTGAGCAGGACTTTCTGGGCCTGGTCCAGGCGCAGCTGCAGGGCGTTGAGTCTGCTGCAGTCTTCCTCCACTGTGGGGATGTCGTCCCACAGCGCTCTGCTGCGCTCCTGTCTGCTCAGAGTGGAGGAGGAGCGGGAGCTGGCTGAGTGAGCAGCACTGTCCCAGGGTTCACACAGGACAGGGCCCAGCTCCTCACAGTCCTGACACAGAGAGGGAGGAGACCATGACACCACCATAGCAGTTTATTGGTAAAGGCAAGGCAAGGCAAGTTTATTTATATAGCACAATTCAGACACAAGGCCATTAAAAGTGCTTTACAGGGGCAAGATTAAAATACATCATACACATTAGAAAAGCGAATGAATAGAAATAAAGAGACCGCTATGCTACTGCCATGTTAGATATCAAGGTAACATCGCTACAAATCTTGGTGAGCCGCCAAATTTGAGCGGTGCATACGTTAGTTTGAGGACTCACAAATAGTGTGGAGCAACCTATTGAAATGCTGGAGCCCTTCTTTCTTAGACCCTTTGCAGATCCATGTGTCCACCGTGCCTCTAGTGTGTAACTCAGGCTTTCGTCATACATTTGTATTCTCCAAGTCCATGGTGAAAAACCCCTAATGACATCACAAGGGTTTTGCTTTCTTAGGTCGATCGAGTTTCAACAGATAAGTCACAATGGCCCTCATTTATCAACCGTGCGTAGACCAGAAAAGTGGGTGTACGCACATTTCCACGCAAACCTCGGCATTTATCAATATGGACGTGAGCGTAGGGTACGCTAAAAATCCCACGCCAGCTCTCAGCTCGTGTACGCAAGTTTGAAAACAGCATGGACTTGCAGTGCTGGGTAGCCGATGACTTTGTTGGTCAATTGTTAATAGATAATACTAATGCAGTGTTTGCTCAGACCGAAATAAACATATTTGTAGTGAATATAGACATGTATTTCATTAATTAAGACTTTTAACTCTAAAGTGAATTACTTGACTCTACAGCAGAAGGTTGGTGTCAAAACCCCCCAAACATTCCTCTGCCTTGACACGAGGTGGGCCTCCCCGGCAGATCCTCTCAAGAAAACGTGGAGTGGGCTCAGGAACTGGACAGGGCTCTTGTGGTTGCTTGGGCGCCTTCTGGAGCTGGTAGCTAGCATGCTGGGGCTGGTAGCTAGCATGCTGGGGCTGGTAGCTAGCATGCTGGGGCTGGTAGCTAGCATGCTGGGGCTGGTAGCTAGCATGCTGGGGCTGGTAGCCAGCATGCTGGGGTTGGTAGCTAGCATGCTGGTTGCAAGAGGCCGGGGGCTGGAGCTGGTTGCTGGAAGCCGGGGGCTGTTGTTTGCTGCTGGAAGCTGGGGCTGGAGCTTGCTGCTGGAGTCCGGGGGCAACTCGGAAGCTGGAGAGCATTGTGCATCGACTGCCCACTCGGGTAAGGCGCCCTCCAACTCGGGCTTAGAAGCGACAGCTTTGTAAGTACGCGGCAACACAGCCACCTGCTCCTTCCTGCTGGGAATGTTCTCCCAGCTGTCCATGGCAATGATAATAGAAAACAACATGTCTTCCAACTCACGGCAAAAAAGAGCGTCTGCTGGGTCCAATTCGGGTCCTTGCATTATGTTATGGTGAGGTAGGCAGGCAGGCAAGCAGGACCCAAATGCAGAACGTTAAAAGTAAAGGGTAGTTTATTAAAGGAATACTTCACCCGTACGGAACCAGCGTTCTATCATTATAAAATAACTATTATAATATAATGAATGAGGTTTTTCTTCCCTCAGTATTCCCTTAGTCTTCCCTTGGCCCAGCTGTCCTGTTATTCCTGACCCTTACTGTGATGTCACAGTAAGGAAACTGTAGGGCTAGACAGTGAGACCATAAAACACTCTTTCTGCCTTTTCTCAGGTTAAGATGATCCGATTTATTTTTTTTTTGCACATTTATACAAAATAGGATCTCCGAGTTCAATACACCGAGGCTCAAAAAATTACAAAAACTCCCAAGGCAAAAAGGCAAAAAGGCAAAAAAACACAGAGAGCACAGTACACAAGAAACACGGGACGAGACTCACCAACAACGACAGGACAAACCATAATGCAAGGACAAAGAACAAAGGAATGACAAGGGGTATATAAACTAGACATAACAAGACACAGGTGTAACACATCAGGGCGGGCCAGTAATCAAACAAGAGGGAAACTTGACAGGACATGGGGAGAAACAAGACAGACATACCAAACTAAAACAGGAAACACAGGGACACCACCAAAACAAGACAAGACACAGACAGACCATGACAAAAGAGCTACTAAATTGATTCCAGGAATGAAATATAATAATGTGAAGAGTATGAAGTATGAATATGAAGAAGAGAGATGTAGAGAATGACGTTTACCAACTCTTGTGTTACAGAAGATACGGAGGAGACATGATTGTGCTTAAATGTAATATACAGTCCACTGTTTAGCCCATATTCCACTGCTGGAATAGATATGATCTTTAGAGGGAATTATTTCAAAGTAAAACCCCAGAGATTAGCACTGGTGCCAAACAGAGCTCCTGCCAGTGATCCCATTAAAGTAAATCGACCTTTTGCCACAAAATGTCTCCATCTAAAAAGCTGTATTGAACGAGCCTTCATTTGAAACGCCTGTCCTGTCACTTAAAGTGTTGCAGTTTCAGTCCCAAAGTAATGCATAGTCATTGTGAATATGAATAGCATGTAGTCACAGTGGTGTTGTAAACTGCAGCAGAATTAAGTGCAAGTGATTGTGAAGTCAAGTGAATCAAACTTTTCCATCTAGCAGATCCTCTTAAGGTTTGTGCCAACCAGCCTCCACAGCAGAGCCATGACACTCTTGGCTGGCTTCTTTGGGACCAAACATTTTCACATCTCATATTATTTAACCGCCTTAACAGAGATTAAATTGGAAACATAGAGCACATAGTAAATCTGTCTGCTTTGGCACTGCAACAGTCCAAATGTTTCCCCACCCTATATCCTTCACAAGACCTTCCAGAATGTAAAACGCTAGGTCTGCGGCTCCCACAGGCTCCATAACACAGCATGCTTCTTTAAGAGTTCCTCATAAATATCTCATTCTGTGACTATATGTGGTTGAATAGTATAACGTGTAAGACCCCTATGACATCATTGTATTTAGTGGCTGTTTTTTTAAATGAAGAAGGGATGATGATGGAGGGGTGCTGGAAAATCACATCAGGCATTTGATGTTTGATGGAGAACAAGACTGGGAGTCTACAGCCATGCTAGTGGCCTGCCGTCGTTTGAAATATTGCTGTGAGGCGACATTTTGGCACCGCCTGACAGCAATTTCTTGGAAGCTTAATAAATATTACCGAAGCACTCAGTACTCACTAGAAACCATTCTACACTTTATGATCGCTGCTGATGCAACGTATGCCAAAATAAATCCTCCTGCAGCAGTGGTGTTAACTGGCTCATGATCAGCACCGATACTGAGCACACACACTACACAGTGAAACAGCAAAGACCCTGGACAACACACAGCAACTAATGACAACAGAGCAAAGGTCAATCCAGCAAGAGTCAGTAGGCAGACCAAGAAAGATGGAGGAGGGCTTTCACATCCCAAACCCAGCACTGACGCTGTAAGGCTATTCTGACAGATACTTATTTTCATGATAAGGCTTTTGGTAGAAAAACATTGGTAAAGCATTTTAGACACAAAAATTTAACCATCCAATGTACTTTACATATCATCGGAATATTTATATATCCACTGAGGTTTGCGTCATCTTAAGATCAGTGGTTGGTTTAAGCATTTTCAAAAAACATAATTTTTCTCAGATTCTGCATTTCTTCATCACCTTATTTCGAGCCTTTTCCACCATGTGTCTGATACGATCCGTTTTAGCTCCCGCCTCTGTGAACAGCCCAGTCTGCTCTGATTGGCCAGATTAACATAGGAGTGTTGACTGCTTGCCTTAGCAAAGGTACCTGTGGAGCCTCAGGTGGGACTACCTATGGGAAGCATGATATGCTAATGAGCTAAAGAGAGTTACATCACAATCCACAGCTCACTTGAACAGCGTGCCTATTCAAACACTGTCTGACCTAAACGGTTGTCTTTAACGGGCTGGTAGAGACAGAGAAATACCCAAATGTGTTCACAAAATCTTAAAGTCTTTCAATATATTGTATTTCCCCTTTAACTGACATTTAAGACAGACTGATGTCACATTCTTTTTCAGATGTGTATATGCTCGACCCAAGCCCCAACCACAGCGAGTTCTACCAGCATCCAATGAGGAAGTAGTCTGGCTGGCCGGGTTTCGCCAGCGTCTATAAGCCCTTCCATCGGCTACCAGCGTAACTCCTCCCCTTCCTGTTGCTTGCTTCCCGTATTGAGCTCGCCCTCAAACTCGGAAACAATTCGCTCACAGCCAACCTGTGTGTGTCTGTGAGGGTATGAATAATTAGGAGCTCAGTCTCTTGAGTGACAGCTACCCGCCCGTTGGCCCTCACTTCACCTCAGAGGTATACGTCAGCTAGATGGGCATATCTCCCTCCACCCGACGTCACATCAATGCCCTTTTCGGAAGGGGAAATGAGGCGAAGTAAAAGAATGACAAGATGGTGACGCGCATAAGCCAGGACGATTGGATGCAGTTGGAATAACTGAGATCAGCCCGGATGCTACATCCATTTTATATACTATCTATGGCTGGACCATAAGCATAGTGGTTTAATGTAAAGGTATGTGGAGCGGAGCACAGAGCTGGGATGCTGCTGCTGTAGTTGCAGATAATCCCCAACAGAGGGAGCCAGTGTATAACAGATAACACACACACACACACACACCACACTGTGCCACATGTGGAAGCACTCAGTGTGTGTTAGAACAAGAACAATAGAGGGAGACAGGAAACGGGCCTCTACTGTGTGTGAGCACCGGTCAGTCATACAACCATGGCCAGCACTGCTACCTCCAGGGACAGACGTGTTAACATGGTTAACTCAGGACACTACTTGTATGAGTGTGTGTGTGTGTGTGTGTGTGTGTGTGTGTGTGTGTGTGTGTGTGTGTGTGTGTGTCACCACCATGTCCGGGCTGGACAAGTGAAGTCTGATAGGAAAGGACAGCAACCTTTATGTATTCATTTCTGCTTTGACACAGGAACCTTCATTATAAGGTTACAGTCCAAACAGAGGGAACCACTGCTGCATTACACACACACACACACACACACACACACACACACACACACACACACACACACACACACACACACACACACACACACACACACACACACACACACACACACACACACACACACACACACACACAGGGAGATGTATAGAGTAGTTGGAACACACAGGGGGTCAAAGCAGTGTTATCATATGGGACAACAGAGTGCTAGTGTCAGTGTGAATGCTAATGCTGCTACACTGCTACCACTGCTGTGTGAGTACCTATCCGGACACAACAACAACAGTTTCCCGTCCTTAGAGACATTTCTTATTTTCCACAAGATGTGAGACAAATAAATCTCATCTATGACAATGGATGTTTAAATGGAACCAATAAAAGTGTTGACTGAAGGAGGCCAGATTTACTAAATGGTGTTTCATATTGCATCCAGCATCTTTGGCGTCATTGACTTCTAATAGTTCATGCCAAGCAGCATGAACTATATTATACAGTGGAGGAAATAAGTATTTGATCCCTCACTGATTTTGTAAGTTTGCTCACTTACAATGAAATGAATGGTCTATAATTTTAATGCAAGGTTTATTTTAACAGTGATGGACAGAATATCAAAAAGAAAATCCAGAAAATCACATAAAAAAAAGTTAGAAACTATTTTGCATTTCATTGAGTGAAATAAGTATGTGATCCCCTATCAAAACATTGCTTAGTACTTGGTGGAGAAACCCTTGTTGGCAAGTGCAGAGGTCAGACATGTCTTGTAGTTGATGACCAGGTTTGCACACACCTCAGGAGGATATTTGGACCACTCCTCTTTGCAGATCCTCTCCTAATCTTTAAGGTTTTGAGGCTGTAGCTTGAGCTTCAGTTCCCTCCACAGATCTATTGGATTAAGGTCCGGTGACTGGCTAGGCCACTCCATGACCTTAATGTGCTTCTTCTTGAGCCACTCCTTTGTTGCCTTTGCTGTATTTTTAGGGTCATTGACGTGCTGGAAGACCCATTCACGACCCATGTTTACGGACCTGGCTGAGAGAAAGAGCTTGTCACCCAGTATTTCATGGTACAATCCATTAAGGCATAGTGTGTTACAAATGGTTTTCTTGGTGACTGTGGTCCCAGCTGCTTTGGGATCATAAAAAAGCTCCTCCTGTGTAGATTTGGGCTGATCCCTCACCTTTCTCATGATCATTGATACCCCACAAGGTGAGATCTTGCATGGAGCCCCAGACCGAGGAAGATTGATGGTCATTTTGTGTTTCTTTCATTTTCGAATAATCGCACCAACAGTTGTCTCCTTTCACAGCCAGCTTCTCGCCAATGGCCTCTAGCCCATTCCGGCCTTGCGCAGGTTAACAATCTTGTCCCTGATGTCCTTAGACAGCTCTTTCGTCTTGCCCATGATGGAGATGTTGGAGTTTGATTTATTGACTCTGTGGACAGGTGTGTTTTATACAGGAAACTAGTTGAGGAATACTTTTTTAAAGCACAAGGACTAATCTGTGGGAGCCAGAAATCTTTATGGTTGGTAGAGGATCAAACACTTATTTCACTCAATGAAATGCAAAATAATTTACAGGGGAGAATGGGGGAATCTGAGGCATCGGGTAATGTGAGCCACCCCCTGTATCTAGGCAACGGAAAACATTTGTGGTCATGTGAGATATATGTTTTCAAGACCCTCTCACTTCCCCTTGGCCCTGAAAGAGAGGACCTCATGGTGATGTGGTAAGCATGTTTTTTTCACCAAAATAGGTATTTTGCATGTAAAAGTAAATTGTCTTGCTGTCAACTTAATCAACTGTTGTGCCAAAGCAAATGTATTCACGTAGAAAAACATCTATCATAAGTTGATGAACTACCAACATATACAAACCATGTGATGATATTAGCTAAAGATTAGCCTGAAATGCTAAGAGAGGTAGTATTTTCTCAAATTGTGGTGGTGGGGGAAAGTGAGCCAAATGCTGTGGGGGAAAGTGAGCCACTGTCTCACTTTCCCCTACCATGAGGCACAAGTTAAGTTAAACATAAACACTTAAACATATTTTAATGTAATATTACATAACATATGTTTTATTTTAATGTCATACACATTGTAGAAAAGCCATCATGCCAAGGAAATACACCAGGAAGACGACCTGGGGCAACCACACGGAAAGAGCACCTTCTCATCTTTCCCTGTAACCTTCAGGGCTGGAATGTAGAGTAGGCCTAGTTTTAGAGTATGACAGGCTGAAGTTATAATCCAGTTGGGTCTTCTCCTGTGTTCTGAGTCCCTGTGTTTTGAGTCTTGCTGGTTCTGATTTTCCTATGCTTTGACCCCCAGACACA
This sequence comes from Ammodytes marinus, assembly GCF_949987685.1. Classification (NCBI taxonomy): domain Eukaryota; kingdom Metazoa; phylum Chordata; class Actinopteri; order Uranoscopiformes; family Ammodytidae; genus Ammodytes; species Ammodytes marinus. The sequence continues at coordinate 2,360,967 of NC_137230.1, read as the reverse complement.
AGCTGGCTCTAAGGGTCCTGTGTTCTGACCCCCAGACTGTGTTCTAATCTAACTGGTTCTATCTTTCATTTGAATCTTATTAAAACCTTTTGAATTATGATATGTTGTATTTGATGTTGTTCAAAGTTACTTTCAAGTGTTTAGAAAATTTGCTTTGCTTAATTGACCAAACCCCATCATTATTTTACTAGTCCGATATTAGTTCTGGAATGTGTGGCTAGCTTTCAGGATTCTAACTGTTATAGAAGACATAAAACTGTCTTTTAACCCCTCTGCTTCCAGCACTTTACCGTGTCCCCCAGCTGCTACAGCTATATTTGAGCAATTTTCACCAGTGACCCTTGATGATCTGAGAGATATTATTAAGCACATGAAACCTTCTACATCCCCCAATGATGCTATGCCCTCTCAGATAATCAAAGTCGCCTTTGAAACCATCGGTCCGAGCATTCTGATCATTATAAACACTTGCCTTGTCTCTGCCACTGTTCCCTCATGTTTCAAGCACGCGGTTGTCCAGCTGTTGCTTAAAAAACATAACCTGGATGTTAATTGCCCAAATAACTACCGTCCAATATCGAAACTACCATTCATCTCAAATTCTTGAAAAAGCAGTCCTTTCTCAAGTATTTGCCAATGTCTTGGAGCCCTTTCAGTCTGGCTTGAAGGCACGCCACAGCACTGAAACGGCTCTGCTAAAAGTGTCTAATGACTTACTCCTCACACTAAACACAGGCGAGAACGCCATCTTAGTCTTATTAGACCTCAGTGCTGCCTTCGATACAGTCGACCACCCCACTCTTCTAGCCCGTCTCCATCAGTGGGTTGGTATAAGGGGCTCAGCTCTGCAGTGGTTCTCCTCCTACCTCTCCCATAGATCCTTTTCAGTGTCCATAGGTCAGCACTCCTCCTCCTCTGCCCCGCTGTCTTGTGGGGTCCCCCAAGGGTCCATCCTGGGTCCAATTATATATGCTCCCACAGGGGAATATAATCAGAAAATATAACCTGTCTTTCCACTTTTACGCCGACGACTCACAATTATATCTCCCTCTGAGATCCGGGGACTGCCTTCAGACGCTCCAAGAGTGTCTCAAGGAGATAAATGACTGGATGGGGGATCATTTCCTCCAGCTTAACAATAGCAAAACAGAAGTCATCATCTTTAGCCCCTCCAAATTCAAAAAACCCATCTTCACTGACCTAGGTAGTCTAACCTCATTCATTAAACCATCCGCTAGAAATCTGGGCGTCATTTTTGATTCTGAGCTACGCTTTAAAAAGCAAATCTCATCCGTAGTGAAGAACAGCTTCTACCAGCTCAGAACCATCTTTAAAATAAAGCACTCCCTATCATATCACAACCTTGAAATAGTTATCCATGCTTTCATAACATCACGGCTGGATTACTGTAACTCCCTCTACCTTGGTCTCCCTCAGTCCCTCATATCACGCCTACAAATAGTTCAGAATGCAGCAGCAAGACTGTTGACTGGGTCAAAAAAGTGGGAACACATCACACCCGTTCTTGCTTCCCTTCACTGGCTACCAGTACAACAAAGGATAATTTTTAAGAGAGTTCTCATGGTATTCAAAGCCCTCAATGGTCAGGCCCCATCTTATATAGCAGACCTTGTACACCCCCACTCAGCCCCTAGGTCCCTAAGATCCTCAAATAAGGGTCTTCTCCACATCCCCCGATCCAGACTGAAACAAAAAGTTGACCGGGCCTTCGCAGTAGCAGCTCCACGCTTGTGGAACCAACTGCCACCTGACATACGTGATGCCCCCTCCATTTATGCCTTTAAATCAAGGCTCAAAACCCATCTGTACAACCTGGCTTTCCCTCCCCATTAGCTATCTGACCTCTGCACTACTGTCTATGTTTGTGTGCCTCTGCACTACTGTCTATGTGTGTGTGTGTGTGTGGATGTCTGGGTTATATGTCCTTTATATTTTTATCTTTATGTTTTCTATTGTTGTTGTTATTTTGCCTTCATGTTGGCCTACTGAATGCACTATGTACAGCACTTTGGTCAGTGCAAACTGTTATAAGTGTGCTTTTATAAATACATTTTACTTACTTACTACAATATGTGTTGTTATGGTAGTTTCAGAGTGGAAAAAGTAAGTGGTTCACTTTACCCCCTTGATTTTTCTGGTCTGTCTCAGTTTACCCCACAGCTGGGGTAAAGTGAGCCACATGACAACTGTTTTTTAAACAATCATATTTTCACTGCCCTTTGTCTTGAACAAATTCTGCTAATGCCCATTTCTAGGAAACATCCTGAATTAATGGGAAATGTGTAAATTTCAGTGATACATCCTTTCAGCTCGTTTAGAGGGGAGCAAATGTAAAAAGTGGCTCAGATTACCCCGTTCTCCCGTATATTTTTTATGTGATTTTCTGGATTTTCTTTTTGATATTCTGTCTATCACTGTTAAAATAAACCTAGCTTTAAAATGATAGACCGCTCATTTCTTTGTAAGTGGGCAAACATGCAAAATCGGTGAGGGATCATATACTTATTTCCTCCACTGTATACTGTATATATTGAACTCAATTGTGAGTGAGTGAGTGAGTGAGTGAGTGAGTGAGTGAGTGAGTGAGTGAGTGAGTGAGTGAGTGAGTGAGTGAGTGAGTGAGTGAGTGAGTGAGTGAGTGAGTGAGTGAGTGAGTGAGTGAGTGAGTGACAGACAGGATAACTTGTTATGTTACTCTGGTTTACCTGGTATCACCATGGCCTAAAACCCAGTCACCACGTGCTCACTAACAGCAGAACCTAGAGCCGGACTCCCAAAGTGTGTGTGTGTGTGTGTGTGTGTGTGTGTGTGTGTGTGTGTGTGTGTGTGTGTGTGTGTGTGTGTGTGTGTGTTTGTGTGTGCGTCTCATATATAGGACAATTCCCCTACGCACACAGTGAAGGTGAGCCATCCAACAGGGGTGGAGACACAGGCTGACCTACATTCAGGTCAGCAGCACTCTCATAACACAGTGACTCTCTCTCCAATTTATTCCATACCCTGAATGTTTCCCCACAGATCAAACAAGCCTCCTCCCTCGTACAAAGACAGAAACATTTTGATTCAACTACAAAAAGCAAGTCAGCAGCTAAGAACACAAACACATTGCAAATTAGCATTAGCTTATTAATCATACAAACCTGCTCTCCAGATCTAGAGCAGCACATTTTTAATTCTGATGGTAATTTGTGGATGAATCCCTTTCCTTAGAAAATTTCAGAAGAAATGCCCTTTCTGGATATTAATAATACAGAGATGTATAATACGAAGCAAATCTTCTCATGTAAGTGAGTTGGAACCACCATGTGTTTGGTAGTTCTTGGTGATCAAGGACTTTAACTATTTATTGAATCACGTGATCCAAATAGTTGATTAACAGGAACCATCTCCCATCTACAGTAGTTCATTCATCAACTTTAATAGTAGAAAATGAACTCAGCTCTTTCACATCCTTATTCCTTTTGTAAATCAGCAAAAGGTTGGGTTGGTTGTGAAGATAAAATTCTCAATATCGACAATGAGAAATTATGTTTATCCTTTCAGAAATAAAGAATTACTAGAACTACCGCCTGGCAGCTATATGCCTCTGCCTCTATATGCGTATAATTGCAGAGCGGTGAAAGTCCAGTGGTGGTAGGCAATAAGGTAAAGCTCCTAAGAAACTATGGAAGCCTACAAGGCCACTGTGACCTCACAATGTGTGAGGTTGAGGTAACCTCTGAACTTTGACCTCCAAAATGTAATTAGTTCACCCTTGCATCCAGGTGTAAGTTTGTGCCAAATTTGACCAAACTCCCTCAATACATTCTTCAAATATTGTGACTTTGACCTCCAAAATGTAATCAGTTTCACCTCCAGTCAAAGTGTGAGTTGTTCTGCCAGATTTAAGGGAAAATCCCTCAAAGCGTTCATGAGATATTGAGTTCATAATGAATGACATCATAGTGACTTTGACGTCTGACCTCCAACATCCAATAAGTTCCTCCTTGAATCAGAGTGGGCATTTGTGCAAAATTTGAAGGAAATCCCTCAGTGTGTAGTGATGAGTTTTTGCGAACAGCATTTACTAACAGAAAGAACAGCTTAACGTGTGAAAAAAGTTGCAGAGTATCCTACTAACTGCCTTTGCAAAGGAGAGACTGCGCTCTTTGGACGTTGACCACAGAAAAACTGGTGATGGGTGAATTTGGAGGTGGGCTGTCGCCGTGCCCACCTAATCAGAAGCTAAGAATGGTCCTGATATAGTAAATAGACATATTTTAATTGGCTCACTTTTGATTGGGTGGGCAGGCCCACCCTTGCCCCATGGCTGCTGCCGGCCCCGTTTGCCATTATGAATCGCCATTCAAAAACAGCTTGATAAAGCTGGGTGGGCTATAATTGGGGGAAATATAATTTGCCCAAATTGAGTGATAGGTTACACAATTAAGAAAAAACAACGATGGGCCTGTTCATAATTAATTTATATATATTTTTGGAATGTAATGAAATTGTTTAAGAAACCTCAATTTTTGGGGGCCCCCGGATCATCTCTTTTTCCTTTGCAATAAAAAAAAATATATACAGACCTATAAAAAAAATGTTTGGGGGTGGGGCCCCCCAGATACTTGGTGTCCTACGCGCTCTGCGTACCCTGCGTATAGGGAGCGGCGGCCCTGGGGTGGAGCAACAGATGCCATTCCATCACAGCACAAGTCAGGCTAAAGACCACAGGATACATACACAGGCAATACTATGGCTGAATCAATACCATTACCTTCACCTAGGCTGTCCGTGGATTGATGTCACTTTACTGCGTTTTCTCTATCTTTTTCTTTGTAGAAAGAAACTCTTCCCTCTAAATGTTCACTACAGAGACTCACCTTTTCTTGACCCATCTGTTGTCTGTCCAAGTCCAAGTCGCGCACTGGCTCTGGTTCTGGGGACCGCGGTGTGTCTGTGTGGGGCTGAGAGGGGGAGGATGGAGGGATGGATGGAGAGGGGGATGATTGAGGGATGGATGGAGAGGGGGATGATTGAAGGATGGATGGAGAGGAGGAGGTGGAGGGGTGAGCAGGAGAGGAGGAGGAGGGGTGAGCAGGAGAGGAGGAGGATGGAGGAGGACCAGTGTGTTCACACTGCAGACGTAGTGTCTCGTTCTCAGAGGCCAGCTCCTGCCTCTCCCGGCGCACACTGCTCAGCTCCTTGGTCAGGGTGTCCAGCCGCTGCCTCAGCTGACGCACCTCGTCACGGGCACGGTTACGCTCTGAACGGACCTAGGACAAGTTTAAAGACGTCATATATATACAGTATATATAGATGTAAATACATTTGTATAGGGCTATAGGGTATTAGCAAGGACTTTACGATACGATACATGTGTCACGATATGATAATATATCACCATTGCGATACGATGCATATTGGGATATATTGGAAATTCTAATTGTTTGAGATGCACCTATCTAGTGATTTAGAACATTTCAGTTTACACGTTCAGTAAGCAGCAGCAGCCCACCTTGCTCCACTTCTCTCTCCAGTTGGCAGTGCAGTCTGACCACCACCTCATGGTCTTCTCCATCTGAGCTGCTCTGGCCCGGGCCTCCTCCAGCTCCCTGAGCCTCAGCTCCTCCCTGCTCTCCCAGTCAGCGCCCCCTGCGTCCCCCATCAGGCCCAGGCCCATGCACCCTAGGCCGGGGGACAGCAGCAGGGGCGGGCTGGAGCTGGGCGTGCCTCCACTGGGGCTGGGCGTGTGGGTCAGGCTGTCAGGGGAGCGGATCCCCCGGTCTGAGCTCAGAGCCAGGCTGCACAGCAGGCCCCCTCCAGGAGACTTCCCCCCCCCTTCAGAGAGGTGGTGGGGGCTGGGGGTGTGGTTCATGATGGAGGAGGCAGTGTGTGTGGATGAAGGGGCTGGGGAAGATCAGGAGAGCATCATCTCCCCAGGCGCTGATCAGACTGCAGACAGAAAGACAAAGCTTGTGTTACTAATTTCTTTTCATCATCCTTTACTTTTGTAAAGCGTACTTGGGTTTCTTGATAGGCGCTATATAAAACAAAGCTATTATTATCATTATTAAAGCTAAACGAAGGAGTTCCCTCATTAACATTATTGTCAAGGGCGATGGAAAAAGCATCTTTTGAAACTTGTTCTTGTTTTATGTATTATAAGTATTCCTGTACTTGGCACTTCATTGAAACATTGTATGAAAGAACTACTGGACAGTCTGTCTGTCTGTCTGTCTGTCTGTCTGTCTGTCTGTCTGTCTGTCTGTCTGTCTGTCTGTCTGTCTGTCTGTCTGTCTGTCTGTCTGTCTGTCTGTCTGTCTGTCTGTCTGTTACTGATTGCTGTTGTATTATATTGTCCCAAACAAGTCTCTCTTGAGAATGAAACCCTGTGTCTGAATGAGAGTCACTATATAATTAAAGGTTTAAAAATAAAAAGTCATCTATGAGGAGAATCTGTCGACCACATGTGACTAGAAAATTAATTTGACCTATTTTAGGATTAAACAATTCAAGAATGATCAAAAGAAGTAAGAATTTAACTTTAGAACACAAACACAGTGAAGGAAATCAATGGCAGAGCCGGCGCGCTGCCTTTGGGGAGGCCCCTCGTCTGTGTTCCAAAGCTTACAGATGTAGAAGGAGGCTGGACATGGGGAAATGACTTGAGCTGCTAAATGAGGAACAGCTCACAGTACAACAACAACCAAATGACCATGAGAACACAAACAGAAACACACACAGGAATGAATGTTCAAGGGATAACTTTTTTTGAAGTGGGGTTGTATGGGGTACTTATGCATAGTGAGCTATAATTTCATCTCAAAAATGTTTGAGCTCCATTGGTCCACCATAAGGCAAATCATCTACAAACGGAGAGCTCTAAGAGTGAAGTGGACTTCCTTCGCATCGGCGGCGCCCCACCCGTCGGCCAGGCTCGAACACTTCTACGAACCGCCGCTGCGTGCTTTCCAAACTCAAGTTTTGGCCAATTGAAGGTTGCAGTCGTGGCGAATCAGCAGCAAAGGCCCACTCATGCGAAGACGTTTTGGTCAACGATGTTTCTCGAGCTATCTCGCTATAACTTTTTACACATGTGTATGCCGGTCCCCTAAGGCCGTGTACACAATTTGGTGATGATTGTGAGCACCCTCAAGTGTATCTGTGTGAGAAATTTCAAGTCAATGGGACTTACAGTGTGAGGGGCGTGGCCTCTCAAACTTTTTTCACTCGGGGCTTAATAACAGCTCCCGCTTGTGGAAAATCAAAAAAACTGAATAATAGCACACCCCATGGAGTGGGGACGGACGTTCTGTGAAATGTTTGCGTTTCTAAGTGCAACAGTGTGGGAGGAGATAGAGCTAGAAAAAAGGGAAGGAAGAATAAGATAAAGTATGGTGGATAACAATAAGTTAGTACCTCGGCTCTGAAAAAAAGAACAAAACTGCTTGTCACAACTTTGCCAGAGAGCACCTGGAGAGACCTGAAGTATTCTGGAAATCTTTGATGTGGACAGATTAGTCCAACATTGAAATTGGAATTTATAACACACATCCGTTATTTCATAAAAAATACTGGCATTGATAAAAATGAATTAATAATGGTTCAAATAAATGCAATTCCAAAAGGCACAAGAGGTTCACATACTTTCAAGCAGCACTGTACAAGGGGAAACACTTTTTGGGCTGGCCCCCTCTGCAGCATTACAATGCTGACTTTTGCTACATCTCCTACCATCTCCATAAGGTCAGAGACAAGGCAAGTTTGCCTGTTCCGTGCTGCAGGAAGATTCCCCCCTCCCCACTCCCCCGCTGGCCCGTGGTCACACTGCTCCCAAAGGCCGCAGCCCAGGCACGATTGCTCTATCATACATTCGTCATCACGTCGTAATACGATACATACGTCATCACCAAGCGTACTCGCTACCGGAAATAGTAGAACAACAATGGAGAACAACAGTAGTCGCAGATTACCCCAAACACCTCCAAATTTTTGTGGGTCTTATCCAGCTGCGACTGAATACTGTCGCCGGCCCAATTTTCTAGCAAACTCTCCACTTCGCAATCGCACCGGAACCCACTCGTAAAACTCTTGCCGACATTGTTTACAATTGTTGTGGGGAAGAAGGGTCGCGCATGGACTACGTCATCCAGCTCAGGTTGCGTATCCGTGCGTGTGCACGTGTCATCTCATTAGCATCTGTACTTTGGCCACGGCACACCTCTCCCAAGTGTGCCGTGGCCAAGGGGCTGTTCTGTGCTGGAATACGGATGGCGTGGTCACACTAGCCAAACATTCTAGACTTTAGTATACAAATGAGCTTGGGCACGGGGCCGCGGCCCTAGTGTGAGTGGGCCTTAAACCACTTAAAAAATACTGAACACTCCCTTCAAAGTGAGAAACGTATCAAACACAGACACTCAGATTGTGCAGATACAACAGGAGGTGAACTGTGTACAATGAACTAGGCAAGAAAGTCTTTCTCGCTCATTTAAATGATTGTACATGGAATACATTTGGGCTTTGGACTTTTCAGTGGCATTTATGGACACTTTTTTTTGGTTTATTGTGATTTAATTTTTACGAATGCTTAAAGAAATAATCTGAAGATTAAATTCCGATAATCAAAATAACTGTTAGTAACTTTAGCAACACCTGATGATCATACACAAGCTAGAGTAACAACATGCATTAAGGCTGCTAAGAATCGTCTTTCAGCCAATCAATCAATCAATCAATATTTAAATAGGAATTATACTGTATATGTAATGTATACAAATTAAAAATAAATTAAAGGGAATTGCTCGTAGTGATGAACCCACAGAGATGTATCACCAGCTCTGGCAGTGGAAGAAGGCAACTTATGCTAACATGTTGAGTTTAAACTTTACAGGCTGTTGTGCTGGTCTAAAACAAATCTAGCCTGGTGAGACCAGCCAGATCTCTCCAGCTTCACATGCGTTCCTCTCCCACAGATCAGTCTGGACTTTCTCCAATCTCTGTCGGGAGGAGCCGGTCACAAAATGCATGGGCCGACCAGGAGCCAAGTTTGGACCTTAGTGGAAGGCAGCTTCTGATTGGTTCATGTAGACGTCAATCTGGCTTCATGAGACCAGCCATATCTCACAAGCTTATTCGCTGATCCATGTTGACGTCCATGACTACAAGAACCAATCAGGGCAGGGGCTGCCTTCCACTAACATCTTATTTCACAGAAGAAAAACGTCGTGAAACTCCTGGTGTAGTAATTGAGCGTACAAATGGGCTGTCAAACTCTGCACGTCAGCTGACAGCCAGCTTCCGCTCCCAGCATCCCATTGGCCATCCACTCAAAGTGGCGCCTTATTTAAGCTGCTCTAGCCTGCCTACTGGTGCTGCTTCCTCTGCAAGCTCTTGCTACCCACCTCCACCCCACCACCCCCTTGTTTACTGTATTTGTCTATCAATGTAATTTCTGTTGTCATTGACGCTTGCTATGTTCTGAACCCTAGGGGGTCCTTGCTGCAGATCTCCTCACCTTTCGGAATTCCATGTAGCTCATGGAGGACAGAGGGATGGCTCTCTCTGCCTTAAAGCTTTCCACGTATGGGCGTGGAGATCCCAGATCAGAACCATACTGCCAAACATAATTACTGCAAAGTATTCTGCTGATTGAAATAAACTTCTATTTTGACTAAAGTATTCCTGACTGAACTAAGGCTTTTGGAAAGAAGAAACCCTTCCATGACAATTGCTATCACCTTCTCCCACATCGACCCCCCGCACACGTCACCAATGAGTATAGAATATGCGGTTTTATACTTTTCACTCACATATTTTCTATTCAATATTTTCTGGTGTTCCAATTTTCACTGTTTGCAAGCTATCCAGTATACACTCTGTAATGTTCAGAGAGATAGTATCATAATGAAACACATTTGTGGTGTAACGCCTTCTCCCTGAGGGATCTCCAGTGTCTGGGCCAGGTTTGCTTTGTGGTGAAGTCCGGCCTCAATCTGTCTGGGCCAAGAAAAGCTCCACTCTCCTTCCTGTTCCCCTCCAGAGGCAGAGGAAGCTCCACAGATCATTTGGAGCAGTGGGAACAACTCGCAGGGAAGCAGAAGAAAGAGAAAAGGAAATGAAGCAGCTTTACCAGTATAGTAGCTGGGGGCGGGAAGTGACAATGTTGCCTCTCTGTTAGCCAATGCAGCCTTCCAACAAAAAACAACATGATGAATATTTAAAAGGTGGAATATTCCAGAGCATACAAGAGGTTTTGGTCCCAGTATGCAGACTTGCAGTTCTTGAACAGTGAAGCACTACCAGAGTGATAAAGAACATGACACTACTTTTAGGGTTGTCCTTTGTTTTTTGTTATTACATATGTTTGCTGCAACTGGATGTCAGAACTTTCTTCGGGATCAATAAAGTATCTATCTATCTATCTATCTATCTATCTATCTATCTATCTATCTATCTATCTATCTATCTATCTATCTATCTATCTATCTATCTATCTATCTATCTATCTATCTATCTATCTATCTATCTATCTATCTATCCATCCATCCATCCATCTATCTAGCCTACTTAATAGTACATATATAAACAAAGCAACTAAATGGATCCTGTCTTTTCCCCACTCACTCAGTCCATCTAGGTGGCAGCATGAATCCAGTGTGTGTCAGGCTGACATTTCTCAGTGGATGTCTGCACCACCACCTGCTCAACTGTATGTTATGTTTCATTGTTTCCTAGATGTAAAGCACCTTGGACATATTCTGGTTGTTGCAAGGCGCTATAGAAATGTATGTTGATTTATTGATTGAATATCAGTTGTCATTTTTTAACCAGACAGGAGCAAGAGCCTTTATAAACACTGCAGATTGTAATGGAGAGCTTCTATTGACTACACACACACACACACACACACACACACACACACACACACACACACACACACACACACACACACACACACACACACACACACACACACACACACACACACACACACACACACACACACACACACACACACACACACACACACACACACACACACACACACACACACACACACACACACACACACACACACACACACACACGGAGCAAAAGATGAATGGAAGAGAGTGGAGAGAGAGCATATGTGTGTAGCACGTGTGTAGCTGCCAGTATTGAGCACACATAGATTCATATACATCCATGTAGGAATGTGTAACACATAGTCATTCATTGTTGGCCAGTTCTAACTTGCACTGAATCTTCCCCTTGTCTACAATGTAGCACTCTGCTAGTATAGTTTCTTCTGAGCAGCATGGTTATGTTTACGTCCAGTGCAGTTCATATTCAAATGTTCTATTATGGCATTACAGTCAATGGAATAAAATGCACCACATCCAGTTAAGAGAGGAATTCATTGATCTCCAACCTGGAGAGTTATACGATTGAGGATTAATTGATGATAACTAACATTCAACTAACTAAGTCTTCTTCTTTTTTTAGTACGCCCCCACTGTCCTTGTCCTCATTCCCTGTCCTGCTGTCTCCCAGTCTGCCTCTTTCTCTCCATTCCTGGCTCAACCTCTGTGTGAACCACACCCTCTGTCATCACAGGCCCATAAAGCCACTGCCAGTCAACCTACAGGGGCAATAAACTCTTTGACAAAACATCTGCTCTCCCTCGACTATATGCCATACAGCCCAAACTCTACACTAATGTTCCACTTCCACTCTCATTCATTCAACATTCATACACATCATCAGACCACACACTTGACCCTGTGCTGGGAATAAGTATTCTTACCCCCAATCACCACCACACATTTCACTTGTCAATACTAATGTCTGCTTATCTTGTTGTTTGAGCAAAAGGTCAGGGTCGAAGCAGAGGGGTCATGGCCAGAACACAGACACACACACACACACACACACACACACACACACAAACGCCATAGGTGACAGATGGTTGTGTGTTCACAGCACTGATTTAGGAGGAATGTGAACCTAAAGAGATGCAGCATGACGCTACAAAGGACTTCCCCCAGTGCGCTCACATATTTCACTGTGTGTATGACCAATGTGTGTGTTATTGTCAGCTTTTGTGTGCTTTCCTCTTAATGAGAAGCAGCTCTGGACCCGTCTGTGTGTCAGAGAGGTTGGCTGTGTGCATGTAAGAAAATAAGTGCCGCGCTGGTCTGTGACATAAAGGCCCCATTCATTTGTCACAATCGGTTTTATGAATCAGTCTTCATGGTTTCACTGATTTACTACTAGAAGCATGTGTCTTCTTGGCAACTCTACATTGTCCGAACATGGGAAATATAAAAAGCTCCTCGTCCAAGTTCATTTCATGCAGATTCATCTGACAGCATCAAGTTACCACATTTCAGATGGGGTTTAGAGCGCAGGGTCAGCCATAGTACAGCGCCCCTGGAGCAGTCTGGGGTTAGGTGTCTTGCTCAAGGACACAATAGAGATAGTGGGCACCGTAGATGTAATAGCAGCCACCACTAGTTTTACTACTAACACCCTCCTGTCCGGTGCTGGGGATCGAACCAGCAACCTCATGGTTACTGGTCGGCCCCTCTTCCTCTAGGACATCCTATCACCCAGTTAGGGGTTGTTGATACAAGCAGAGATGAATGCATCTCTTTCTATAATGCAGGCCACAGGTCTACAGGGACAGTTGGCTGGGAATAAGGTGACAGTGATGTACAGTGTGAGGACAAGGCCTGTGCAAGGGTTTTGTGTAGTTTTGAGACCAGAATGGAATATCTCAACTAGTAGATGGATTGCCGTGACATTTGGGACAGAAATTCCCAGTTCCCAGCAGATGATTCACAATGACTTTGGTGACAGAGCCAAACAACTCTTTTCTCCAGTACAACATTTAAACATTCTCAGCCATCTTATCGTCATCTGGGCGGTGGACTGAGGCTCTCTCCACTTTGCTCATATGCAGCCAGAGTGACTTAGGCATTTGTACGTGGTTAACCGAAATGGAAGGGAGTGGAGTAATGCATTTTACATGCACCTTGCTGCTTTGTCTTGACAGAAATTGTTAGACATTGTTGGGTTACCATGAAAGACTTTGCTACGGATTACTTTGAACGGTTGGTTGTAATATAGTTTGTGTTTATGATAAAAATATCTTGTTTAAATAAAAAAAAATAGCATGTTTCACAGGAGAAAGTTGTGCGAAGTCTTTTCTTTTATCATGGACTTGCATTGTAGCGTAAACTGGTCTCCACCTCGTCGCCTGTGTGTTCTCAAATACCCCTTTTCCACAGACGCACAATGGAGGCCGGATCGGAGCCGGTGCCCAGTCGGGAACAAGTTCTTTGGTTTTCCACCACCAGAGAGCCGGTTACCGGCCTGAAAAACTGCTTCCAGAGTAGGGGTGTGCGATATTCATCGTCAACGATTATATCTTAATTGTTGTTTTAACAAATACCATTTATTCATTATGTCGTAATCGCACCGCAATATTGGCCACTATAATCGAAAAATACACAACTTCTCCACATCGTGCAGCACTAGATGAAAAAGTCAGTCTGGAGCCCTGGTTTCTGTTGTGTGAGAAGCACAAGTAGAAAATGAAGAAATAAAAAGGTACCTTTGATGTTTTAGGACTAAACAGGGGGTTCCGCCTTATTGTTTACGAGGCAACATATTAGATTTACAACATTTTATTAATGACTACGCCTAGCAGAGGAGAATTAACCATATGCATCCGCTTTGGTTTTTGCTTTTGCCATTTCCAGTATGGTTTCCTGTTTGCCTCTTCCTCAAGATGATGCTGATTGCACGTTCCCAATGTTCTTCTACCGTGTTAGACGTGACACATTATCGCCACCTACTGGCCTGGCGTGATGACGTCAATGTTTTGCTTTTATCCTGTTTTAAATTGAATGTATGTTGACTGAAAAAAAAGAAAATTCGAGACGGCTCGACTTGAAGAATCTACGTCGAACTTGAGGAGTTCAGACTGATGTTTTGAACCATGGAGTTTCAGAGGGTAGCCCTGTGTTGCCAAGATATGTTTTAAAGTCCTGCACCAATATGCACTGTGCAGTGTTTTGCAGTCTGATAAGCAACAAACTCAACAATAGTCCCTTTCTCATGCTGGACTTCCTGGATAATTTTTCCTTTTCTAACATTGACCTGAAGCAAAAGCCCACACCAAAACAGCCACATGCTGTGTTCTACACACAGCTAGCTTTGTTCTTTTTAGACTGGCACCTACATTTATTTTATAATGTCACATAGGATTAGGATAGTGACAATTGTTGCAGATCCATAAATGTCTGTAGCGTGGTCTGTTGCCTTTATTTGCATTAATCATAAACTGCCAAGCAGAACATGAGTAAAATTAGCTAAAGAATAATGTCCATCAGTTACATTAAATTGCCAAAACAGATATGGCAAACATATGTTTGAGGTCATTTAGGAATGTATTCCACCAGGAAGTATTGGTTTTTGTAAACTGTGTTACTGTATAACTGTAAAAAGAGCCTAATGTGGCGTTTCATCCCTAAATGTATTCATTCTTTTGTGTTTTTTTATTTTTATTTTTTTAACTTGTGTATGTAATGTTATGAATCTGTTTGATCGAAATAAACTAAACTAAATATATTCATTTAGTAATATTTATTTTTGATATAAAGAGCAAAGGCTATAGCTGTAACATTACATTAGAAATGTCTGAAAGTACAATGTTGCAGTTCTAATGCAAGCTTAATCATTTGAGCTTTGGCTCCAAACTGGTACATCAAACCCTCTCCAGAACAGAGAGCTCTTGAAACAGAGCCAGTGGGAGATTTCCAAACTACAAAGCAGCTCGGGATAATCTTCCCACTCTTTCCAGCCCAATTTTTTTTTTAAAACACAGCTTTTCACAGGAAAAAAATCTGTACGCTTGTAAAACAGTCTGCTATGTGAGCATCTCATCAAGTAGAATTATCTTCATTAGACCACCAAAGTAAAAGATCAGAGATATGTAGCTGTAGATCACTGCTAATTATCTCATCATGAATGCCTCTTAAAACCATGTCTCCATAGTATTAACTTAAAAAACCATAAAGCAAAGAGTGTCCAACGTAACATTATTGGGCTGGCTCATGTGGACAAAATGTTAGTGTCCTTGGGCAACACAATGAACCCCAAATTGCTCACAACAATTTGTGAAGATGTGACTGTGTGCTTGGGTGAACTAGTGGCAAAAACGTTTTGAGCACAATGGATAAAAAATGAAAAGTAACTATTATGTATATTGAATAGCGAGCCAGCAAGCATTGTCAGTCACTCTGGTAAAGTGTGCCTTGAGGTCAAATATCCCTATTAATATCAGTGTTTCCCCCATGTTCACACAGCAGCGGCGCGCCACGGCTGCTATATTTTCTCCGCCGCTGCTATTAAAATCCTCCTCCTCCTCATTATTCTACTTTTTTTCTTTCTTTTTTTTTGGTACGTAGCTCATTTTAGAAACGGGGCAATGCCTAACATAAACGCTGTCCATGCGTCGGAGGTGAATGTAACTTACTCGGCGGAAAACATAAACTAACGGAGGGGAGTGGCTCACTGTAGTAGAGTCCCTTTAGTCGCGCTGTCAGTTTTCCGTCAGGGCTCTGTGTATCCAGGCTCGAGACATACAAACAGATCGCGGAACATTCACTAACGAAACAGTTAGTGGCTGAGCGAAGAATGTGGACTACTGTAGGCTACTGGTGCAAATTCCACAACTCATTACTTGTGTTACAGTTTAGTATTCATTTATATTTGGCTGCTCCACCAGTCCAGGCAGGACAGGATAGTTAAGTTTCAGTTTCGTTTTTCATCTCCGTGTCGGACAGCTGTTCGCTCAGCTGATGGGCTCGAGCCTCACGGAGCAGACAGCGGGAGTCAGTCTAAAGGAGGTTGCTTCCTGCTTTCCTACTGTGCAGACGCTTTTCTGCTTGCTCTCTCCTCCTCTTGCACTTTTTGCTTACATTCTTATTTTTCCTCGCTAATAAATTTAGCAGCAGGTCCTGGATACATACAAATCAAAGGGACTGTAATTTATTTTTATTTTTATAGATACTACAGGCATTTTTGGACACTTTTACGACCTTCTCAATAGAACGTGAGGGGGGGCCTAACAACAGGACAAGCCTGTGGTGACTGGAAGCGAGGCGCTCAGCTAAAGCTAATTAGCAGCAAGATGCCTCCCTTATCAAACAAGGAGTATCAAATACTCCTACAGAGGATTACAGCACTGGAAACAAAAATTAATCGAATAGAAGTGAACATTGAAGCGAATGGACTATGTGGGAACGACACCACTCTACCAGTGACTTTAAACAGTGGACAAGATCAAGCTAACACACAGCTAACTAGCACCGACAAGGCTATGAAGAAACAAAAGGACCGTGTCCAGTTTAGTGATACACCCTCCCTGGAATCGTCTTGGTGGAAGGCCAAAGAGATTGGAAAAGGGAGGACGGATAACGGGCAGGGCCGAGCACCATGAGATGACTGATCTGGATCGCTGGCCTGCGTTATCACCCAGGCACGGTGCCTCCTCAACCCCCGCGCCTCGAAGGCCGCAGCAATGGATTACTGCAAGGGGGAGAGGTAACAACAACAAACTTCCACAGCAAACAAGTGTGCAAGTTTCGAACCGGTTTACTCCACTGATGAAAGTCCCAAAATTTCCCTCTGATGACCAAGATAGCATAGCACCTGCACACAACAAGGTAAGGCCTGAAAGCCAAGAGCCACAGAGAGAGCTAACAACCGGGCTAACCAAGCTAACAACAGAGCCTGAAAATCTGATTGTTGGAGACTTTTCTGTTAGAGATATAAAAAGCATGTGTAGGGTTGATACCAAAGTACTCTGCTTTCCCAATGATATGGTGTCGGACTTAGAAAAAAGAATCCTGGAAATTGCAGCAGCACACACAACTGTAAAGAAAATCATTCTGCACATCGGGTCAAATGATGTTGTAAAGCACGAGTCTGAAATGTTGAAACAGGACTTTAAGATCTCCTGAACACGGTCAGCTCACTGAATGCTGAGGTGTATATCAGTGGTCCTCTGCCACCAATCAGAAGAGGACTTGAGAGATTCACTAGACTGTTAGCACTGAACACGGCTTTCAATAGCGTGCCCTGACCACTCAGTGCATTTTATTGACAATTTTAACATTTTCTGGAACCGCAGGCAGCTTTTTAAGACAGATGGACTTTGTCTAAATAAGGATGGAGTCGAACTATTCACATCCAACGTGATCTACGTCCTACGTCACCCATCTGTTCGTGCCAAGGACTAGGCCCAGGAGGAGAAGATAACACAGCGTAGCAGCAGCGCCGAAGGACAACTGCCGGCCCCAGATGACAGCTCAGACCATGAGAGATACCAGGGCAGAGAGGAGGGGGCCCCACCCATAACAAGCCCACCTCTTGCTCATTCAATCTCTCCTACAACAACCCTTTCTCCATCCTCTCCTGATCTGGGATTCAAGGAAATCTTATGTACCCCCAGCAGTCAACGTCCCCCTCAACTCGCCAATCTAAGCCACAGCGCCCGGCTCTTCACCCCTCCACGCAAACCCCCTCCGATCCCACCGCGACGTCATCATCAGGCTTGGGAGACTGATGTTGTCAGCACTTGTTGATATGTGCCGGGCCGCGGCTACACAGTTATCGCCTTCGTCCCACAGGATAAGCCGGGGCCCTGTTTTTCAAGGTTTATTTCAAGAAACGGGAAACCGTTATCAAATCTGATAAGCATTCCTCTTCAGCCACAATCTGCTGAAATAAATCGGGCTGACAATGCTTCGAACACACTAAATTTAGCTTTATTAAACATCAGATCCTTGGCAGGTAAAACATTTTTAATTAATGATCTTATTACTAGGCACAATCTTAATTTTATGTTTTTAACTGAAACTTGGTTAGACCAAGATAACAGCTCAGCTGTACTGATAGAGTCCGCCCCCCCCAAACTACACTTTCGTGAGTGAATCCAGAGTGCATAAAAAAGGAGGGGGGGTTGCTATTTTGTTTAAATAATCTCTACAATGCAAAAAGATGTATTATGGAAATTTTGATTCATTTGAGTATGTGGCTCTCCAGTTAAATTCAGCCTTTAGAGCTATTTTCATCAATATCTACCGGCCACCACAATACAATACAAGCTTTTTAGATGACCTTTCTGAGCTGCTGTCTGTAATCTGTATTGAGTTTCACTGTGTATTAATTGTTGGAGACTTAAATATTCATATCGACAAACCCGAGGACAGATGTGCGAAAGAACTGTGCTGTGTCCTTGACAACTTTGGACTAAATCAGCATGTTGACAAACCAACTCATAACAAAGGGCACACTCTGGACCTTATCATTTCCAGAGGAATGAACATTTCAGACGTAACAGTGGCAGATATAGGTCCCCTCTCAGACCATCCCTGTTTATTTTTTGAGAGTAAAATGTCTGTGCACACAACTGATCAATCAAAAGTAATCAAAAAACGGTATATTACAGAAAATACCAGTGAAACATTTATTCAAGCATTTTCTTTAATACCACCCCTCCCCTGTAACTCAGTTAATGAGCTTTTAGACAACTTTAATAGCCAAATTACAAGTGTTATAGATGCTATTGCGCCCACTAAGATGAAGGTTGTCTCTGGTAAGAAAAGATCTCCTTGGAGAAATGCCCCGCAGGTCAGAATAGAAAAAAGAGAGTGCCGTAAAGCGGAACGCAGGTGGCGAAAAACAAATCTCCAGGTTCATTATGACATCTTCAAAGAGAAACTTTGCACTTTTAACTCAGAGATGAAAAGTGCAAGGCAGTCTTTATTTTCTGAAAGACTGCGTCAGTAGCGTCTGAACATCTCTCCACGAGGGCCTGCAATGAATTTGCCTCCTTCTTTACTGAGAAAATTCACAAAATTAGACAAGCTGTCACTGCATCAATACAAAGTTCAACATATGTGTCATCGCTATGCCCACTTAAAATCAATCCAAATGCAATGACACAATTTTATCTGATAAACCACAAAAACCTGGAGGACATTATACAACACCTGAACTCCTCCTCCTGTTGCCTTGACATTCTTCCCACAGGCTTCTTTAAAACAGTTTTTAGCTGTATGGCCTCAGATGTTCTACAAATTGTCAACATGTCCCTTCGGACAGGTGTATTCCCACAGGCCCTGAAAACAGCAGTCATCAAGCCACTCCTAAAAAAGAACAATCTAGATACATCGCTCATGAACAATTATAGGCCCATATCTAACCTACCATTTTTAAGCAAAATCATTGAAAAAGCTGTTTATCAACAGCTAAATAACTACTTAGCAATGAACAACTGCTTTGATGTTTTCCAGTCAGGATTTCGACAACACCACAGCACTGAGACTGCTCTGGGTAAGGTCTTCAATGACATCCACTTAAACACAGACAGTGGCAAAAGTTCTGTTTTAGTTTTACTGGATCTCAGTGCCGCTTTTGACACAGTTGACCACAGCATATTACTAGATCGACTATCAAACTGGGTTGGACTCTCTGGAACTGTACTAAACTGGTTTGAATCCTACTTAAAGGACAGAGACTACTATGTGTCAATAGGCATTTCACATCTGAGCGGACACATATTGAATGCGGGGTCCCCCAAGGTTCCATTCTTGGGCCTCTTCTGTTTAACATCTACATGCTCCCACTAGCTCAGATTATGAATAAGAACAAATTATGCTACCATAATTATGCAGACGACACACAAATTTACATAACCATATCACCAGGAGACTACAGTCCGATACAAGCACTGAGTAAGTGCATTGAACAAATCAATGATTGGATGTGCCAAAATTTCCTTCAATTAAACAACGACAAAACTGAAGTAATTGTCTTTGGTGCCAAAGATGAACAATTAAAAGTCAGCGCACAGCTTACATCTGTTATGCTAGAAACCACACACCAAGCCAGAAATCTTGGTGTTGTCATAGACTCCGACTTGAATTTCAAGAAACACATTAAATCAATTAGTAAGTCAGCATACTACCACCTTAAAAACATATCAAGAATTAAAGGACTTATGTCTCAGCAAGATTTAGAAAAACTTGTCAATGCATTTATCTTTAGTAGACTTGACTACTGTAACAGTGTCCTTGTCCTTGCAGGCCTTCCAAAAAAATCTATCAGACAGCTTCAGCTAATTCAGAACGCTGCTGCTCGAGTCCTCACTAGGACCAAAAAAGTGGATCACATTACCCCAGTTCTGAGGTCTTTACACTAGCTTCCTGTCACTCAAATAATTGATTTCAAAATACTGATGTTGGTTTATAAAGCACTAAATGGTTTAGCGCCAAAATACATTACTGATCTGCTGATACGTTATGAACCGTCCAGAGCCCTTAGGTCGTCTGGGACAGGTTTACTTACAGTCCCAAGAGTTAGGACTAAACGAGGACAAGCAGCTTTTAGTTTTTATGCACCAAATATCTGGAACAAACTCCCAGAAAACTTGAGGTCTGCTGCAACCCTCAGTTCTTTTAAATCGAGTCTGAAAACTTTTCTGTTTCCATTTTAACCTGTACTTTTTATTTTATTTAAATGTTTTACTTCTTTTCATTCGCTTTTAAATGCCTTCTAATGTGTTTTATGTATTTTAATCTTGCCCCTGTAAAGCACTTTGAGTGGCCTTGTGTTTGAATTGTGCTATATAAATAAACTTGCCTTGCCTAAAGTCAGCGATGATCACTCTCACAAATCAAAAAGCTAAATTATAAAATAAAGCTATCTCTTCCTCCCTCTATCTGTCTGTATAGGGCCTATATTTCTCTCTCCACTGCACACTTAGTCACTACAACTAGTTTTAAGGAAGCAGAAGGAGGATTATACCCTCATTTTGCACTTTATTATTTTTAAATATTAGAAGATTGCAGGCAAGTAAAATACCACCAGCCACTACATTCTCAATGATAGAGACGAATAATTACCTTTTTTTCTTACAGTTTAAATCAAATATTTGAACAATACAGGAGAATAAATATTTGAAAGCAATACAGAATGCATGATATTACTGCATTGTATTGTATTCTATTTTTGTCACCAGGAACCTAAATGTTGTCAATTAGCCTACTTTACATATATTTGGTGCATACAAATTCACCAGAATGCAGGAAATGAAGTGTTGAATGCTCAAAAATGTATGGGGGGACACCCCCAGACCCCCAAATTAAAATGTGTCCCAAACCAAGGTTTAATCACAACCTACACCCTTGAAATTCATGAATAGTTTTGTTTTATTTGTATCTATAGGCCTTTGTATAAGGATACTTTGTAATTTTTATCACATTATTTTAAATTAAAGTCTTAGGTCCTGCTTATCAATTGCTCATAATAACCAGTAGGCCTACTTCTGTGTTGGACATTACTGAACCTCTTCCCATTTATAGCACCTAATGGCCCTCATTTATCAAACTTGCGTGGAAACTGGTGCAGATTCTGGCGCAAATACCTCCCTACGCCAGGTATCGCGTGGGATTTATCAAACAGTCGTATCTCGCCAATCTCAGTGTACGCCAGGCCATTATTGATAAATGCGGCGGCTGAAAACGATCGTACCACGCCCCTATATTTTCTCAGTTTAGAGGCCTCGCCCAGAGGTTTTACGACATGGATATGCGAATTACGGCACAGAAGAGGAACTTCTCTGAAGTAGAAATGGACAGAATAACAGCGAAAGTAGGAAAAAAATAGTTTCATTTCGGAGCATTACAAGCGGCATCAAAGAACAACAGAAGGCAGCAGTTAGGAAGGAAACAATTGCTGCGGTCAACAGCGTTGGTGTTGACAACAAACGATCTCCAGCTGAGGATTTTGCATTTTAGGTTTACATCAGTAGGCTACTATCGCTCAAATGCTATAAAACAGCATATACAATTATATGTATAGATGAAGAAAAAGTGGTCTGACTCAAACATCGCCACTAAAAAAAGTGTGTTGCTGTTATGAAATGCAACCAACTGAGGGTGCGGGCATAATATAAGTGGTAGAGGAGAAACAGACGCACCAACTGTCCGGTAATGGTCCCCATAAAATAAATACACGTCTGCAGAGATTTGAATGATTAGAATGTATTGGCCCTTTTAGATAGCACTACTCAAAAGGGTTGTAAAAACTAAAAATAAACACATTTTGCGTTTTACTGTATGACAGCACGAGTGGTCAGCCCGGCGGTCAGCTGCACAAGCCGACCCGGCAACGATCAGCTGTGAGAGCGTCCACCGTCCTGCTCCACCAGCAGATCGGAAAAACGTGCCGGTTAACGTTGGAAATAAATCGCTCGCTTAAGCGATCAATGACACATTAAAAGAGGAACTAACATCTAAAAAGTCCGTCAAATAAATAAAATGTTAAGCTGAATGTTGTGCCGTGTATTTTTTATCATAAAGAGCAGTGTAGGCCTACTACATATTTAATACTGTGCCTAACATTTTGAATTAATGCAGCCCCCGTGCCTCAGTGTCCCCCCAGCTGCTCCAGACGGAGACAACTGCCCTTACGCAGTCCCATGCAGCCCTCCTAAGTGGCCGGTGTGTGCACTATTGAATCAGTGCTCCTACTCAGTTGCACACCATAAGCTGCACATTTTTAAGTGATTAATATCTTTATTTCGGTCTGAGCAAACACTGCATTTGTATTATCTTCTAATAATTGTCCAACAAAGTCATCGGCTACCCGGCACAGCCTGCACTGCGAGTCCATGCTGTTTACAAACTTGCGTACACGAGCTGAGAGCTGGCGTGGGATTTGAGTGTATCCTACGCTCACGTCCATATTGATAAATGCCGAGGTTTGCGTGGAAATGTGCGTACACCCACATTTCTGGTCTACGCAACGTTGATAAATGAGGGCCACTGTCCCTGTCTAGTTCCATGTCCCCAAAAAATCTAATAAAGGAACCCCCCCCTGATTTACCGAGTCGTCTAGAGGGGTCGGGTGTTTGTCACCTTTTTCACCTTTTATGAGTTTGCAGGTCTGGTTTAAGCATTAAGCAAGAACTGTAAATAAATTGTGCAAATCATTTTCTGCGTTGTGGCATTTTGTGTTTAAATATTCATTTCTATACAAAAATGTCAAAATCTGTAAGTAAAGACACAAAAGGCAAAGTTGCAACACCAATAATCCCATCTATATGAATAGTAATTAGTGCATATTCTCCTCTCAAAGTGCAATAGATCAATGCATCCAAATGTAAAGGGTACAAAAAAAATTGGGCCGGGGGGGCATTCCCCCGGACCCCCCTACGACTTTCGGGGACCACGCCACCGCTGCTGAAAAAAATCCTGCGGGAAACACTGAATATTGTATGGAAATTGATTTACAAAATAAGACAAACTTCATGCATACTAATAATACTAATACTTATACATGTGAAATCCTCCACCGTATTTTTTTTAAGAAACACTAATTTTTATTTGCATATTTATTAACTTATTGTTGCGTATTGTTGTGGTCTGTGTTTGCATTTTGCACTGCTTTATTCTGCACTGTGGGTGGTTGGCACCACCCTAATTTCGTTGTACAAATTTGCACAATGACAATAAAGTCTGAAATCTGAAATCTATAATACTTCATAAATTATAATCAAACAAAACTAAGAGTCTACAGCCATGCTACCAGCTTCGTGAGGCACATTTTTATGCTAATGTTAGCATTCTATCATTGCTTAATGATTACAATACAAAGATACATTTAGCAGGTATAATGTTGACCATGGACACATCATAGTTCTTGTGGTTTTAGCATCGCTAACCAACAAGTCATTCATCTTGCTGGGATTAAGTCAAAGGCTACACCTGGGCTGCTGGTGAGTGATGCTAGAGGACATTTCAGGTAATCAACTGAATTGGCTTTATCTTCTGGGGATCATGACTCTCTGTTTCATGGCAATCCATCAACACATAAGTCTGGAGTGGTGGACCAACTGACAGAGCAACAATGCCAAAGCTTTACTGGCTAAAACAAGACCAATGATCCATAATGAGCATTTAATGTCAGTTATGCCTCGTTTCCACCGAGTAGAGCGGGTCGGATCGGAGCGGCTCAGAGCGGGACAGCTCACTTTTAAGAATCTCGGTGTTGTTTCCACCGCCGACCCTAACCTTACTGGTAGGGCGGGGTTTAGGCTGGACTGCGATAGCCGCCGCCAGAATGTGGGTCAAACTATCGGGCTGTGGAATAACTGTGGTCAAGCCAGCGGTCTCTTGTTTTTGCTTGGTCAAACCAGCCGCTTCTTTATTTATTCCCCCCGTGTTGTTGTGAGCACAGAGACGGCTCGGTGCAACTGATAGAGACAGTGAGCGAACAGCGCTGGCTGCGGCAGCTACGTCACATCGTAGCAGTGGGACACAGTGTAGCCAACTGATTCATTTAATGACGAGGAAAAACACCACACAATAAACAGTGCCGCGCTCACATTTTCGCCAAAACTCTCTTCACTCTAGCCGAGGTGACTACAAATGGCGGAAATGATTCAAACCAGCCGCTTCTTTATTTATTCCCCCCGTGTTGTTGTGAGCGTGTATTTACTACTATATATGGCGTAAACACACAGAGACGGCTCGGCGCAACTCATAGAGACAGTGAGCGAACAGTGCTGGCTGCGGCGGCTACGTGACTATGGAACACAGTGTAACCAACTGATTGACGAGGAAAAACACCACACAATAAACAGAGCTGTGCTCACATTTTCGCCAAAACACAAGACTATCTTCACTCTTGCCGAGATGACTACACATGGCGGAAATGATTCTTTCAACCAATCAAATGACGGCAGTGTGTAGCTCCGCCTTTTAGGCACCCTTTCAGGCGGCTAGTACCCCTACGGAGGAGTACTGAGATCGGGAGCGGCTCAGAGCGGTTAGGTGCGCTTAAACCGTACCCTACCCAACTTTTGTCAAATGAAAAGCCAAACTACCCGGACCGAACCGCTCCGATCCGACCCGCTCTACTCGGTGGAAACGAGGCATTAAAGTCCCCACTGCTGCTACACACATACTGTGGTCGGAACTCGAGTAAATAGGTACTCAGTGTCTCAGTCCAATAAGGTCCAGCTTTGTTTCAGGTTGATAAGAAATTGTTACCAACTCTCCTGCTCAATAGCAACCACTGCCAACATTGCAACCAATGAATGGTAATCATACCAAGCAACAAAACAATGGTGAGTATCTAGAGTCTCAGGCAGAGACATAGAAACATATGTTTCAATATGTTTTGATGTGCATTAAGTAATATGGAATTAAAAAGGTCTTATGGAACCAGTCAAATGTGACTTAATAACATGAATATGGACACAAAGGTTGTAGGTTGGAATTAGATTTTCTCCTTATGGGAAAAGGGCTTATGTGATAAACGCTTGATTTGATAGTGTCGTTGTCGTCTGACGTCAGACTCTAGCTTGATATAATGGCTGGGTGATGTGGCCTAAAAATAAAATCCCTGATTTTTTTTCATACCACACTTGATTTTTCGATTTTAATTGATTTTGTCTCTTTGGAAATATGAAACGCCAACACATCTTTAATGTGTTTCCACTTGGGCACTTTCCTGTCATGGGGGAGCATACTGTGAGAAAATTAAGCGCCGGAGCCCAGAGCAGACAAGCCAAGAACAAACTGCGGTCAAGTTAGTGCACGTGTTACAGGGCTTTCGCCCCTTAGGGTCTCATTTCTCCTCTTTGTGACTGGTGATAGCCGGTCAGGACTTCCTGTACATGGTCTGAAGGTCCAAACCATCAAAACCTGCCCTCACACTGGACACTGACCATTGATTCAGTATAATCCACATGGAGACCACCTCTTTAGGTCAGACCAAGGTCCGCCTGTTTAGTCCAGACAGAGGTCCACAGGAGGTTTCACACCTGCAATTTAAGTTTGGATCAAACGGGAAAGTCCGAAAGTCCAGACCAAACAAGGTAGGTTTGAAAGCCCCCCTAGTGCTATTTGGGTAAGTGCCCGGGCTCACTTGACCAGAGTGAGAACGTCCTGTCGGCTACCGTATTTATTCTAGTCAAACGGTATATTAATTTTCGGATCCTAATTTTTTTTTAACATTATCCGAACATATGAATTCGAATTACGATGTAAAATCGATTAATCGCTAAGCCCTACTTGATATGTGGCTGTTATCTGCCACATTAGCACTAGGGGTGTAACGGTACACTAAAGTCACGGTTCGGTACGTACCTCGGTTTTGAAGTCACGGTACGGTACAGTACGGTACGGTTCATAGTTAAGGGAGCTTTAGCTGTCAGTAACTAGCTGACAGTATGTAACATACACATAAAATGCATAACAAATCTAAAAGGAATACTGCTGCAATTCTCCAATAAATAAAATACTTATTAAATACTAGTGAAGGTGCAGCATAAACAAAAATTACAGTGAAAAAAAAGCCAGTGTTAATGCTCAGCAGGCTCTGTAAGCTGGTAAAAAAAAGGGTATGTCATCTTTAAGGGTATTTTTGACTCTAAAAAAATAAAATATTACTGCAGCTCTCTGAAGCTCTGAAGTGCTTTTATAAATATAACAATTATCAAATAAAAGTGCAACTGCAGCATTAATTAAATGACAGCTTATGTATTTTCAGTATAAAAAAGAAAATACTGTCTGTGTTTTCTTTATATGTCCATGGTTTGCACAGCTCGATTTTTCTTCACAGTAACGGTGATAGTATGACCTGGATGATGCCTTTTCAAATGCGTATGCATGTTCAACGTGTTGGCTCCCTTTATATGTCCATGCTTGGCTCCTACATAGGCGATCGCGGTGAAACAATAACCTGTGTGCCGACTTGTTCCACACGTTTATCACTGTTTTCATAATTCTATTGAAATCCGAAGTTATCCCTCAAGCGGGATTTGAATGACAGGGGGACGCCTGCAAGCTCCGGTTTCCTGTTGTCTTTCACCATGCAGTTCGCTCTCTGTTCGATAGCACTGTATACCATTTTTATTTGCACTACTCATAGACTGTAAAAGAAAAGAGGGGTAGCCTGCTAACTGCTAATAGGGATGCAAACGGAACACTAGAGCGGAGAGGTGTGTATCTCCTGCTCTGACCGCAGCTGCTACGCGAGGACCTGTCCGTCTGTCAGTGCTCTGGGACGGGGCAGGAGCCTCGGGAGCCAGCCGCTGCTCGTTTAGAAGTAAAGAGCGATACATGCTTTAGCAACAGAGTCTCCAAAAGTCACCAATAACACCAGAAAAAGTAGCTAGATTTGTCGCTAGTCGCTTTTTGGAAAAAAAGTCGCCAGAGGGGTCTGATAAGTTGGTAAGTTAGCAAAACAAGCCTGTACATTCGCTATAATATTAACGCTATGTAGGCTACGCCACAAACGGACCGCGGTCCACCTCTGTAACACTAAATACGTGCCTGTACCGTCACGGTACGGTACAAATACGTGTATCGTTACACCCCTAATTAGCACTATTACAAATTGGGCTATATGAATCATTTCTTGGTAGACAGCACCATCCATTTTGGCTAATAAAAATTAATGGCATGTGACTTCATAAAACACAGCTTTTAATTCAGCGGACGGATGGGAACAAACTTTCACTGGCTTTATTCACATGAAAATTCTTCGAGAACCAACACCATTTCATTGACAAGTGGATGGAAACATAGCTAGAGACAGAAAGGGTCAAACAGGTGGTTTGGTACTGCCAAGTATTATTACTGCTATCAATCACATGAGCTGGTATTCACCCAGTCCACTGCAAACAAAGAAAGTCTGGCAGTTATGTAAATAAAAGAGTTATGGAGATTTCCCATTAGGGAAGTTGTCCTTACAACCTTGTTGTCAAAACCTTTAACCTGATTTCAAAGGCTTGAGTTTGGAGGATTTGGACCTCAGACCAAGCCCCAACCTCAGCGATTTTTACCGGCATCCAATAAGGAAGTGACCTACAACTGTAGTAACCAGAAAGTGCCACTGGGGGTGGCGCCAAGACGAGCAGTTTTTCTTTGACTTACTTGTTTGATAAGCCGTTTTCAAAGTCTTATTAAACCTATTTACCACAAAACCATTTTAGTCTGTATGTTTAGGTCATATCTCCATGACAACACAGAGGGGGGTGAATTTTTTTTGGCCCACGCTAGTTTTTATTCTTTTGGAGGTTAAAATGTATTGGCGCGATCTCTTGAGTGACAGCTCTCCGCCCGTTGTCCCTCACTTTGCCTCGGAGGTATACGTCAGCTATCTCCCTCCCCCCGACATGACGTCGATTCCCCTTTTCGGCAAGAGGAGTGAGGCGGAGTAAAAATCTCACAAGATGGCGACGCGCACAAACCAGGATTATTGGATGCCGTGTGAATAACTGAGGTCAGCCCGGATGCTGCATCCATATTATTTACAATCTATGCCTCAGACACTGTGCTCGGTCTAACTTAAAATGTCTGTTTACTCTGCTGAATAAAACAATAAGGCCTACTCCATCTTAGATCAATAAGAGCACTTCATCTCCCATAAGGCCCCAGGTGTTATCACAGTGTGAGACTCCACCATAGAAAATGTTACTGACATTCCTGAACCATGACTCATGACTCTCTCACTCGCTCGCAAGCATGTGCACACGCACGCGGGCACACAACACACACACACACACACACACACACTCTCACTATTTGGTTCCCACACAGCATAGCTCCTACATACCAATATGCAAACTCAAATATGCACTGTAGCCTACTAGTATTGTAACTGACCCAAATCGTGTTTTTGCTTTAAACAAGAGAAAGCCCTGTTAGACAGTGTATTTGTGTTGCTTCACAGTGTAGTTGTGCTTGGTATAAGCTTTTATTGTCTCACTTCCTGTTTTATTAGCACAAGGCTTTTATTTTGAAGCGTGCGTTTTTGTATTTCCTGTTATCCTGCAGAGTTTTGACTGCAATAATAAGTTGAACGGAGATATACGGCAATATAACTGAAGATATGCCGACGGTTAAAGATATTTAGCACCCTCCGAAGAGGCACAAGGTTAGTAATACTGTTATACTGTGATAGAAAAATGTGGCTTATGTTTAATTTCATTTGTGTGATAACTTTATTCACACTTGGTATAAGTTTAATTGATGCTAGCTTAATGTGATGAAAAGACTGTGAAAATCGAATGTACAGTAAGCTAATGTGTTAATGTTTTTGTGTTTTGCAACCAGCTCGAACGTTGGATTTGGGGATTTTCAATCAATCTTAAAACCATCAGTCAAGTGTGAAACCATCTTTCGGGGGAATGCTACAACTATGCTTCAAATCTAATCTTGACTTGCTCAGAGGAACTTTCATTTTTTGTTAACTCTAGCATCCCATTTGGACAAAAGCGGTAGTGTTTTTACTACGGCAGTTGTAGTTCCTGTGTGAGCGTACCCCTGACAAAAGGTAAGAAAACTATATACAAATAGCATTATTTTCACTGATGGTCTCGTTTGCTGTTGTCATTCATTAGACTTTTTCAGAATCATTTAAAAGTTCCTCTTAGCACCTTTAATGAAAACAAACATGAATGTGAGGGAATGGACTTCTGCAAGGACAAAGTTATAATGAAAAAGTGACTGCAACTTCTTCTATAAGAGCAAGACAGACAGTCTGTGTGTGTGTGTGTGTGTGTGTGTGTGTGTGTGTGTGTGTGTGTGTGTGTGTGTGTGTGTGTGTGTGTGTGTGTGTGTGTGTGTGTGTGTGTGTGTGTGTGTGTGTGTGTGTGTGTGTGTGTGTGTGTGTGTGTCTCAGAGTCCAGCTCAGCACAGCACTGGTGCTGCAATATCACATTGCCATCATTTATTAAACATGAGTCAGACAGAAAGCAAGCAGTGAGGGGGGGATGGATGGATGAATGGATGGATGAAGGGGATATCAGGTGGTGTAGGAGGAACCTATAGATAAGGTAACACTTTCACTTGCTTCACAGCCTGGTATCTTATTGGGACCCCCTGTAGTGAATTCCATCAATATAATATGTATCCACCACCGAACCTTTGAAATGTGCTAAACAAGAGAGGAAACAGCTGACATATTTCAGTTTGTCCGAAGAAGACCATCAGATCTGCTGTCTTTTTAACTGTGCTGAAAATGTGTTTGTGTGCCGCTGTGTGTCTCTGACTGTTTCAAGTGTTTGGCTGATCTGGTCGTGTGCTCTTTGTCCTTTTAACATTTAATTTGTAAGTGTGCCACTGCCCCCTAAAGTCTAGTTGGTTTGACCAGTGTTAATGCCTTGTTTCCGCAGAGCAGAGCAGAGCGGGTCGGGTCGGAGCAGCTCGGTCGGTTATTTTGGCTTTTAATTTGCCAAAAGTTGGGTAGGGTACGGATATAAGCGAGCCTAACCACTCGAAGCCGCTTCTATTTTCGGTACTCCTCCGTTGGGGTACCAGCCGTCTGAAAGGGTGCCGAAAAGGTGGAGCTACACACTGCCGTCGGTTGATTGGTCGAAAGAATCATTGCCGCAATAAATCGTTGTGTGCATTCACCTCGTCAAGAGTGAAGAGAGTCTTTTTTTGAGTAAAATGCAGCACTGTTTATTGTGTGGTGTTTTTCCTTTTAATAAAGTTCAAAGGGCTACACTCACGGACCTATAAAGTCTACACTGTGTCCAGCTACTACGATGTCATCATAGTTAGCCTGTAGCTGCCACAGCCAGCGCTGTTCGCCAGTGTTGTGCCTGAACGCGTTCAATGAACGTTCGTTCATGAACTCGTTCATATTGGGGGCGAACGTGAACTGAACGTATGTATTTCTGCCTCATGAACGTTTTTGCGAACGCGCTCATTCTGGCGTTTGTGAACGGCGCTCTTACAGTCGTTCAATCGTTCATCGAGTGCCAGATTTCCATAGAAAACCCCCGCTAAAAGACATCGTAAACAGCCCTTAATATGTAGCTGAAAAACACCCAATCTGGCAACACATGCCACCACAGCGTCGCACCGCCGCTGCGTCATCAAAATGCGAAACACCGCGGGAAAAAAACAAATGAATGCAGCAGCGCTTACTCAGACCCATGACTCAGACCATGGACCTAGCCTCAGGTTCTACCTCTACTTCGTATGATTGTTACCTACCTCAGATTGTGTTTGTGTTAATAAGTATGTCAACACATCTTCTGGACTTTGTTGTTAACAGTAGGCCCTATACTGCAGTTTAGAATGGTCTCCTTGAGGGTTTTACTATTTTAAGTTGTAGGCTAATTTGTTTGTACAGTAGAACCTGCCTGGTATATTTTTCAGTATTGCTTTCTTTGAATGAAATTTCATGTGAATTGTTTCCAGGTTTGGAAAATTATAAAAATGGAAAAACTTTTGCACCTTAACCGTTTTTGGAGCTATCGCAGTCCAGCCTAAACCCCGCCCTACCAGTAAGGGTAGGGTCGGCGGTGGAAACACCACCCAGATTCTTAAAAGCAAGCTGTCATGCTCTGAGCCGCTCCGACCCGACCTGCTCTGCTCGGTGGGAACGAAGCATAAGTGGGCCGTTCCATATTCAAGTACGGTACACTTTCTCGGCCACGGCACAGTTGGGAGAGGTGTACTCAGGCCACAGTACAGATGCTAATGAGAAGACACGCGCACAAGCACGCGCATAGAAGGCGATCCTGACGGCAATATACGTATATGAGACTGAATCCCCGCCACACAATACAGATATTTGAAAAAAGAAATTGGCCGAAGGATTCGAGTTGGTCTGATATGGAAGTGGAATGTTTGCTGCAAATTTGTCTGGACGAAAATATTCAAAAACTATCAGTTACAATTACACTCCAAATCCCAGACCCGCCGCGTGCATAAAGAAGTGGTGACGTAGTGCAAGAAGTATAGTGCCTATAGGTCCAGATCTTTAGGAGCAGTGTGAGTACAGGCCAGCGGGGGAGTGGGGGCAATCATGCCTTGGCACGGTACTGGACAACTTTGCCTAGTGTGAGTGCCCCCCGAAGAGCCAGTCTCTTCAAGGAAAAAAGATAAAGGAATAAAGTTAATTATTGAGAGATTTCTCATTATATGTCCCCTTTAAGGTTATTGATTCAGCTGTTGAGAACACAAGAGCTAAAAAAAGGTGCATTTCCGCAGGGCGAAACGTCTTCAAAGCTATACTGCCACCTAAAAGCGCTGAGCGAGGTTTGCACAATGTGCACAATTAGGTCACTATATGGAGGACGCAGCCATTTTTCTTCTTCATTACAGAAGCTGCTGGGGTTGAAAAAGGAGATGATGAAATCCAAAGACAGAGATGGTAAGAGATACAAAGACTAAGTATTGTGTGAAAACAGATGAAAGAACTTGGAGGATAAAGTTCCCTTCTTCCCCACTGGACTTTGGACATGAGGGTAGGAGGGTTAAAGGTGTATTCACATTTTTTTTGTCCCACGACCAGGAATGATCACCCATCCGTGCAGTTCACTTTAACTTCACTGGGTTTTGGTTATTAAAGCGCTCATATTTAGTCTCACAGCTCTCATCTACCTCCTTCACTGTGATGATGATGGATTACATAACTTCAAAACAAATCTTAAAAGTCTAATTGCCTGAATGTGGTAACAACTGGCTGCTTGGAGCAATACCAATAATGCATTCAAAAATCTACAATGTCATCAGTAAGGTAAAGTAAAGAAGTGGTATGGTCCTTCACCGTTGACTCTTCACAGCTTCAGCCTTGCCTTTTCATTTGATTCCATCGGCTACTTTTTACAGTATACTAATATCTTAATGTGTACACTAAGGTGCTCTGAGGTCTTGTTCTTACTGACTGTGCCTAGAGTCCATACTGAACTAGGGAAAGGGCATTTAGTTATGCTGCTCCCTTCTCATGGAACAAGATGCAGAATGAACTGAAACGTAAGGAGCTGGTTTCTCTAGATGCAACAGATGCAAACCCCTTCTAAATGATGTTGAAGCTCTTCTGTCTGTACATGCTTTGTTTGATGATGTTCTGACTGTGACTCTATTTCTATGTTCTCTGTTGTTTTTAAATGATTGTCTGTAGGGCTGGCCCGAATTATTCGAATATCCGAGTATTCGTTTGTTAAATTGGTATTCGGAGCTCAATTCAGTATTCGGGATATTCGTTTTCTTTTTAATTTTTTTCTCTTCAAATTTTTTTATTTTTACATTTCAGGTAGCTCAAACTGCAGTACAGGTCCTTCTCATATAATTAGCATATTGTGATAAAGTTGATTATTTTCCATAATGTAATGATAATAATTGAACTTTCATATATTTTAGATTCATTGCACACCAACTGAAATATTTCAGGTCTTTTGTTGTTTTAATACTGATGATTTTGGCATACAGCTCATGAAAACCCCAAATTCCTATCTCAAAAAATGTGCCTATTATGAAAAGGTACTCTAAACGAGCTCTTAACCTTCTGGTTCCGAGATATAACGATTGTGACAACCAACCCGTGTGACAATTTACCCCGTTCTCCCCTACTCGAAGCCTGAAAAATGGCATTCGGGCCAGCCCTAATTGTCTGTAACTGTGGAACTGTGCTGCTACCTGTCTTGGCCAGGACTTTCTTGTAAAATAGATTTTTAATCTCAATGAGACTTCTCCTGGTTAAAGAGTGATTGCCTTCCCCCCACCCCCCCACCCAAACTACGCCAAAACTAGCACAGAAGTTGGAAGAAGATCTAGCAGTGAATAAAGCACATTTAACAGTGTACAGTATGTGTGCATGAGACAGAGCCACACTACAGGAATGGTTGAGGAGTTTTGAGTTCTGGTCTAATTCTGTCTGAAAGGTCTTCCATGCGTAGAAATATGTCTGGCTGTAATCTGTCCCCACTAGGAAGCAGAGTTCACAGCCTGGGTGACAGGAAGCTTGACGGGCAGCCGGCCAAAGAGGGATAAAGGGGGTCAACAGACACTATCAGCCAACAAAACACCTTTTAAATGCAAGCAAATGAGCCAAACAAGCTTAAACTGTAACACACACACACACACACACACAAGCTTATGCAGTGTCTTAAAGAACTTCAAAGAGGGGGGATATGGGTCTGTGAAGGCACTAATCCACACACACACACACACACACACACACACACACACACACACACACACACACACACACACACACACACACACACACACACACACACACACACACACACACACACACACACACACACACACACACACACACACACACACACACACACACACACACACACACACACACACACACACACACACACACACACACACACAGCCCTTGTACTTCTCCGACCAGATGGTTGACGAAGAAAATGGAAATGGTCCTCCTCTGCCAAAATCATAAATAATGGACAATATAGACAAAAATGAATTTCGCAGCAATAACGTGATGTCTATGGAAGCAATCAATCATCAATTGCATTCGTTTAATTCAAGTTATATTGTTCATTTGTTAATATTTAGTTAATTGTTTTATTAATTGTGAAACAAAACAAAACATCAGCATTATATATCGGCCACCTGCTCTCTAAGTATTCATTGGGGATTGAAAAATAATAATAACATATGGGTCGACCAGCAGTTTTGATAGACTAAATGCCTGCTAAGTTATGCTTTATTTTTTTTTGCCCCAACATTGAACATCAGCTCCAAATATCATTAAATGGAAGAAGAAAACATACCCTGCATTCCATTACCCATACTTTCTGCTATTTAGTATGGTAAAAAAAAGATTTAGGATGTCCCAACGCTTGTGGTCAAATTTAGCATGCTTAAAAATACCCGGATGTCTACTACATCCGGCCGAGATTCTAAGTGTTTTGACCCAACATCCGTTGCGAAACAGAAGTGACGTCACATCGACGGAGCACAACTTGGGATGTGCCTGCTATTTAAGTAAGAGGTAAGTTCAATATGATGTCCTAATTGTAGTAGTACACTGCATGCTAACTAGATTATCTTCATGTTCAGCTGTAGAATGTGTAGAATATAAAAAAGAATGAGTATGAGATTTGGAATGCAGGGTAGAATGCTCTGTCCCTTTGTGTTGAGCCAACACTGGGGCTGGTTGTTGTGACCCCCGACTGAGAGTGAGTCCACCCCAGCAGAAGAGCCCATCTGCTGCTCCATTCCTCTACATCTGGAACACACATCACACACACAGGCCAGTAGCTAGGAGCTCCACCCACACAGGAAGGCTTACACTCTACACACTAGGGCTTCTTCTTAGTGTAGGGAGCCTGGGAAAGAGAATGTGTGTACGTTCAAGAGGTCAATGCTCACTTTGGTTTTAGGTTGGGCTATTCAAGAAGTCACACATAAACACACCTACATTGGAACAATCAATCACAGATGCATACTGCCAAAAAACAATGTTTGTGATGGGAATATTTGGCGAACACACACACGCAGACGCACACACACGCACACATAGACACACACACACACACAGTTCCAGTGACAGCAGTAGACTGAAGGCATTCCTCTGCTTGCTCTAACTTAAACTCTGCTGCCAGCCATAATTACCTAGTCCTAAACAAACACAGCTAAACATAGACACACACACACACATAGACACTTTTTCACTACTATGGAAACACACTCCCTCCAAATTACGGTGGCGCTCTACTGCTTCTGTGGAGGTTTCAGGACATGCATTTACTCTGGCTATAGTGTCTGGGGTTATGTCTGAATGGTAAAGGGTCAATCGGTATTAACTTAGCACAGCTTACAACACCAACGTTCTGGGTTTAAATCTGAAAGCCTGTTCCTGTCTATGTTGAACCACCTATATGCATAACAACCAATGAGGCTCACTTTGCCCTAACCAGTCCTTGTTTAGCCGGAGTCTAGTTTAGAGTTCTAAACAGTTTCATCTTTCTGTTTTAGTGCTTGGTAAGAGACCTTAAGAACACCCAGCAGGTTTCATATGAATAGGACAGCTTATACAAGGTTAAAAGGTGGCCAAGGAACATGTGATACGCTTCACATCCAGATCCAAGTTCAGCAGATTGATGTAGAAAGCTTGGAAAGGTGCCAGCTATAGTATGCTAATTTCCACATTTATAAATTGTATTGGTGGGGCACTGCCTTGACCACCTCTTTTTATCCTCAGTGTGAGACAGTAGGATTTAGCTGCTGTCTCTTTACCCTTCCAAAAAGCCCCAGTCTGATCTGATTGTTCAGCTCCATTTGAGCAAGGCACCGAAGCCCTGACTGCTCAAGGTGCCCTCCTATGAGACAGGCCGCCCCCTTACTCTCACATCTGCCCATACATGTTTTACATTTAGTCTTTACTGGTTCATGTTTGAAAAGTGGCCTCAAGCCCAGTGAATTAGAAAAGCTTTATGAATAGACACTGAGGAAACGAGTAAGTGTGTACTGTTAGCATACATGTATAGCAGAGTATGTCATGTAGACAGTCAAACAGTCCAGAGCACGCCCTCCATGGAGGTTTCACATTGACACAGGTTCTGTCAGAGGTTTCTCACCATGACAGTGAGCACTTCTCTTTTGCTGAGATAACCCACCTGACAGGTGTGGCATATCAAGATGCTGATTAGACAACATGCATATTGCACAGAAGTCCCTCACGCTGGTCGCACACATAGGCCTACTGTACACTCCTTAGAGGATGAACTATCTAGCTTGCATGTTGTATGGATAAATATAGGTTTGTTCCAAAATGTCTAAAATGACAATACATAAATAAAATGTTTTTCCCTCATTAAAACAAATAAAAGTAGTGAACATAATCTTGGGCTACCCTAGACTAGTGCATATGACTATTTAGGTCAATTGCAGTCCAATAGGTTGAATGCACGTAGATCACCTCCATATTCTTGCCATACAGCAATAAATTGAATTTAATAATTTTTCAAAAAAACTAATTAAATCTAAACTGGTTTTAATGATGAAAAAATCTAAAGATAACTATCCTGAGATAGCATCTACTTTTTTTAATGTTGGAATTTTGCTTAAATATTGAACAATAAGTCAACTTTGGGAGCCCCCAGGCCATGGCCTTCACATGGGCCTTCACTGCCTCATAGGTTAAAGGAAAAGAGGAGTGGCATTCAGGATATCCTGGTTATATGATGCCATGAATTATTTGTTCTTCAAAGTAAAATGCCCCTGTTCTAAACTAATCAAGAATAAAGGGATTTTATATTACAGCCTTTTAGTCAAACTGAGATAAAGTAATTGTTGCCATATGGCATAGCTGCAAAAGAGGGTTATAAACATGTTTTAAAGAAAAGACTCGCCATCAGCCAAAAAGATAGCACAATATGATGGATGCGCACACAGGATCATTATTTTTCGGAATGCGCATGCGCAGAAACACTATAGCACAATTTGATTGGGTAGCAGAAATTGGCAAGACACCGGCTCTTTTGCAAGACGAAGCAGGTAAAGGAAGAGAGGAGAAACAGATTGAGAAGACAGAAGAAGAGGAAGAACAAGTGAACTGACAAAAAAGAGCAAAGTAGAAAAGAGATTGTGTGAGCAAAGTAAACAATGTGAGGGGATTGGAATGTGTTGAAGCAGCCTGAAGTGAGTGAAGGTAAACTGTCAGCCCCATGGCACACACACTGTCAGCTACACACCAAATCTTTCTAACTGCACCAGAACAAATATGATAGCATTCTAACCACAGTCCCTAAAGAGTAACATACTATTATAGTATAGTAAGGAAAGATGATCCCTTTATTCCACACACAGAAACATTTCTGCCATTTATTGTAGCGTAACTCAAGGCCTGACACTATGGTTATAAGAACATGGGCGCCACACATACAATCAATGATGTCATTTTATCCCAGGGAGGTAGGCCTAACATTTCTGTTCCCACCATACAAAACAATAAACCCAATATAGATAATAAACAGAACAGAGGCTTTTCTTTCTTTGTCAATAATACTAGTGCAGTGCCCGTAGGAAGCAGGTCTGCTGTGTGTGTCCCGCTCGTCACTCATTTCAAGCTTTGGTCGCAGCAGCCAATCAAACCAGAGGGAGGCGGGGTTTAGCTGGAGACTACTTCATGCCGCTTCATGCCTGTCATTACTGTGGCCTTCAGTGTGCGCATGTATTCGTCGCCAGCATGATATACATATGATAACTTCTACATATTTGGTCCAACACTTCATAATCAATCAAGGATGCACACCTTTGTGCCGTGCGTAAGCAATATCCGGAAGCTCAGGCCGATCTGACTAACAGTGAGAGATATGCGAGTCACAGACAGACAGACAGACAGACAGACAGACAGACAGACAGACAGACAGACAGACAGACGTTTCTTGCTTTATAGATAGATGTCATTGTTTTGGATAAGATTGAAAATCAAAAAGTAAATACTCAATTCAGTGTCCTCTTTTATGCTCAAAACACAAATGTTGTGTCTGACAGAGATACTTGCTGGGATAAAGAGTTGTGTCGGAGCAGACAAAGAGTGAGGTGCATAGCAGTGTGATTGGGCTCTTCTGGTTAAGTGGGTGGAGCGACTAATGAGAGGATGTTGATATTCCACACAGGAAGACAGACAAACAAAAGGTCTAGTGGAATGACACCAGACACATGCTGGAGAGAGAACAGTCCAAAAAAGCAGATTTGACATGGCTCACACAGCACTGTTTAACCAAAAGAACTGCATGCTTTTCATTGTGGAAAGGCCTTTGAGGTATAGCGGTGAAACTCTAACCCACAAGTTAGAGTCCTTTTGAAGCCTTGCATTTAGCCTTGCATATATTCCCATTGAAATTAATATTATGAATATATTATAATCTGAATCAAACACTGTAAAATATTAACCGAAATATATCAATCAAAATCAGGAAACACCTGATCGAACAATAAAGCAAAGAAAACCAAAAGCTTTTGGGGGAAAGGTGAAGTACTTGACAGTTGACCATAGTGTGGTCAGCAATCAGAAAAAATCACACCAAAGCACTTGTACCATGATGCAGTGGTGCTGAATGATTCATCCAAATCCCAAGCTTAAGTACAACCAACGCCATTAGCAAAGGCTACAATTTAGCATCTACATTAAGCAGTGTGTCTGACAAAAGGTTGAAACTGTCATTTAAATGAATTTTACAGATTCATGCTGTACCCCATGTGCCGAAGACATGCTCACCACCGATCAGAAGTGCTGTGCCCACACATGTTTCAGTCATCTTAACCAATCGGAAGTCCAGGTGACTGTGAATATATACGCCCACCAACAACAGGGCCAAGAACACATTACATATAGTAGAGCAGAACAATATCCTGAAGCAGCGTCGGACACTTGAGGGAGTATCTGGGGTTTGAGATGACAGATGGTCAACAAAAGAATGTATGGTGTTTGGCCTGTGGTGGAACAGTGGCCACAACACAAACCTAACTGTATCAAGCCTGTACACAGCAGGAACACAGGCAGCTATATGATCAGTGTGTCTTGTCAACTCATTTCACTGCTGACTAGCCATACTATGTCTGTTGAGATGTTTCAGTCTGGATCAAAGTAGCAGAGCAACAGACTTGCATCCCTACAAATGCATGGCGTGTCTATGATCCCACAGCCCGTTGGCCCCACAGGCTAGAGCAGGGGTGTCCAAACTACGGCCCGCGGGCCATCCACGGCCCGCTTTTTATTGGCCCGCGGCCGATTTTAAAAATATAATGTAATATGGCCCTTTTAATTTAAAAAAATAAAAAAATCTTAGTTAACCCACTAGTGCAGGGGTGTCAAAACTGATTGATTTGGCCCGTGGCACATTTTTAAAATATAATATAATATGGCCCTTTTAGTTTTTAAATAATTTAAATGCATTCATTATATTACAAAGAAATATGTCCCATATAATAAAAGAAAAAGAGCACCAAGCCCACTCCAGAGGACACTGCATAATATTTTATTTTAAATTAATATTATTATGGAAATTCCATGTGTCCTTCTTCAATAGCTTCTAATTCATCTGACACAGTGTCTCCAAATAATTTTTTCACACAAAATTCTTCAGATTAAGCTTCTTAATTTTCCTCTCAAAGTGCACCAGATTCATGCATTTCACTTTAAAAAGTTAAAAAAATCTCCCGGGGGGGCATATCCCCGGACCCTCTTAGGAGGGTCGGGAACTTGGCTTGCTACTATTTTCACCCAGCTGGTCATTGGAGGCAATAGCAGAAAACACTGGGTGTCTGAAGGCATTTAACAATAGTCAATGATTTGGGCAGCGCTAAAATTGGAGAGGGGCCCCCTAATCAAATTCTGCTTAGGGCCCCTTGGAGGCTTCGGCCGGCTCTGAGGGGAAGTGTGTCTGTTTAATTTGCAAGGAAAGTGTTGCCGTGAAGAAGGATTACAATTTACGAAGACACAATGAAACTAAACATCAGAGCAGCTACATGTCCTGATAAATGTGTTACTTTTGCCAAGTGGCCCGGCCCTTTGTAGATTTTTCTGTATGTGGCCCTCAGTGAAAAAAGTTTGGACACCCCTGGCCTAGAGAATAGTATGTCTGTATGTGTGTGTGTGTGTGTGTGTGTGTGTGTGTGTGTGTGTGTGTGTCCGGTGTGTGTGTGTATCACTCCTATCCTAACTTATCCCTGTCTCCTAACCACCCAGCTGTGATGCCTGAACCTAATCGCTAATTTCAGGACCGTAGGGCTGTGGGAACATAGGGATGACCCCATGCATTCATCTAGAACAAACACAAAAATCTGTAGTTGTATAGCCTCAATTAAATGCAAATATCTAGGGTTGAACATAAAATGATATGATGGAAATAATATCCTTAAAGAGACAACTACATTTCTCAACCACAGTAATGAATCCTGTTCCACCTTTTATATTCTCATTGAATATAAAAGGTGGAACAGGATTGGCTCATTAGCTCTGAAATACTATTCATTAGGCTGGTGTAGGCTCAGTTGCATATTCTGTACATTTAAAGAAGAGTACACCAATTTCTAATATAAACTCAGTATGATTTTACACACACACACACACACACACACACACACACACACACACACACACACACACACACACACACACACACACACACACACACACACACACACACACACACACACACACACACACACGCAATTTCTGAATCAAGAGCACATGGCTCTTGTTCTTTATTTTGCCTCCAGAAACCTTTTGTTTCCATGACAACCTCACCCTTCAGTTTAGGCTACAGTGTGTGTGTGTGTGTGTGTGTGTGTGTGTGTGTGTGTGTGTTTTGAGCACCAATAAGCAGACAGTAGTGAGGAGAGGGCATGGAGCAGATGGTGGTGTCAGCTGTGTGAAGCCTGTGGTGACCATGTGTGTAATGATTGAAATACAGGGAAAGCCCTCACCACGCCATGAGCCCTCAGCACCTTAACATCTCAACATCTCATATCATAACTCACACTGCCGTTCAACTACATTCCCTGTCTACAGTTACACTTTCATTCCTTGATGTGGTTTGCAGATAAGGATGAGACTGATAAGATCCCATCCCTATCCAACACATACCATCACCACCAACAAAGAAATGTATATCGGATGGGGGGCGCTTGTGTAGTGGTTAAACATTTTTTTTAGTATGATGATATGGGACAGTATTGGAACCAGCCGTTATTCAAAACCCAGATATCGGAATTGTATTTTACTTAAACATATGATGATGAACTTGATAGCATTTAAAAGGTGCAGTCGGCGATTCTGGAGGACGCTCATCAAAATCATTGAATATCTCCTCGCGATCTGCTACCCGCCCATACTGTATGCACTGACAAAAATATCCAGTGTTACAGCCTAGGCTCTGTAAACGGCACAAAGACTATGTAAATAATGGGAATGTGTTTTAACACAGGTTTTTTTTTTCAGCGCGCCGCACACACAGTACAGACAGGGGATGAGGAGTTTTCACTGATTGGACTGAACAAGCATTCTCCAGAACGTGGTCTGAATCAATTATGAATATTAGCCTTATTTAACAGGTATTTATTCAGTACAAAAAATGTAGCTTCATATCTATGGCTTCTTTATCGTGTCATGTCAGAACATTGCTCTCGATATTTATATTATGTATAAAATTGTAAGAAATAAAACAGAAAAAAATAATCAGCAAATAAGTTAAAACAGACTTGCCTGTACTGTTGCAAAAGGTTGTGACCCCAAAGTGTAGTGGCAGTAACCCCCTGAATGCCCATCCTGATCAATAGCGTTATGGTCCCTGGGGTTTGGTGTGAGTGCTCCTATTAAATAAGGTTAGGCTACACCACTGAACATCTGGAAAGGTTGTTTCAGGTGCTCTCTCTCTCTCTCTCAGAATTGAAACATTATATTCATCATTCATGGAGAAGCCAATCCTGACTTTAGGTGGCCTACCGTTGGAATTCCCCACTGAGGGAACCCTGCTACATGCTATACTCTGGATCCCAGTCAGGTAGCAAGAGATCTACAAACACTTGAACATTTGACAAAAGTCAATGAACAGCTCCAACAGTGTTCCTTCTTTATAGCAACAATGTATCTGAAAGCACAATGGATAGAGCAACACGTTAACTATCCATTCAAAGTAGGCTTCAATTTTGATCCGCAATGGTCGTTCATATAGCCTACACAAAAAAGCCGATGTACAAGGGAAATGAGATGATCCGAGATGGTTTTTCTTGTCATTTGACACCAGCGTGTCTCATGACAGTGGACTCAATAGTCAAACTATGAGCCACACTGACAACAATAGCAGATAGAGAACGTACCGTGAATGAAGCCTCGTGCAGACTGCTATTACAGGCTAATAGATCCTCAAGAGAGAAGTATTTGTATCCCGCTGGAGCAGCTGAGGTTTCCCCCTTTTCTCCTGCCAAACCTCCGCCCGCTGCTTCCTCTCTTTCTCAGTTTTTTTCTCTTCTCTTCTGTTCTGGATGGAAAACGTCGTCCCCGCTGAGGAGAGAGAACGGGCGGGTCGAGAGCGTGTTGCTCCTCGAGCCGTCTGACCAATCAACTGTCATGCTGAGGCTTTGGTCCAATCAGGTGGCGTTCCTCACACAGAGCCGTATGCCCATTGGTCGACTGACTGAAGACCTCCCAGTTGAAACCAGCAGAGCACCGGGAGTAGAACTGCTGGAATGTGATTACCTGCCTGCAGCTGCTGAGCAAAGAACAAAAAAATATACAGTTTCGCTCCTCTTTGTATTTATTTATGGTGACTCCTGGCATATTTATTATATTTATATATAAACATTCTAGAATCACTTATTAATAATCAGTTAAAAACATTTCTAACTAGTGCTTCCATTTTGAGCCCATTTCAATCTGGTTTTAGGGCAGGTCACAGACTGTCTCTGCTGTGACTTTGGTTGTAGACAACATTGTTACAGCATTAGACAAGAAAAAGCACTGTGCAGCACTTTTTATTGATCTTTCAAAGGCCTTTGATACTGTTGACCACCATTTGCTTTTGCAGAGGCTGCATGACATTGGCTTTGATCATTCTGCATGTAGCTGGATTATACTATCTCTCTGATAGACAGCAGTCAGTTAAACTCGGAAGATACCAATCTGAATTCTTAACTATTACAAATGTTGTCCCACACGGCTCAATTTTAGGTCCAGTTCTTTTCACAATTTATATAAATAACATTGTTTCATCGCTAAAAAACGTCACGCCCATCTATACGCTGACGACACTGTACTGTATTGCATTTCCGATTCGGTGCACCAATCTATTCAGAACCTACAAAGCTCTTTTAACTCTGCAGGACTGTCTAGTGGACCTCAGGCTGGTTCTAAATACAGACAAAACCAAATATATGTGTTTCTCCAGAGCAAGAACTACAAATTTTAATGATTTTAATATGTTTACAAAGAATTAATTTTTAATTGAAAGAGTCACAGAGTATAAATATCTCGGCATCTGGTTAGGGGATAAACTCACTTTAAATTTTTATTTGTCGACTACGACAAAAAATTGGCTATTTTTATAGGAACAAAACCACCTTCCCTTTATTTAGTAGGAAAAGGATTATTGAGGCAGCTTTCATGTCTGTCCTTGATTACGATGATGTGGTTTACCGGCATGCATCTCATTCATGTCTCAAACTCCTGGACTCTGTTTTTCACTCTGCTTTAAGATTAATCACAGGAGATGCTTATGACACACACACCATTGTCTTTTATATGAAAAGGTTGGGTGGTCCTCTCTTAAAGAGAGACGTGACACACATTGGCACATTTTTATTTACAAAGCCCTGACCGGGAAGCTTCCTCGTTATTTAACATAAATGCTGCAAATTTCAGATGGGCTTTATCAGACCCGCTCCACTGACATGCTTATGCTTTATGTCCCACAAGCCCGGTCTGAGCTGGGAAAGACAGCTTTTAGCTTCAGTGCCCCTGACTCCTGGAACAACTTACAGCAACAAATTAAACTAAATACCTTCATATCCTTTAACCAATTTAAATAAACTATCTTAAATCTGCCAAACTCTACCTGTAACTGTTTTAATTAGGCTATATTGTACTTTCACCCATTTAATTTGAATTGCTGCCACTCTTCACCACTGTGTAAATGTTTCAATTTTTTTTCTCTTCACCTGTTGTTGTGTATTTGATGTATTTGCATTGAATATTGTTTATGTATTGTTGTTTTTCCTTTGAATTTGTTTGAACTCGACGTCATTGTAAATTAGGGTCACCCCTCAATTGATCTCTGGAGGATAAATAAAAGTTAAATGAAAATGAAATGAAATTTGATGTTAATTTATTATTGCATTTAAGTATTTTCATCGTTTACTTATTCATCTACCTGATTGTCTAAGCCTGCTTACACCTTATCCTTTGTAGTCCTAGCCTACTTTTTGTATATTTCTACAACTGTTTATGTTGTTATTGTCTACATAGGGTGAATTTAGGTAATGTGGGGGACACATTTTGGTAGGAGCTCCGGTAGATGTATAAAATAAATATGATC
Source organism: Ammodytes marinus (assembly GCF_949987685.1). Classification (NCBI taxonomy): domain Eukaryota; kingdom Metazoa; phylum Chordata; class Actinopteri; order Uranoscopiformes; family Ammodytidae; genus Ammodytes; species Ammodytes marinus. Next base: position 2,316,068 of record NC_137230.1, on the reverse strand, counting down.
TCACTCCAGTGATGTTTCTATAGCCTAAATCATGTTAAGCCTTATTAACATTTTTCAATTGCAATACAACATTTTTTAGAAGCTGCACACATTCAAACGCATCATGACCCCCTCTCTGACTCAGGCAGCATGTTCAGGTAATGTGGGACAGTTTGTTTGGTAAAGTGGGACAGTCATTCCTACTAGGCCTAGTAGTAGTAGGCTATTAGTAGGTAAAAAAATAGGCTTCTTTGCAGTTAATGTAAAGCATTTATAAGCATATATGTGATATATCGAAGAAAAATAAACGTCAGTGTTCATTGTAATGAATAAATATATCGCCCATCTCTGCAGCAGCGTGGCTCATTAATATGTTTGTATTAGTTAAAAAGTTTAAAAACATATGATCTCAGTTGCAAGGGGAATCAGATACATCGGGCTTTGGCTACATAGACGCTGTGATACCTTTGGTCTTTTCATGAGATTTGTTGACTATAAGACAGATAAGAGATTAGCACCAGACTTATCCTTCCACTGCAACTAAATTATGAAACAAAATTTAATTTTTTTTAAAAAATTTAATTTAAAATTTTAATTAAATTTGCAGTTGTAAACGGCAATATTCTATATTATCATGGCATATCATTGTGATATAATGAGAATCAAGTTTGAATCTAATAAGATTATACAGCAACTCTCTGGAGTTTGATTGTTATTCTCACTTGTTTAGCCCATGCTTAAACTGTATCTGTCTTCACTGTGTTTTGGGTAGCCGTTTCTTTTATATATTTCAAATGGTCCTCCAGCACATAATGAGAGGTTTCAACCGCTTTCTAAGAACCTATCTTACTCTCCCTCTCTTCAGCATCTCAGTGTGATTCAGCTATCGCCATTCACCCAAAGTCTGCCTCGACGCACACAGCAAGCTGGATCCTCCTCTGACTGGTGTGTCTATATTAACAATCAATTAACCCTGTTATTCAATGTTTTCTTCAATCATGGGCAGTATAGGCCATTTAAGTTTGAACCATTTAGTAGCCTACTTGTATAAATAAAGGTTAAAAATACAATTAAAACACTATAATAACATACATTCAATGTTAATTATTCTGATGAACATTTCATTGTAGTCTTGCCAATACGTTTATCATATAGGATTCCAAAGAATACATAAAGAATAAACCATTCAGGATTGAGTAGGCTAAAATAACTTTCATTTCATTCAGTGACAACTGAGTCTCCTATCTTTGTAGTTGCCATGGTTCCCCATGTGTTTTGATCTAGTTGTTTAGCTTTATCTTTGAAAAACATTCTTTCCTGTAAATAATAATGTCAAAGATAAGAAATAAATGAACTCAGAAACTAGGCTATGTCTTTGTATTGTTAAAAACAAAACAACAGCATCAAGCGATGGGTTGCCAGCTTGGAAGCCCCAAATGATATTAAATGGTGATTAATGTAAACATATATCTTGTTCAGCTTACCAGTCTGCCACCTGCTGCCAAAAACATGCAACAATTTTTTAATACCAAAATCAATGCATCATATCTTCCACCTCCTCATCACAACATCTACAGAGATAACTATCAGCTATTTTCCATTTGAGTATTTTTCCTGTGGGCAACAAATTGTAAAAGGGGAGAGGAAAATCAAAAACGTGTTCCCAATATGTTTGAAAATGATATGGATGAGACATTATATTCTTAAATAGGGCCTATATATTTAAAATAATAAATATGATATTCTAAAAAATTGAGGCAAGGACACAGGTTTATTATCGATACAAATACTCTCATTTAACCATAATGGTTGTTGTCTGGCATCTGAGGAGTTTCTCAATGGAAACATCTGAAAATGACACCATGAAGATAATGAATGAATGAGAAAGAGGGAAAAATGACGGGTGTACACATTATTTACCCAAGATTGGGATAACTGAAGAAAGTTAATTAAAGTTATCTAAGATACATTATTTAGCTGTAGCCTACCGGCTATAAGATACTTCTATTTGTATTCAATGCAATAAAATAATTTATTTTGGTTTCATTTATTTATTTCTCAGCATGGCCTACTTTGCATTAAGACTACTTAAAATGTAGTCACAATCAAGTGATGTAAGTATTCTCATCAGAGGGTGGGCATTGCAAATACTAGCAGGACCATTTGTAGCACTGGCTACAATTTTTAGCATAACTTTATTTACAATAAAGTGAACAAACAATCAGACATGACAATTCAAAGATATACATAATGATGTAGTGCCAGACAACAACAAAATAAAATAGAAACAAACAAATACATAGTTGACACACTTCTTTCAGCAGTGGCGACAGATCACAGTACTCAAATAAATGATTAGTTTGTTAGTTATTGAAATGTTTTTCTTATTTTTTTTTAAACAAATTTAGGAGGCTCTAAATGAACACTGCCTACAACTTTTCCTATAGCCTGGTGGGCTATATCACTCATCATTGTACGCTCTACTCAATTGGCCATCATTGCCCATACTAAGGCTTTTACACTAGTATAACTTCATCTACAAATCCATCCCACTTGGGGATTTTAAACTAATTTTATGGCTCTGATAGGTAAACTACTCCTCCAGGGTTGACTCTCTGTAGGTCTGCAGGTCTAAATAACAGACAGTGGGGGGCAGCAGTACACCATAGCTCTGCGTCTAGTCCGCCTAACTAAAGAAGAAGACGCTTGATAACTGTCGTGCTTCTATCAGTAACAACACAGGTAAAGTGCAACAAAATCGCTTTACTGGGATTGTATCGTGCTGATTTTTCATCATTCCACCGCAGTAAGTGACCTGCCGCTTTCAGTCGCACCGTGTAGTTCAGCATCCACTGTCACACATTCGGTATTTTGGTACAAAGTTCACTTCTAGAGTTAGGCTAGCCCTCAAATAGCTGTTAGCAAGGGATTAGCCCTGCTAACAATAGCAACCCAGTGTTAGCATACATTTGGCTCTCAAATTGGATCTAAACCTCCACGGCTAACTAGTGTTTGATGACCAGCTGTGCTCTTTACTAGCCCAGGTAACCGCTGACATGTGTGATAAATGTGATAAACAATGAGATAATTGCTGTGCCTTCAGCCAAGTAGCTATAACATGCCTATGAAACGCGCGCCGATTGACGACACACCAGAGTCCCTTTACAACCTCCAAGATATACGCTTACTTTATTAACCTGACAAACACACTGTGTTGATAATGTATCACTGAATACATTTTTAAATGTAAAAGGGCGTGTGTTTCAAGTCGGTACGGGTAATATTCTTAAATTGGTGCCTGACTCTGTATTCTTTGAACTTTTTGAAGTACTACTACTCATAGACATTATAATGTCTATGCTACTACTTACTGCTACCAGAGATCAACAGAAACCCCAACGCTGTGTACTACAGGCATGTTGTGTGTGATATATGATAGAAGAAAGTTGTTTCGTTTCCTCTAAGATTGTCTTGAAGTTTTCTTGATCTTGAGAGAACAAGACGTAAGTTAGCAGCTAGCTAGGTTCCATGCTCGCGTGCCTGCTACTTTGACAGGAAACTGCTTGAAAGGGGTATCTCTGATTTTACTGTCTTCAACTCGAAGTGGTTCATTGCACGATACACCGCTCACTACAATCAAATTCTAAGATTCTCATTAGCAACTATTGTATAACGTGATGCCAGCGTTTGACTGGCTGTTGTTGTAAGTTACATTATAAATGTTGGCATACACACTTATTAGCCGACAAGGTAAGCGAGCTAGAATATTATGAAGTTACCTATCTTTTGTCACTGCCATGCCATTATAGTGTTAGCTTAACGTGAACTGTCTAGCGAAATAAGAGACGAGCCTCAACCTGTTAAATATCGTTGTTAAACTACTAGCTGTGGTGTGGTGTGGTTGTATGATCTTTGGTCACACATTAAAGTATTGGATGGACAGCAAAGCGGGTAACGTTGGTGTTTGTAGGCCTGACCATATGGGCCTGACTACTGACAACATGCCGCTGTGGAACGTTCCACACGTGGGTGACTTACTTTCAGATATTGATAAGGTCTTAATTGCATTTTTTAAGACGGTACGATACGCTTATTTATCCTCTCAGTGTCAACATTCTTGTGGGGATAACTTAGTTGTCCATAGTTGTAAACTGCCATTTCCGTGTAACAGACTACTACTGAGTAGTGTTTTGGCCTCTGTAGGCCATATGGATGTGTTATTCAAAGTACATTCCTGAATCTAATTTAATGTAATGATCCAATAGTATCAGACCAGCCATGCCATCAAGCCCTCTGCTTTGTTTGACATGCCCCTCCACTACCCATTACTAGATAGAAGTATTAAGCCATATGTTCATCCAACCATTCTCATTTACTTTGAATTCCTAGCTTGTGATCAGCACCAATGGAGCCAACAGGAGTTTGTGAAATGGATGTGGCCAGCAGAAGAATAGTGGGAGGCAGTGACTCTCCACCTGAGCTGAACAGCCCAAGTCAGGTAATGTGTGTGTGTGTGTGTGTGTGTGTGTGTGTGTGTGTGGCTTGTTCTTAATGCCGATGGGATGGTTTCAGTGTTCATTAGCAAATATCTCCAAACATCTTTGCACCCCCACTGATATGTTTCAATAAAGGGAAGTAGTTTAAAGGGATATATTTGGATGTTCACACAGTTTTCTAAATGTTTATTCATGTGACTAGCTATACAAGAAAGATCAAAGGTATGGCTATTTCAAAGCTCCCCCGACCCAGACATATTGCTAAAAAAGTATTGAGGTTATACTCAGTCCTGTGGTAGCATAGGGGTGACAAAAGTCATCTTTTTGAAACAAAAGCCCAGTAAACTAAAAGTTTGTCCTGAGTAAAATGTCTCTCCAGCAGTCATCAAGCATGGTGAAAAGAGCTGTTCAATTAGACTGTGTGTGTGTGTGTGTGTGTGTGTGTGTGTGTGTGTGTGTGTGTGTGTGTGTGTGTGTGTGTGTGTGTGTGTGTGTGTGTGTGTGTGTGTGTGTGTGTGTGTGTGTGTGTGTGTGTGTGTGTGTGTGTGTGTGTGTGTGTGTGTGTGTTCTCTCAGGAGGAGGTTGCAGCCTTTGCGTTGGGCCTGTGCTGTGCGGAGGAGGAGAGGGGAGAGACTCCAGGCAGAGAGGACAGTCCCAGTGAGCTGGACCCTGGAGGAGACCTCAAGGCCGGAGAGGACGCCTTTGGTAGGAACATTACAAAGTAGCAGCGCTGCAGCTTACCATTAAGATAGCACCTGTGTTCTAGAATGATTAGTTCACCCATTAATGTAATGGGATAAGACACCTGTAGGCAGTTGGGCTGTTTAAAACACAACTATTCTGTGTACACAACTGCTATGTTTAATGCTATATTTAGTAAATGCTGCCTTTTTAATATTAGGGCTGGGCGGTACACAGGTGTCACCTAATGATATGGATTTGACGATACCGCCATGATGTCATAAACACCCACACATTTTGTTTTTACTGCGGACATTTTTAAATGCCAAAACACACGATGCACATTACTCACCCACACAGATTGTGCACAGGATAAGCTAAGTTACGTTACCCACAATGCCACTTTCAATGTACTTACAGGTTACCTTACCCAAAGGGGTGTAGTGCTGATATTTGTATTAGTACCAGAGTGCACCTGCATGACGACACACATTAACAAATGACTCCTTTTCAGAAGTGGTTGAGCTCATGTGGTTGTGCTTTGTGTTCCAGGGAAGGAGGTTGTTCTACTGATGCACGCCCTCAACTCCCTAGCTACTCCTGAGGAGAAACTTGCTGCTCTGTGCAAGAAATACGCAGACTTGGTAAGCTTTCATTTGACCAGGCCACACACACAGTCAGTGCGTGTCCATGGGACAGCTGGATAGGATTAAGCCATATACCGATTTTGCCACTCGAACGGACCGCGTCACTTGTCGGAGTATACATGGCCTTTCAAAGATTGGATAAATGGCTGGAGCATAGCTGTCTCTGCTACACTACGTGGCGCTGTAGCCCTTTAACAAGTGGTTATAGAGCCACGTCCGGTTCCTTTCCGGCAACAACACTACTATTTATTACGTCGTCTCCTTACACATCATCATCATCTTCAACCGCTTATCCGAAATCGGGTCACGGGGGCAGCAGCTTGAGCAGGGAGCCCCAAACTTCTCTTTCCCGGGCCACATCAACCAGCTCTGAGGCGTTCCCAGGCCAGCGTGGAGATATAATCTCTCCACCTAGTCCTGGGTCTTCCCCGAGGTCTCCTTCCAGCTGGACGCTCCTGGAACACCTCCCTAGGGAGGCGCCCTGGGGGCATCCTTACCAGATGCCCGAACCACCTCAACTGGCTCCTTTCAACGCAAAGGAGTAGCGGCTCTGCCCCGAGTTCCTCACGAACGACTGAGCTTCTCACCCTATCTCTAAGGGAGACACCAGCCACCCTCCTGAGAAAGCCCATTTCGGCCGCTTGTACCCGCGATCTCGTTCTTTCGGTCATTACCCAGCCTTCATGACCATAGGTGAGGGTAGGAACAAAGATCGACCGGTAGATCGAAAGCTTTGCCTTACGACTCAGCTCTCTTTTCGTCACAACAGTGCGGTAAAGCGAGTGCAAAACCGCCCCTGCTGCTCCGATTCTCCGGCCAATCTCACGTTCCATTGTTCTCTCACTCGAAAACAAGACCCCGAGGTACTTGAACTCCTTCACTTGGGGTAAGGACTCATTCCCTACCTGTAGTAGACAATCCATCGGTTTCCTGCTGAGCACCATGCAGGGGTTGACACTAGGGGTGTGCACGTGTACACGTGTACACGAGTAACCGTTTAGTAAATCATAACCGTTTAGGAAAAATCAATAAACGAAAACCGTTTAAACATTTTTTTTTCAAATTTTAAATGTTCTTTTTTTCAAAGTTTTTAAATATGTTCTGGAGACACGCATTTATTGATTTTACATCACTAATAAACTACTTGGGGAGGATAAAAGCTAGTCTGCCCAATCTGTCTGTCCCTCGAAGTGTGTGTGAGTGTGTGTATAATCGCAAACACACGCACACACACACGGGGAGGCGCCGTTCTCGGGCTCGACTCACAGCCACGGAAGAGTGATGAAAGATAACCTAAAGATTAAAGTTACCTGGTTGACGTGAACTACGCGCGTAAGTAGCCCGAACTTTATAACACCTGTTCAACCTGCATAAACGTGGACATGTAGAAAGCGATAGGCTATATTAATCAGGAAATTAATGAAGCGCGATAATGACGGCGCACATGACAGGCGAACGCGTATGTGTGTGTGTGCGCTCGCCTACAGGACGGCGGGCGCACGAGGACAATGACGTCACGGTTAACCGTGTACACGAAAAAAATTACGTCGTGTACACGGTTAGACATTTTTGTAAACGTTCACACCCCTAGTTGACACTAAGGTTTCAAATGCACTTGCCCCTAGGGCAAGTACAGGTAATGTTTTACTTGCCCGAATGTTGTGTTCACTTGCCCAAAAGAAAAAAAAAAACTGTTGATATATACAGTATAGGCTAATTAAATTATACATTTTAGCGAACCGTATCATGCAAACACTGCTTACTAGTCTCATCCTGACCACATACAACCAACAACAATTCATATAAGCCTATATATCATGACATCACACAACACCAAGCGCTTGGTCCTGCTGCAGCATCGTGAAAGGGCCTCTTTTTGCCAGGCACCTTGCCCAGGGGCTCAGAAAACTCAGTCTAGCTCAGAGTCAAGCTGAATGTTAGCTTCCACAGAAAAATTTAACTTATTTTACTTATTTAAAACAGTCACATTGTGCCAAAAAGTGACCGTGTGCCATAACATGATTAAAGTCCACCATGTTAAAGCTATTGCCCATTTACACTGTAAGTAGGGAGGGGGATCATTAATTTCTATTCATATTGATACCATTATAAAGACTCCACAATCCAAATCTTTATCGATACTTTTCTATTATTTTGTTAAAAGAGAACTGGTATTATTGCTTAACGTCACTTTTTTGCCAAGGCTGTTGGAGTGACAGTGTGCAGTGAGAAAGACAAGCAGACAGACAGACAGACAGACGGAGAGAGGCAGTAATTTCATGATTTTGCTTTTTGACTTAACTGATCATAACTGCCTAGTGATCATCTGTCATTAGACTGACTCCCGCTGTCGGGCCGTTGGGCTCGCGAGCCGAACAGCTGATCGGATCAGCTGTTTGAGACGGAGATGAAAACAAAAGTGAAACTGAAGGTGGAGCAGTTAAATATTTAAATATTGTAAGCAAACACAATAATGTGTTGTGTTGTCTGCTTTAGTAGCCTACAGTAGCTCACATCGCCCTCCACTCCTGGAGATAATAATAATTTCCCAAAGTAAAAAAAAAAAGGTTTTCATATATTGATTTTTTCCTAAACGTTTATAATTTACCAAACGAGTAGCCTACACGTGTAGCCTACTTGTGTACGTACACCCCTTACCTACACTGTTTTCAAAATAATAAAACACTTAATTAAAAGTCTCTATCAACTTACTGAAACTTGCGTGGCCCTTCACTCTCAAGCATCCGACTTTTCTCCGCACTGAATTGATAGACTGGGCGAGTTGCCACCGGTTGCCACGCGACATATAGCGACTATTACTTTCCAAGTTTTAGACAGCAGTTCAATGTGTTCAACGTCACCGTACTGGTTCTTAAAAATCCCCATATAGCAGACGTTGGCTTTGATTTCCGTCACAGTTCAGCGTGGATGCTGATGCTCGTCGGTGTCCATGTTTGTTTGTTTACTCTGCTGTCTGCACCATAGTCTGCACCTGTCTTGCATGTCGTGTAGGTGCACGTGCAGCTACACACACACACACACACACACACACACAGACACACACACACACACACACACACACACACACACACACACACTCACTGTCAGAGGAGCCTCGGCGCGCTACCAAAAAGACGAGAGGAGCGGTTGGAATGTTTAGACACGCGCGCACATTTATCCTACATTAAATCGCAATCGCATCCATTTGTGAGTAATGTAATTGCTCTAGCTCACGTCGCGATTAGATGAATCGTGCAGCACAGCGCCCAATATTACGTAATACGACGTGAAAAAATTCAGGTGCACTGGTGCGACCAGTGAAAATATCTGGGCGCACTCACAAGATTTTTGGGCGCACGTGCGCCCAAATTAGGCGCACTCTGGAGCCCTGCCCTTGAGCATTTTGGAATTTTATTGTGTTTAACCATTATTAATTCATTTTTATCAATACCATTATTTTTTATATGAAATAACAGATGTTTGTTTATCAATTCAAAATTTCTTTTCCAGAAATCAATTGTTAAAAGAGATAAAACAAATTATTTGCCAGCTGTTGTATCTGCAAAAGTTTGTGAACCCTGAGCTGCATTGCTTAAATCGAGCAGGTAAAAACAATCAGGTGGGCCAAACTGATTGATGAAATAGACCAATGTAATGAGAGATCTTTAGGGAAGAAATTGGGCGGCACTAGATAAAACAAAGATAAAACCAGGTCAGTTTATGCTCACCAAAGTGAACCCATACAGGTCAGACATGCTAAAAGGGGAAAAAAATCTCAGAGGATCTCAGGAATAGAGTTATGATGTTGCACATTTGTCTGGGGACAGCTATAAATTCATATAAAAAAAGTTTGAGCTCCATCGGTCCACCTTGAGGCAAATCATCTACAAATGGAGAGCTTTAAGAGTGACTGAACATCTGTCTAGAAGTGGACTTCCTTCAAAAATATCCTCAAGCGCCACAAGAAAAGTGATTTTTCTGGTAAAAGCCAACCCAAACATTACATCTGGAGATGTAAATCTAGTGTGCTTGCTTTCATCTATTCAAGAAAGGTACAAGGTTAACCCATAATGCAATGTTTCTTCTGTTGCCTTGCCTGTGTGTTGTATGTCTAGTTGGAGGAGAGCCGCTGCATGCAGAAGCGTCTGAAGGCCCTGCAGAAGAAGCAGGCTCAGATTGTCAAGGAGAAGGTTCACCTGCAGGGGGAGCACAGCAAGGCCATCCTGGCCCGGAGCAAGCTGGAGAGTCTGTGTAGAGAGCTGCAGAGACACAACAAGACACTCAAGGTACCAACGCTTCTAACACTCACATTCTTCACCAGTTTGATTCTTTTACTCTTAGTTTTTATTTAAATTTTTTGCAAGAAATAATTATAATAATAATGGATTGGATTTATATAGCGCTTTTCAAGGCACTCAAAGACGCTTTACAGGGTTCCAGGTTCCATTCATTCACACACAGTCATACTGGTGGTGGTAAACTACCATAGTAGCCACAGCTGCCCTGGGGCAGACTGACGGAAGCGTGGCTGCCATTCAGCGCCTACGGCCCCTCCGACCACCACCTCAAACATACAGCAGTCATTCACATAATTCAACTTGTATTCCTTCTGTTTTTGTTATTATGTATGTTTGCTGCCACTGGATGTCAGAGTTTCCATTTGGGATCAATAAAGTATCTATCTATCTATTCCCATCATCAGCTCTGTTCTGGTCTTTATTCTAACAGGACGGATACTGTTTGAATAACACCTCTGCTCACTGTCATCGCCCCCCAGCTCTTGATCCTTTTAGTAGTTCTGCTGTTGCAGTAGCTCCCATCTACCTGATCAATTAATGTATTGATTACTTTATTATTATTATCAGTAGCGGTTTTGGGCACGGGCGGCATTTTTTCATGATGCGTGGGGGGTGGCACAAGCTTTTAAAAAATCATCTGCGCCGCGGTTTTCTTTATCATATCACTGTGTTGGGATTGGAATTTGCAAATTGTAGAACCGCCACTGATTATTATTATCTAATATCTAAAAGGGACGTAATGATATGAAAAACTCCCAATACGATAACACCTCGGTAACAAGTCCATGGTACTCGGTCTCTCTCTAGGTCGTCCTCAGACGAGCCCTCCATCGTTGCTTCCAGTCATCCTGATTCTCCATACATCTGGCCAGTTCATTGGTACTTTGCGCTCCTGCATCCTTCTTGAGTACATCCACGTATGTTAGTGTAGGACGTCCTCGCGACCGATGCCCATGGTTTGGTTCCCATAGTACCAGTTTGCTGGCTGGCAGCTGGTAAATTTTGTGATACTTAAAAATAAAATGAAATAAATAACCAAACGAATGAAGACTTAGATTCAAATGACCTCAAAGTCTTTCAATAAAACAGGGGTTTTCAAAGTGTGAGAGAGTAAGCCCCCCCTCAGAGAACAAATTTCAGCGGAGCCCCCCCCCCTCCAAAAAATGTTTTCTAAATCCCTGTGTTTTGAAAGATCTTTTAATTATTTTACAAATTTAAACATATTTTTGAAACATTTGTGTGCTTTTAATCACATTTTTTAATACATTTTAACATCTTAATCCAGTGTTTTAATCCTGCTTCCTTTAAACATGGATAGTAGTGACTGAGTGTGCAGCGGAGTGAGAAAGATAGGCAGACAGACTTGCCCAAATGATTGACTAGTTAAATGTCATTCACACACCCAGTGTTTTTTCGCTAGTGCCTCCAATGTCCTGCTGGAGGAAAATAGTAGCCAGTGGAGAACCAGACCCTCGTAGGGAGGTACGGGGGTCTGCCCCCCCAGGAGATTTTTTTCACCTTTTTAAAGTGAATTGCATGAATCTGGTGCACTTTGAGAGGAAAATTAAGAGGCTAAATATGAGGAATTGTGTGTGAACAAATAATTTGGAGACACTGGGTCTGATGAATTAGAAACTATTGAAGAAAGACACATGGATATTAATTTAAAATAAAAAAATGTATGCAGGGTCCTCTGGGTTGGGCTTGGTGCTCTTTTTCTTTAACGTGACCTATTTCTCTGTAATATAATGAATGCATTTAAATGCAGTGAGAGGAACGAAGCAGAAGAACTATTGTCCAGCTATGCCGTGATCTTAATATAAAAAACACAAACTAAATTATAATTTTTTTTAAATCACATATTCATCCGCGCCCCCCCAAAGAAAGGGCTACAATGAAATAAATAAGATTCGAGTCTAGGTCTTCATCTTTGGACATACAAAATGAAATCACTTACCTTCAGATAGGCATTTATTTTAAGGCAAAAGGATCAGAGTTTATATCAAGTAAGAATCAAACCCTGCAATCAAACAAACACCAAGGTTGAACACAGTTATCCCTTAACGTTTCCTGCAGGGACCCACTCCCCAGGTAAAAGAAAAAACAAAGGAAACTACACTTCTGCCCGGACGATTACTGTCCCTGGCCACTGTGACAGAGACATTTTTTGCTATCATGATATTGCAAAACTGCCTATTCCGTTCCATCCCTGGTATCTATTGAGTGTCTAAGGGCTTTTATTGAGTGTAAATGTGTGCAGTCCCAAGGCCCAGTGCTTGACTGCTTCTCTGTTGTGCCTGGTTGTGTCCCCTGTCAGGAGGAGAACGCCCAGCGCTCCAGGGAGTATGAGGAGCAGAGGAAGGAGGCCATGCTGCACTTCCAGATGACTCTGAGTGACATCGAGGTGCAGATGGAGCAGCACAGCTCCCACAACACCAAGCTACGGCAGGAGAACATGGAGCTGGCTGACAAGCTCAAGAAACTCATAGAGCAGTACGAGCTCAGAGAGGAGGTGAGACAACTAGAATGGCCCAGTGGATATACAGCTCCGGAAAAAATTAAGAGACCAGTCTGGATTTCTCTTAAATAATTTATCTCTACATTACTTATTGAAAATGCTCTAAATGACAATATGTTTATTGTGAATTTGGTAGAAATGTTGTCAGTAGTTTATATTGTAAAATCAAAATGTTCATTTTACTTAAACGTATGCCGCTAAAGCGTAACACAAGAGACGCTGAAAATTTGGTGGTCTCTTAATTTTTTTCTGGGGCTGTATGTCACCATGGAAGGGCCAATTTAGCTGCACATATCTGTGCATGTGTGTGATCAACCTCTGATGATGATTTGATGAGAGACCAACACTATCAACTTTGTGTACTTCATGTACAGTGTTTCCTGCAAAATGTTGTGTTAGTTGAGGTGGTGGCTGGTTGGTTGGAGGGGGGGTTTTGTGATTATTGTAGACAATACTGCGATGCGATAGCCTATAATAGATTCATAATGGTTATTAAAAGTCTACTTGCTTGATTTAAAAAAAAATCAATAAAAAATACAGAGGCAGGTTATTGATACTTTTGGAATATGTTTTTCTCAAATTAGAACATAAAAATAAAGCAGCATTGAAAATTAAAAAAAATAATCTTGTAGGCCTACCCTAGCATGCTGTTTTCAAAATCAAATCAAATCAGTTTTATTTGTATAGCCCAACATCACAAATATACATTTGCCTCAGTGGGCTTTACATTTCATACAATATGACACCCTGCCCTTACACCCTTAGCTCGGCTGAGAAAAAAACTCCCAGTAAAAAACCCTTTACCGAATTAAAAATGTTGAAGAAATCTCAGGGAGAGTCGACAAAGTAAGGGATCCCTCTCCCAGGACAGACATACTGCAATAGATGTCGAGTAGAGAAAAATCACAAAGGAATTTGATCATTGACCCGGGGCCGTATTCACAAAACATTTTATCTTAGCGCTAAGAGTACTCCTAAGGAGCACTAAAAGTTCTTAGTAAGGAGTAATTTCTTAAAACCTATTCACAAAGCTGATAAGATCAACTTTTACTAAGGAATGGGAGGGACTTCTAAGCTAAGAATAGAGGGCGGTGTTGACCCTGTTGCTATGGATGATGTCATGTTCATACCTTCTATGCCCACAGTGATTGGCTGAGAGGGAATGAGAGCTAAGAGTGAGTTTATGATAGAAACACTGTGGGAGATATCCATATCGTGTCGCTGTATTAAAGTGAAGAGTTTTTATATACAATTAATGACAAGTGACACTGATTTAACATGAAACCAAGATACTGCAGGGTTGCCCACACATTCGTTCACAATTAACCTACAATAGCGCCACATAGGTCTATTCATTTAAAATGTTACAATGATTTGAATTGGAAAAAATATCCTCATTGAACAGCTGCACGCCATGCACTCTCACTGTATTTCCCTCAACGGTGGACTATGCCGCAATAGTCAGACAGCGACAAACCAGGAAATTCGCAATTTAGAAACAACAACTGGCGAAATCGTAAAGTGCATGCGGAAGGAAAAAGGCGAGACGCAACTATACAGTAGCGGACCTGTGGAATGGAGGAGATGGAAGCGCCATATGGGCCTACTCTAGTAACAAATTAAACCCAAACGTGACACCAACAGTAACTTTCAGTGCATCGTAAACCCAAAGCAACTGCAGGAAAAGGAACTTAATACATAATTTTTTATATAAATATAATAAATATAAATGTGTCTATACTTTCTAAACATAGCTTTACTAAGATCATTAAACCCTTACAGCTATTAAGGTACCTTTTGTAAAGCTCACTAGCATTAAATCTCTCCAAAATGCCATCAAATGAGTGTCTGTGATTTACTCTTAGTGACTTAGGAGTCCTCTCGAGGACTCCTAGCTTTTCATAGATTTAGGAGCTAGTTTTAGCGCTAAAATGCTTTGTGAATTACACTTATGTTAAAAAGTTAGGAGTCCTAAAATTAGGAGTGAAACGCCCCTTATTTTTGAGAGTTACTCCTAAATCAGCACGTTAGGACCTACTCTTAGCCTTAAAATGTTTTGTGAATACGGCCCCAGATGATTACATGGTAATACTAAAGTAAACTGCGATAGTGTGGATGCAGGAAGACTTCAGATGCTGCCAGAGGGGGACCGGATCCACACCGTCTCGTTTCACCAGGGAAAACTAAGGTTTCCAGCGCCGGGATTACATCCCACGTCTCCAGGTGGCGTCCTTAACCACTGCAACATCTTCCGCGGTGATGATCCATTCTCAGTTGTTGCCAGAGGGGGGACCAGATCCACACCGTCTCGTCACCACCAGGGAAAACTGGAAGAGGATAGACAGGCAACCAATGAGTGAAGCAAAAATTAATTTAAAGATTGAACAAGCATGCGAGTAGAAGAGTACTATCCTGATGGACGGTGAATCAGTGCTGATGTGAGGCAGTAGCAGGCGGGGAGCATCCGTTCATAGGACGGCTGATTCCGCACAGAACTCGGAGTCAGTCGAGTAGCATGGAGAGTGCTTGGTAGACGGAGGGAGAGAACCCCCGGGGCATCGCTCAGCCAATCATGGAAGATGGACAGAGGAGCACAAATGTTGAAATGGTATCAGTTATGCGTTTTGCATCGGCAGGACAATTTTTCAGTGGGAGGACAACCGGTATTCAGGCCCAGACAAATAATAAGAAGAGTAATAGGCCTGTGGTGAGAAAATCAAAGCACAGTGATACATTGTAGTAGCAAAAGGTTTATTTCCAATCAATAATCAAGAAAACTCCGCGGAGTGGTCACTAGTTCCAACACATGTAACGTTGTTGCAAAAAGTGACCATGTTCCCTTAAAATCATGAACTATTTAAGGACATTGTAGGAGACAGGAAGGAGACAGGTAGACGGGTTCAAATATACATACTTAAGGAAGCTGGGTGGGGGAAGACGACTAAATTGTATTACAAGAGGAGGGGGAGACAGGTTGGGAGGCAGACAAGTTTGAGATATACATTCATATTATAATCGTGGGTGGGGCAGGCTGACCCAGAACAGCAGGAGGCTGTCTGCAGGACCGTTGTCCTCTTTCAAATGTATAGTCAGGCTGGCTACTCTCCCTCCACACGGGAGATAGAGGGGGAATGGTGGGGGGACACCAACATGCAATATATTTCATTATTCTTATAAGCCTATACAAGATAATAACAAATGTTTCCTATTGCATTAATAAGTATTCCAATTCAACACTAATTGAATAGCCCTGCTATAGCCTATGCAGTTAAGATACTGCATAAGCGAACAGAATATTTCCTGTGCGCCTTCACATTAAAAGCCTGTTTCTAGCCAAACGCGAGTTGACTTTTATTCTTAAGCAGATAAGAACAGGAAGTCGTTGCCTTGCAGCTCTCCAGTCAATAGCAGCGATTTCCGTGTTTTCAGATTTACGCAGTGAAATGAAAACAGAGGACAGAAAGCTTGTCATTTGCAATACTGGCGGATGCAACTAACGTTCATGAGGCTTCTATAAAAGTTGCATGAACGCCAGTGATGCATTTTCAACGTATTTCCGCTCAGGCAGGGGGCGGCAGTTGAGTAGGAGGTCCCTAATGTGGACAAAAGTCACATTCTGTTTCCACTACAAAATTATTGCGGACACATCGGACACAAGAGACGTAAACCACCTCCGAATGTGGTTTTTGTGATCCGATCTCAATGCGTCTTGAGAGTGTTTTCACCTGTAGTTAGAGCTGTATTCATGTGATCCGATTACAAAAGTCAGATGATAAAGACAAGTGGAAACGGGGTCTGAGATTAGCCTCAATGTCGGATGCTCTGGCTCCGGATATACATTTAACAGTGGCTGGCAAGTTTAATGTTGCGTGTGATGGAGTCCCCTATGACTAGCCCGACCAACGGGAGTGAGGGAGACAGACGGGGTAACGGGGCTCGCTAGAGCCGAGTACCGATTCTCAGTCCCGAGAGGGGGCCGTGAACCGGGGCACCAAGCAAGCCCGCTAGCACCGCGTACCCTCCCACCCCGCCGGACAGGGCGAAACCCAGCCGCGTCTGCCGAAGCAGTTACGGTAATGCTACCGGGGGGGGTTAAGAGTCCCGGAGCTAGGGTTAAGCAATGTGTCCGTGCTGTCTATAATGTCAGAAGCAGAAAGCTGCTCCAACTCACGGATGCAACTCTCTAAACAAGTCATTCTAGCCAGTAAAGTAGCACCATCCGCACAAGCCATCACGCACAGTTATGAGTTAGACACAAAGTCAGTCCCAGGGGAGAGTGCGAGAAAGCTAAGTGCTAGGATATGCTATGCTAACAACAAATCACCCCCCAACACCAGCGAGGTAGGGGAGAACGACAGAAAAGTGATTAACAATACACAGGGCACAATTTGTGAAGAAAACAGGAAAGTGGGAAGGAAACAATAGAATAAACTTAAGACAGGACAAACAGCAGCATAGTAACAGCTAGCGAATCTTACGTGTAAACCTGAAACCGGAAAGACCCAAAATAACTTTCCTTTTAAATAATAAATACAATGGGTGTTCCCCTTGAACATAAATAAATGCCTTTCTCCAGAGGTCGAAGACAGTAACAGTGTGGCACTTCTGTAAACTTACTGAAACTCTCCTGGGCCATCACTCTCATTCATCAAACTTTTCTCTGCACTGTCTCAGCTGTTCATACCGTTAGATAGGTTGTGTTGCCACGTGATTTGGAGTCTTAAATTGTCCTAGCTTTGCACAGCACTTCTTTCTGTTCATTGTCCCTGTACCCGAATCCTAAATATCTCCATAGAACAGCGCTGCCTTTATTCAGCGTCTGCTTGCTTTTAAACGGTGGGTCGGTAGTCAATGCGGGGGGCTGGCTTTGTTAAAGCGGCCGCCTTAGCCATAAAGCGCTGGGGGAAAACACTGATACAAGAGTAGCAGCATGAAACCCACCTGGTATTTCTACATGTTATTATACCTTTCATTTCCACGTACGGTATTCTATTTCGTCTCATTTTATTTTATATTCTAAATCTACTTTATATTTAAATGGTGCACCTTATCTCTACACTTTTATCTGCAATGTGTCCATGCACTACTGTTGTGTTAACATGTCACAGGTGCTCTCTTCATGTTTCTTCTTCTTCTGTATTACATTGTTGAAAGGGAGCTGTCATTGTTGTGCATACGACAATGAAATAAAGCTCTTTAATCTTGAATCCTAAGTGAATTAATGAGTCATGTGTCCCTCTTCCAGCACATTGATAAGGTCTTCAAGCACAAGGAGCTGCAGCAGCAGCTGATGGACGCTAAGCTCCAGAGAATCACTGAGATGATGAGAGAGGTGGAGGACAAGCAGCAGAGAGAGAGAGACTTTGTGAGTACAGCTCCATGGCCTGGACCAATCTAAAGCCAGGATGGAGTGAGGGAGTGTTAGGCATTGTACAGCATGCAGGAATATGTGTCTGCTCTATCTGTTGACTATTTCTTCTGATTGTTTTTCAGCTGCTGAAGGATGCCACCGAGTCCAGACGCAAGTGTGAGCTGATGAAGGAGCAAGAAACACAGCTCAAACAACAGGTAAACACACACACACACACACACACACACACACACACACACACACACACACGCAAACTGTTTTTTGGGCAGTGCAGATACTGGGAATATACATCAACCCATCTGAAAGGTTTGAAAATAGCTTGTTCTTCCCCTCCCTCTCCTAGCTCTCCCTGTACATGGACAAGTTTGAGGAGTTCCAGAGCACTCTGGCTAAAAGCAATGAGGTCTTCACCACGTTCCGACAAGAGATGGAGAAGGTAACGGCCAGGGAATGGCATCACACGTTTCTGTGTCTGGATTCGTGTGTGTGTGTGTGTGTCTTTTGTGGGACATCCTCCTAAAGTTTGGCTGTCCCAAAAAATTTGTTAACATCCTCCGTCAGTTCCATGATGATATGACTGCTAGAGTGACCATGGGAGGAAAAGAGTCCGCTCCTTTCCCTGTTCGTACAGGCGTCAAGCAGGGCTGTGTGCTGCCACCTGTGCTCTTTAACATATTCCTTCTCTGTGTTACTCAGCTTTTCCATAAGGAGATTGAGAAAAGCAGTGGTGCATGTAGACTTCAGACTGGATGGAAACCTCTTTAATATCAGGAGATTCAAAGCTACCACCAAACTGCTTGATGAAAGGGTCCTTGAACTGCAATATGCAGATGATTGCGCATTTGTTGCTAACTCTCCAGAAGAGCTCCAGTCTGTCCTTAATGCTGCAGCCAGAGCATACAGCAGGATGGGTTTAACCATCAACACCACCAAAACAGAGGTTATTTGTCAATGGAGTGCCAGCCCCCCTTCCACTATGCCTGTCTTTACTGTTGTTGATGAACAGCTATCAGTAGTCCCGTCATGACTGCAGCATTGATGAAGAGGTCCAGAACCGCATCAGGCAAGCGTCTGTGCCTTTGGTAGACTGCGACAAACAAGGACTTAAACCTCCACACCAAGGTGTCTGTGTACCATGCTGTCTGTATCAGCACTATTTTGTACGGCTGTGGGGCTTGGGTCACTTGCAGCCACCACCTCAGGTCCCTGGAGAACTTTCACATGTGCTGTCTGCAGTGTATCCTTGGCATCACTTGGCGTGATCATATTCCTCATTCTGAAATCTTCGCGAAGACCAACTGTAGAAGTATTGAGGCTCTGGTCACCCAGCACCAGCTGAGATGGCTTGGACATGTGGTGAGAATTCCCCAGGACCGGGCGCTTGTACAGCGGCCGCCTGCACGCTTCCTGCCGCCAGCTGTTCTAGTTCTGCCTATATGCACGGCGGTGGAGACAAACCCAAAAAAACACACAAGTGGGACACGGCGGCCCGGTGATATAGAAACGTTTAACAAGAAACTTCATAAAGACACTTAAAATAACGATCTCTGCCCAAACAAAAAGCTCTGACTTGGATAACTTTATGGAGCGATCGATGTATAAAACCATCCGGTAGGCTACATGTTTCTGATGACGGGCCGTTATATTAATAATAAACAGCGCGCTGCCGCTGCACATTAGAACAGCATGTACATTAAAGATCTCGTATCCGTCCTGAGAAGGCAAACATGACAATTTTTCTGCACAAAAATGGTTAATTTGACAACGTTAATAGTTGTGGTCTTATCTTTACAGAAGACTTCTTTGTATTTTTTATGTCAGTTGAATTTTGTTTCAAGTTAAATGCAAATGAGCACTGTTAATATTCCAAAAGGCTAACGCTCTTCCTTGACTGTTTTCAGTCTGTGGTTCTCATTGGGTGTACTTATTCCCTTACTGTAAATCCAATACTGCATTTAATTTCATATGGGTGTTTTATATGTGTATCTATTTTAATTTTTAAGGTGTTGTATTGTTCAGGTCATAAGGACTCTTTCTTATCAAAATGATTACTTTTAGCTAAAGTTTTAAAATGGAGATTAGATAACCTGGTAGTCTCCACATTAATCTCCATTATTATTAGGGGTGTAACGATACACGTATTCGTGAGGGTACAGGCACGTATTTGGTGTTACAGAGGTGGACCGCGGTTCGTATGTGGAGTACATAACGTTATTATATGGCGAATGTACAGGCTTGTTTTGCGGTGTGGAACTTAAAGGTCACATATTATACTAAATGCACTTTTTAAATGTGTTCTAACATATCCATGGGGCCACGGTGTGCCTAGAGACTGCCAAAATATCAAAAAAAATAACAATCTCTCCTTTTCTCATTCTCCCCCTTTCTGAAACCCCCACCCCTCCCCCCCAATATACTCCAGTCAGAATTCTCGCGGTTTATGACGTCATAAACAGCACAGCCACATCCCCATATTTTCTTTATATGTCCATGCTTCCGATGCATCCCCCCCACATTAGTAACCAGAAATTTCCACCGTGCAGTAGTCTATGATAACCCCACCCCCCATTTCTTATTGGTCCACGGCCCCGAGATCCCGTGCCCGAGATCCCATGAGATCCTCTGAAAATGTTTCCGAGCGACAGCCATGTTGCTTTCCCCGCTAAGCGACAAGATGCCCATAGCCTACAGCCTGAAGTTACATACACCAACGCAGAATGCTTTTGCTCATACTCCACTAATTTATCTTAACCACAGCAGTCTATGCCTCGTTTTTAATAACACAACGGATAGGAAGCTACTTGTGGGTTTTTGCAAACAGTGAAACTGAAAGAAATGTTTTTATTGGTATTTTTGCCTGACTGGTGTATAGCTATTTAGCTTTGGGACAAGCATTCAGCTTTTGCTCATAAAAACATAATTCTATTACCCATACTAGTCTGGAAAGGCCTCGTTTTTAACAGGACAAAGGATTGTAACTTAATAGTGTGGAAGTCAATTTTGAATATATTTTTTTCACTGATTTGTGTGGTACTTTTAGTTTATTTTATTGTCTGAGTCTTATTTTTAGCGTTAGCGCCCATGTAGCTTCTGTTGTAGCACCAAGTTTTGCTCATAACACGCTGTTTATACTCCCCACAGCAGTCTGAAAATGACTCGTTTTTAGAAATCAAACTTTGAAGCTACTGTTTTCACTGGTTTTAATCATGTCAGGTCATGTCAAACTGTTCTCTTAGCTTAGCTCCGGCCCAGAGCCTCCGAGTAAACACTCGCAGTCGCGACTCACGTAGTGTCTCTCTAGTATCGCGAGAGCACGGCAGAGACGGTGGGAGAGCCCCATGGCCATATAAAGAAAGCCCGGCAGAGAGGTGGGAGGGGCCAGCCAGATCGCACAAATATAGGTCATCCTGAGACCAGAGGACAATCAGGGTATAGAGGCTTGCTACAATAAATGATCTGAACGGGTTTTTCAGCAAACATCTAAAAAAATAAGTATTAGGGACTACTTAGACCATATAAAATTGACAGCAAAGTGCATAATATGTTACCTTTAAAACTTGTCGTCGGAGTTTTATTTATAAGAGCACTTTAGTACGGAGCCCCTAAAGGGACATGGAGGAAAGAAAAAAAAATTGGTAAAAAAAAAAAAAAACTCGAGATCTCGAGTTCGAAGTCGAGATCTGGACTTTGCCTTCAAACCTCACTCACCGTCACCAATGGTCCATGCATCAAAGGCATATCAATTACTTTATGGGAAACCACACAACAGTGTCATGGAGGAGTACTTGGAGCATTCTCTCTCACACTAACACCAAACTACAACCTATTAGGCCTAAATCTAACGTTTATTATGCACATTGGAGAGAAAAGTGACAATGCTTCACTTCATTTTGGCGCACCATGGACAGAGAGCGGAGGTCTAATTGTCAACACACACACACACACACACACACACACACACACACACACAGGCCATATGAAATTCAACCGGATTATGCAAACTTTCTATTTTTCCTCACTTGGAGAGAGAACAAGCGCTGTTCCTGTGCGCTCTGGCACTACACCAGCTGTGCCCGCCTTGAGCCTCAAACTGTGTCTTAATAGAAAAGATAACTGCAGGTCATATGACAAAACTAGCGATTGGACTAAGTTAGTAAAGCCTTATTCACACTTTCAGCCTTTCCCAGGAAGGGATCGTGTGTGAATAAAACACAGTCTGGACTACAATAATAATAATTAAATAAAAAAGCACATTTTTTTCTCTTCCGTTCTGAGGGAAGCTTTCGTGCGTAAATGTGCCACACCGCTACATGCCTACATGTTTGTCTCTGTGTACAAATGAAACAATCGATCGCTGATTATAAAAACTAAATTAAACTAATAGTTTGAGGAGAGTCTGCACTGGTGAATTCTAATTATAGCAGAAATTCCTCTGCTGTGCGCTGGGGAGAAACAGCGCCTGATTTGTTTTGCCTCGCACACGGTCGAGAGAGATAAGAGACTTCACCCGACGGCACATGTTATTCATCTATTGCACCCAAAAAATCACAAATTTTAACTAAATAGCAGCAAAACTGTCAGGATCGCGTGGCGCTGTCCAATGTGCAGATCTGGAGCAGAACAGTTACCAGCGTGTCTGTTTCTCCCCAGCGCACAGCAAAGGAAGTTCTGCTATATTAAAAATACGCCAGTCCAGACTCTGTGTTTTATTCACACACTATCCCTTCCTGGGAAAGGCTGAAAGGGTGAATGAGGCTTTACTAACCTAGTCCGATCGCTAGTTTTGTCATATGACCTGCAGTTATCTTTTCTATTAAGACGCAGTTTGAGGCTCACGCCGGGCACAGGTGTAGTGCTGCCAGAGCGCACGGGAACAGCGCTTTTTCTCTCTCCAAGTGAAGAAAAATAGAAAGTTTGCATAATCCGGTTGAATTTCATATGGCCTGTGTGTGTGTGTGTGTGTTGACAATTAGACCTGCGCTCTCTTGAACTCGAGATCTCGACTTTAAAGTCGAGATCTCGAGTTTGATTTTGATTTTTTTTTCTACCAACATTTTCTTTTCCTCCATGTCCCTTTAGGGCCTCCGTACTTTAGAGCTTAAGAGAGCTGCAGCAATATTTTCTTTTTTTAAAGTCAAAAAGACCCTTAAAGATGACATACCCTTTGTTTACACCAGCTTACAGAGCCTGCTGAGCATTAACACTATATTTTTTCATTGCAATTTTAGTTTATGCTGCACCTACACTAGTATTTAATAAGCATTTTATTTATTGGAGAATTGCAGCAGTATTTTTATATTTGTTATGCATTTTATTTGTATGTTACATACTGTCAGCTAGTTACTGACAGCTAAAGCTGTTCATTCTCCGTTAACTATGAACCGTACCGTACTGTACCGTGACTTCAAAACCGAGGTACGTACCGAACCGTGACTTTAGTGTACCGTTACACCCCTAATTATTATATTGTTTAAAACAGTATTGTTGTATTAGATAATATGTAAATTGTGTGAATTTTATTTTATTAAAATTTTAAAATAGTTTATTTGTAAGTTACTCATAATTATATTGTTAAAGTTAATTGTGTTAAATTTGGCACTGGCTATAAAAGGGCATTATTTTGACAAAGTGTGTGCAATTTGAGGCTTTAAAGTACCGGTTAAAGTACCGTTTAAGCACTGGAACCGTTTCAAAAGCACCGAGTAGTAACCGGTATCGGAAAAAACCCAACCGATACCCAACCCTAATGGGTAGTATGGACATTGTCACTACCTGGAGCTTGCTTGTACGGAGCCTGGGTCTGTTGAAGGTGCGTTGCTGTTTTTTAGGCTGTGATAGCCTTGTAGTAGGATAGGTAGAATCGGCATTGACACTACCTGGAGCTTGTTTGTACAGAGCCTGGGTCTGTTGAAGGTGGCTGTGCTGGTTGGGCTGTGGTAGCCATATGATAGGATAGGGAAAGTAAAGTTAGTAAGTGAAGAAGTATGTTTTTGTTTATTTAAAATGTTTTTTACAAAAAGGTTAAAAGTGGACGTCATCGAAAAATCGATGGACAACCAAGAGAGAGAGTCTGTGTGTGTGTGTGTGTGTGTGTGTGTGTGTGCGTGTGTCTCACTGTTTCCTGGTTCTACCTCCAGATGACCAAGAAGATCAAGAAGCTGGAGAAGGAGACCACCCAGTGGAGGACCAAATGGGAGAGCAACAACCAGGCCCTGCTGCAGATGGCAGAGGAGGTGACTAGTCTCTACACACTAGCCCCTTTTACACACACACTCCGCCATAGTCAAGGAATGACAATCCACCTATATGCTGACTCTGTGCCTTTACACTGGACCAAGCAAAGCCAAGGCATACTGACAAACATGTGTGTATTTACATAGCATTCTGCATCCTGGAACAAAGGAGAATGTGTGATGCAGGGTTAGGGTTGATGTATAACATAGTGCAGGGCTGTACAGTGCGACAGTTTTGATCGCATTTGCTACTGAAATTGATCACGTGCGATGATGAATACAAGTCCAGTCGCACCAGTGCTAATGAGCAGATGCTGTCTGTTTGAGACACAGAGGAGCTATGCACAATACTGCTTAGAGGGCTCTACATTAACACTCTCCAAATGCGGGTGAATGTAGTCTTAGGCGAGTAAGTTATTAAGTCTACCCTCCACTTTGGCTGGTGAAAGATGTGTGCTCGGGATCTGTGCTTGTGCGGCGATTATAGTGTCTAACTTCACCAACGGTTAAAAACAGGAAGGAGACGGCTCTCTTTACATTAACGCAGTCACGTTAGTGCGTGTGCAAACAGAACATTTCCTGTGTGCCTTCACAATAAAAGTTGGTTACTAGCCAAATGCGAGTTGACTCTTATTTTGAAGCAGGTAAGAACAGGAAGTTAGCGCTTCACAGCCCTGCAGTCAACCATGGACCTATAAAGAAAGCAGCCAACAGCAGTAACTATCTATGATTTAAACAAAGATTGACACAACCTATTTAACTTGGCCTAAATTGTACAACTATGTTTACTAATTTATTTAATAGGCTATATGTTCAATGTTTTAAAGTATGATTTTCATTAAAAGAATGAAATGTTCTAAAAATGTTTGTTATTATTAGCCTAATATAATAATGATATGTTTATAAAAATATATAGGTATAGACATTATTTTTATAGTTTTATGGGGGGGAAATAATTCTGAATCAGCAAAAAAATTGCCATTGGCAGGTTAGACTCTTTTGTCTAAATTGCAATCAGTGCACCCCTATTCATTTTTCTACAATTATTACTGCACACTAGGATATCATATTCATTGAGAATCTCAAATAAAACCAAGATGACATGCTCAAAGGTAATTAGAGCTAAATGCAAGGGTTAGGGTCATGCAAGTTTTCGATCATACTTTGTGTGCTACCAAATTTATTTTTGTGCTACTGAATTTTTTTGCTTGCTAGCACCAGTGCTACCACTTTAAAAAATAAGCGTACAGCCCTGACATAGTGCCATCCTGGTCAGCTGCTTTTTATAAACTTTTTTACTTTTCTTTCTTCGTAAAAAAAAGAAGAAACGTTGCTTCTTGTTGTCTGAGATATTTATTTGATTTGATTTCACCTTTTTATTTATACAGGTAATCTAATTGAGACAGAGGGACACATTAAAAGAGAAACCTGTTCATTTAAATTCCCCCGGTTGCAGTTAGACTTTAACCCATTGATGACTATGGCAATCTAGAATGCATGTCCTTAATGCCTGAGTGTTTTCTGAAAAAATAGTACGAATTGTCAAGTCTACCAAAACCTTAATATCTAAGCCTGTGTAGCACATAGAAACATGAAATAAAATACATTTAAAAGGTAAGGTTCACATGTTTTATTTAAACATGCTCCCTTAGCGCTTACAAACCAACAAATATTTCTAAAAATCGTCAAAAAGAGATGAATTCGAAAATTATTAAATATTGTTAATAAATAGATGCAATGTGTTTTGTGATTTTCGTCAGTAGTCTATAGTAGACCTTGATTCTGCGCACCAAACGCCACTAACTGTTCTGTCGCCGACATAGCTGGCGTATTTTTTTTATTATTTTGTTTTATTTTTTTTTGATTGACGTGATTTTCGGCAAACCACACAACTTTTGGGTGGTCATGTGGTCTTATTGCCGGAATCTTCGCCCTGACCTCATGTATACATTTGACATCTTCGGCAGCTGAGGCTGTTAAATTTTCTCTGTCTCCTAAAACTAGTAACTGCTATTTCACAGGTAAAAGAAAATAAACCTTTCCACTCATGAGACATTGTGTTGTGTTTTAGAAAACGCTTCGTGACGGCCACTTCAAAGCTCTGCAGGGGAAGCTGGAGCTGCTGGAGAGGCTGTGCAGAGCGCTGCAGAAGGAGAGGAACGACCTCAACAACCGGCTCAGCCTGCTCCAGGAGCACGACGACACAGGGACCACTGAGCTGCCTCAAGCCCAGCCTGAGGGCCAGCCAGGGGAGCCTGAAGCCCAGCTAGGGGAGGCTGAGGACCAGGACCAGCCAGGGGAGTCTGAGGGCCAGCCAGGGATCAGCCAGGGGCCAGGGGAGGATGAGGACCAGCCACAGGACCCCGATGCCCAGCCACTGCAGCCTGAGGCTGGGGAGGAGGATGAAGAAGAGGACTCATCACAGGGAGAAGGGCTGGAAGCTCCCACACCACTTGAACTGGAAGCCACAGCAGCTGCAACTGACCAATCCACCTCTGCTCCAGCGCTGACTATCAGCCAGCCGGAAACACCCACCACAGAGATGGTCTGACCCAGCCTGTGTGTGTAGGTGAGCAGGCTGTGATCAGAGAGCGCTCCACACACCTCCAGCCTACTTCCATAACAAGCCAGAAAAACCCACCTGTAATGGAGATAGTTTTTTTTTTTTTTTTATTCTACACTTGCCTCTCCAGGTCTACATGGAAACTGAACCAATATCTTTTTGTGTGATAGTTTAAGGAGAATAAAATGATTGTATCAAGGATACCTTGTAAAACTTTGCCAATGTTTTCATTGGTTGTGATAATTGGCTTTGTGGCGAGCACTTTGTACTCCCTGTTTTCTACCATAACTGTATTTTCATAGGAAAATTCCCATGCAGTCCAATTGAAGCGGTTCAAAGTTAAATTGCTCTTTTTATTTCTCTCTAAACACGGTCTGTTAAGACTAGATTGGTTGAATTTAAAGTGGGTATGTCTCATGAATATTGTAGCCTCTTGACAAAGTCAGAGTTGGACATCTGTACTGGGTAGCGTTGGGTATACTTTTTACTTTTTTGGATAATTTTTTTTGGTTATATAATAATAAACAAACTTGATATATTTTGAGAAGTTCAATCATGCTTTGAGAATGAAGATGTCATTTATTTTGAAGACAAAACAAGTTCTAATAGGTCAGGAATAAAGTTGTAATGTCATGAGAATGTCAGAATATAACTAGAAATAAAGTTGTTTTTTATATATTGAGATTTTTTTTTTTTGGATTTGGTAAATTAGATAACATGTTGAAATATTCTCAAAGCCTTCTATTTTAATTTCCCTAACAGTGTCCCAAATAGGCAAATTGTACCAGCACAAAGGTAGCACCAGGAAACCCAGTGCACAGATGAATTTCATGTGAGGTTTAAGTCAAAATTATATCATAGTTTAGCAGTAAGTATCGGCTGACATGTTGGCAGTTTTTCTTTAAAAAAAAACTCTTGATATGATGAAGCTCATAGTTATTACAGACACAGGCTCTTCTTCTGTTGTAGTTCACACTGAAGCGATGTCTGATGCCCCCAGTGGTCAATCTGGGACTCAGAGATATACGTAATTTGAACCACACACTAGCCCACAAACCTAACCAGGCTGACATCTTAAGGTCAGAACCTTTTCTTTATCTTGGTTTGATAGTTTTACCCCGTTTTGTTTTTTCCTCATAGAAAATAATTGGATCTATTTTTAGAGGGGAATGGTCCCATGTCACTTAAATATGGGCAAATTAAATCTGAAATGTGATGAAAGCTTAGCTTAATGTGCTGCTTTTATGACATCTACACCACAGCTATGGTTTATTCCTTTAATAAAGCATGTCGTGATTTCTACAAG
Organism: Ammodytes marinus; assembly: GCF_949987685.1. NCBI lineage: Eukaryota > Metazoa > Chordata > Actinopteri > Uranoscopiformes > Ammodytidae > Ammodytes > Ammodytes marinus. Next base: position 2,287,976 of record NC_137230.1, on the reverse strand, counting down.
GTCAGTTCAACAGGGTGTACAGAGAGGAGCCTAGTCATGAATTATTAGACTCTTCAGACCACTAGAGAATTGTTTGATTCAAATTCTTTAAAAATATTTTAGGTCATCAGAATAACAGGCCTCGTCATTATTATAACTTTATTATAACTTTATACTAGAAGAAAACTGAACAAGATTAGTTTAAATGCGTTTGAATGAAAAGACAGACATCCATCAGCGATGCATATCAATAGATATGCTGTTCCAGGATCAGCAGTAACTGTACATGAGGAAAGTCATCTGTGTGTGTAGAGTTCTGATATCGAAATATGAACAGGGTCCAAACAAGTTCTCAATCTTTTTTTACATTGTAACGCTTCAAATTAGAATCTCCACAAATTAAATTGACACCGCTGCACCTTCTCTGCAGTACTATTGTCCTAATCAGGGATTGCTTTCCTCAGCATCAACAGTGGTTTATTCATGGACATAGTAGTTAACACTATCCCTGAGTTCCAATCCCTATACTTCCTTACTATTTAGCATCCCAGAAAGATTGAGGATGTCCCAATACAATTTTAGTATGCTAAAAAATACATAAATGCCCCACTAACTCCAATAGCATGTTGGATTATTCGTCTTTATTTTCTCAACAAAATGAAAAAAAAACTTCCTTATCTGATTTATTTTTCTCTCCTGTGGCCCTAAAACATTTGTGTACTTTAGTATGTAGGGTAGTAAAAAGAAAAAGTATGATATTTGGAACGCAGGGAAAGTGTTGTGAAGGAGCACATTCTCAAATGCCAGTGTTTGTCCTGTTTGAACTGGCTATATTGTCCAGATAGTGAGAATGATAGAGCTGACTCATACTACCCTTACTGATAACCCATGTGTGACTGCTTGGAATGTCCTAAAGGTTCTTTGCTGTCAGATTGATTTGATCGGTGACTTCCGTTTTGAATCTTCCAACAAGTGAATTTATCTCCATATTTCAGAACAACATTGATGTGAACCGATGTGTGTGTGTGTGTCCTTTGGTAGAGGACAGGGCTAGTCTTGGCAGAGGGAAGAATTTGTCAGCATCCATGTTTCCTCTTTTTCTTTGGCGCTGCCCCCAGATTTGCCTCTCAGGTAATGTCCCAATCTACCTCTGCAGGTGAGACTAACTGTGAAACCAGTCACCATAGCTTCAGAGAGCTTTATTTTTTACAACAGCCCACACCCCCTCTTCTTCTTATTTGATTGTACAATGTTCTTCTAGTCCTGTTTCGCTTTTCAATAAAACATTTTGTAGAATTTTCCAACAACTCTGGATTTATTACCTAATTCTGATTGAGTATTAGGTTGGTGTGTCATTTCCTTATAGTAAAGTGGGATTTGTCTGTGCAGCATTTCTCAACACGTGTAGGGGAGAACGGGGTTGGTAGGCACACGTTTTACTCTACAGAGAATTGCTCATCACCTTTCAATAGTCATTCCTACATTAATGGGACATTTCCATACCAACATTTCAGGGACAGCGCCTTCTGGTGCCGAGATATAACGAATGTGACAACCAACCCGTGTGACATATAACCCTGTTCACCCCTACTAATGAGATGGTTCGGCAGACCTTAGTAGGACCAAACGGTTGGGGTTGTTTTAAATAAATTGACATGAATAGAATACATTTCAGAAAAAGTTATAAAAGTTTTATTGCAATTTGTGATGCAGGAAACAAAACATGCTGATTTCAATGAACAACACAAACAGGAAAGGAAAGGAGGATGAGCACTAGTTTACTCCAGGCCAAACACTGAAGCATTAATGTACCTTAAAAACAAGAAGAAAATGTTTCTTCAGCTAAATATGATATTATGCTACAAAAATAACAGCCACAAGTGCTTAATGGGTGGGAATAATAAAGGTATAAAAGAAAGCTTCCCTGACTGTCAAGGTTAGCTTTTAACCAATTACAATGTGGATGGATGTAGATCAGACTTTTCCCAAAAAGCATTTGACTGCTCAGGTAACCCTTCTGTTTACCGGGTTTCCTACATACTTAAGTCATTATGGAAGCCTAGCATCTAGAAGTTATCTGGCTAATTATAAATCAAACTGTTGAATATCGTGTTCATGTTTTCCTTGCAACACTAGTGACCTTGTGCACATAACGGTCCTGCTCCTACGAGTCTTCAAAGCCACTTCACCATGAGATATCCCCATTGCCCAAACACTGGAGATACTGCCACTTTAGTGCTTAAGGTTTACCTGGGTCAAGGTGAGGTATCAAGCAGGGTGACACTGAATCCAACTGTGTGTTAACAAGGCTGGAGTCCATGCTGTCTCTTAACTCTCCACATTGTTCAGTTGACTTTACATGTTGCTGTGGAGAGAGAAGCCAGAGAGAGAGGGGGAGGCCAGGCTGGAGCTCAGGGGGAGAGAGGAGAGGAGGTGTGTGGAGGAGATGCAACAGCAGCTGTTATGATGCCTGGGCCTCCAGCTCTGATGCTGGGGTGTTGTCTGGCTCCTCATCGTTGTAGATATTCTCAGCCTAAGACAAAGAGGATAACATATGCAAGCATGAATCTACAGGTGAAACTCGGAAAAATTATGATATTGTGCAAAAGTTCATTTATTTCAGTAATTCAACTTAAAAGGGATGGGGCCGATCCGATCCAGTATCGGGTCCGATATTGGCGAAATCTACGGATCGGATATCGGACTGACAGCTCCGATATAAAATCCGATAAAATAATAATAATAATAATAATAAAAAATATATATAGGGGAGAGTGGCCTAAGTTGTGCATTTTGGAAGTTGTTCCACCCCTTGTTTCTAGAAAACCGTGTAAGAAATTGGAAATGTGACCACATATTTAAGAAGAGCCATCCATTTGACTCATCCTGTAAAGAAGGGAGACACAAGGAATAAGATATAAGCACATTAAAGCTAAAGAAACTGTGTTTTGCCTTTCAAAGTAACATTTCCATGATCAAGGTTTTTTGATTATTGTGTCTGAACAATTATAGACAAGTTTGAAAACATTTGACACATGTTTTAGTGCTTTGGTATGCTACATTTTGAGTCTATACAGTTAGCACCATGTCAGCCCTAAACTGCTGCATCATGCTTATTATCCAAAATTCTGGGGATGGGGTGATTTGTGCCTAAGGGCCTGGGTGAGTTATAGAGCTGTTGTTCTGTTCCAAATCAGCTGTGCCATCGTAGCTTAAAGCGACTCTTACCTTTGGTGCATTTTTACACTTTTTTTGGATTAGGTTAAAATGGTATTAATAAGGTAATTACACTCTAAAATATAAGACAGACCCACCAGGAGTAAAAACAAACAATGATTTCAATCTCATAATATTATGAAAAATATATATAAAATTCAACCAATCAAATCGTTCGGACCGAACGATTTGATTGGCCGACAGACCTGTCTGTTTGCGGTCTGCTTCTGTATTGCGCATTCTCAACTAGAGGGTTTGTTTTGATTCCACGGCAGACAGTAGCGAATAGCGACCATTGTAGAAAAGGCCCCAACGTTCATAAGTTACAGTGTTGTTAGTTCTTACAGTGTGTTAAAATGTGTTTTGTTCAGTGTGGATAGCAGTCAGTTAGGGCTGTGACGTCAGTCGGACAGAGAGCCTGTTTAGTTTCCGTTCTCTTCTCCCTCGGTCAGATGTGTGAGCGTTGCCGCAGTAAGCGATCATTCCACATGGAAACGTGTTTATCTGAGGCCCTGTTCTCACGGCAACACGAAACGGTGCAAACACGGAAAAATTCCCGCGGTTGCACTATATCATGTACATGAAAACAGCAAACGCAGGCATGAAACCGCAAGTTTTTGAGATCACGTCCCAGGGAGGATTTTTTGGAAAACACAACGGTTTTGGTTTCGTGTGAACACCGAAACCATTTCCCCTGGTAACGCTGACGTCACGGCTCCACTTCACGTATGCATAGTCTATAACATTTGCTGTCAATACCCACACGCGAGTTATAAAGTTAGAAGACAACATAACGTGCAGGGCTTAAATAGGCCTATAACACTCGCCAATTTAGTCTGTAGTCTATTAGTAAGTTATTGATACCATGCACCCGCCACTTTGTCTGGGGAAAGATTTGTGCTCTGCCGCTTTTTCTAGCAAAATAAACTTGTGTACACGGCTCTCTCTACATTAAAAAACACTATCCATAGTTCAGCGCGCAGCGGTTAAGTTACTGTTCAACAAAAGGAGCATTAAGGCTACGGCTTCACAGTAAAAGCATTTCACTGGCTAAACATTAACAGCATTTCACCGGACAAACGTGAGTTGACTTTTATTTTGAAGTACGCCTAACAGGAAAAGTAGCCGCTCACAAAGCCCCTTTACTACCAGCATGTCTTCTGTTTTCACGAGTTCAATGCGGTGAAATAAGAGGACAGAAAGCTTGTCATTTACAATACTTGTAACCCCAAGCTTACACCAACCGCTTTATGAACGTTAGTGGCATTAATTTTCGGTTACAGTAAGGTTTTATGCATCAAATTGTACCGGAAAAGCTATTTACTACTACCTTGTACCGCCAACTGCTGGCCTGGCATGCTTACTACATCGATTTCGTCCCGTTTCCTCTGAAAACATGTGCACGGGTGAAGATGTCAGATAAATTGTGTCTGAACGGGGTTTAAAAAAAAAAAAAAAACGGGAAAACTGTCACGTTTTCACCGTGAGAACAGGGCCTGAGTTTAAAAGTGAATCACCCGTGTGTGAGTATGTACATGCAGTCCCGATCGCTGTTATAATATAGTTTGCATGCGATTCGCGGGTCGCAACAGCTGTTGTAACGTCTCCTCACGAGCGGAGTTTAAACCTTTGTTCTTTTCCCGCGATCTATATGCGACTGTGCCTGTGAAAGAAGGAAAATAAAGAGCGGATAAAACCCTACTCCTCTCCTAGTCTCATGCTTATAGTCTGACGCCTTTGGCCATAAGTGGTATTCTGGCCGACACCTCTGAAGTGAAACCAGTGATACAAGCATGGAACGAGGGTGTGGGGGCATTGGAGGGAGGCGGGATGGTATGATAGTGCTGTAATTCTCAATTGCACGATGGGTGTGAGTCCCTTTAAAGGAGCTTATCAATCCATCCTGGAACATGCATTTTCGGGGATTTATAAATCCATACAAAAGATCCAATATTGATAGTCTTTTGTGTCCATATTATATTAATTATTGACCGCGTATTCCTATGATGTAAGGCAGTCACTGTTGATTGGCAATAGCAGCTCTGCATAGGGAATGTAAACAAACAGCATGTAAGCTAATGTTAGCATTTCGCCGAGCACCGCTTTCCCTTCTGAGATCACGCTAATGTTGTGGTATAAAGTTATTAAGGGAAACACATATGCTGATATTCTTCCTCCCTCTCTGTCTTCCTACTAGTGATGGCAGTGTGACACTGAAGCTTCGATACGTGCTTCAAACCCTGATCTACAATTCCCAAGAAGCACTTCGAAGCTTCTGAAGCAAGCTTCGAAGCTTGCTTCAGTACGAAAAAAATCACTTGACATATGACGTCCCAAGCAGCAACTGCTTCGTTGCCTGAATCACTTGACTGGTCCGCGGCTCGGTGGAGAAGCTTTGAGCAAAAAAAAGAAACCGGCTCAATCCATTAACCGTTGAAAAAGTAAGGCAGCCTACCTCAATACAAAGCTTTGAGTGTTCCCCATCCCACATAATTACCCTTGTAGAGTTAGGCTACTCAAGCACACCCAACCAACCTTGCCCAAAGCCAGCCGGTCACCGCGGCACGGCCTAATTATTTAATGGAAAAATCACACAATCGGCGCTACAACCGTTTTCGGGAGTTGTGTTCAGTATTTAATAAAACTGTTTGAAATGTCAATTAGATTAGGCTAGGGGATAACACACCGACTGTGGTGTGGAGGTCCGGGGTTCGAATCCCGGTCGGAGGCAGGTCATTATATTGTAGGTTTTTATAAAATGCTGTTTCAATTATATCCTAGCCTAAATCAGTTAGCCTATTTGGACATGGGCTAGGCCAATCCTTTTAAGAACAATTTAGATATCTGTATTTTGATCAATCTTTATTCGTGAATAAATCATGATATTGAGTAGCCTATTTGGGTTTGTGGGGCGTGTGTGTGTGCGTCAAATAATTTTCAAAGCAGGGATACTTTGAATCCACTGCAGCCTCACACTTCGCGAGCAGAGGTCACTGTCACTGAAGCTTCGAGTAATGAACCTATTTTTGAAACATTGGCTCAACTGGTTCAATGCTTCATAAAAGCTTCATTTGCCCATCACTACTTCCTACTGCGCTTGGTGCCGCTCTTACTTTGCCTCGCTCTGACAATGTCACGTAGCCAACAGCTGGTGTATCACCGCTTGCTCTTTGAAAGGACGGTGGCCAAGTAGGTCAAAGTTCAAATAATTTGATAATTTATTTGAAATGAGCATTACATTTATATTCTAACCTTTGTTGTATATATAACGTGTATATCTGAGTAGTAATATTTGCTGACAACATATATTGCAGTTTAAGCTACTTGTGCAAAAAAAAACATAAAAAATATATATAAAAAATATATATATATTTGGAATACTGAATTGAGCTTCGAATACAAACTTAACAAACAAGTTTTTGGATATTCGAATTATTCGGCCCGGCCCTAATTTCTTGCTCTTTTAAATAATAATTGCTTAAGCCTTCCTAGCCTCACACATAACATCACCACAAACAAAGAAATGTAGAATAATTATGATATCGTATCGGACAGTATCGGTATCGGCCGATATCCAAAACCCAGATATCGGAATCGGATCGGAACTAAAAATAGTGGATCGGTGCATCCCTAGACTCATTACATGCAAAGTGAGATATGTCAAGCCTTTATTTGTGATAACTTTGATGATTATGGCTAACAGTTTATGAAAAACCCAAATTCAAAATCTCAGAACATTTTAATATAACATAAAATCAATAAAAAAGGGATTTTCAATACAGAAATGACGGCCCTCTAGAAAGTATAATCAGGCATATGTACTCAGTACTTGGTTTGGGCCCCTTTAGCATGAATTCCAGCCTCAATGCAGCGTGGCATGGATGCTATCAGTCTGTGGCACTGCTGAGGTGTTATGGAAGCCCAGGTTGCTTTGATAGAGGCCTTCAGCTCGTCTGCATTGTTGGATCTGGTGTGTCTCATCTTCCTCTTGACAATAGTCCATAGTTTCTCTATGGAGTTCAGGTCAGGAATGTTGTCTGGCCATCATTTACTAGTGGTTTTGGCACTGTGGGCAGGTGTCAAGTCTTACTTGAAAACGGAAATCAGCATCTACATATAGCTTGTCAGCAGGCGGAAGCATGAAGTGCACTAACATCTCGTGTTGGACAGCTGTGTTATCTTTGGACTCGATAACACAGTGGACCAACACCAGCAGATGACATGATACCCACAATCATCACTGACTGTTGAAATGTTGTGCCCCTCCACTCTTCCTCTACTGTGGGACCTTGATTTCCAAATGAAAAGCAATATTTAATTTGGATCAGTGATGATTTGAGGTGCCATGTCATCTGCTGCTGTTAGTCCACTGTGTTATCAAGTCCAAAGTCACCACAGCCATCTTACAGGAGATTTTAGTGCACTTCATGCTTCTGTCAGTCAAGCTTTATGGAGATGACAATTTCCTTTTCCAGCAAGATTTGGCACCTGTCCACAGTGCCAGAAACCACTAGTAACTGGTTGACTGACCATGGTATTGTACTGTACTTGAATGGCCAGACAACTCTCCTGACCTGAACTCCATAGAGAATCTATGGGCTATTGTCAAGAGGCAGATGATACACACCATGTGTCCAAAACACAGGAAATGGTTTTGGATCCGAGGAAAGTGACTGACCATGAGCCAGTGGTCATCAAAAATAAGAAAATCATCCAGGTGTCCTCTTATAAGTATTTAGGGGTTCACATTGACAATCTTCTCTGCTGGAAGACCCATATTGACAACCTGTGCAATAGACTGCAACAGAGGCTATATTTTTTGCGAAGACTAAGACTGTACGGCGTAAGCAGCCACATCATGATGATTTTCTACAGTGCCATTGTAGAGAGCATCATTAGATATGGGATCACCTCATGGTTTGGCAACCTAACCGTTAAGCTAAAAAACAAACTGGCCGGCATGCATAAAACGGCAATGAAAATCGTAGGGAGGAAAGAATATGAGCCTATTCAGAGCATCTATGAGCAGGCAGTTAGGAAAAAAGCAAAGAAAATCATTTCCAACTCACAACACCCACTCTTCCCTGAATATGAAACCCTGCCATCAGGGAAAAGACTCCGGGTGCCGCTATGTAAATCTAACCGCCTTAAATTGTCATTTGTCCCAGCCTCCATTAAACTGACCAACAATGTGCAATAGAATAATGTGCAATAAATAGGCTAGCACTTTAGCACATAGCACTTTAGCACATAGTACTTTAGCACATAGCACTTTAGAACTGCACTTTAGCACATAGCACTTGATCCATGAGCTCTAGTGCAATGCACACTAGTACTCTAGCTCCACACTGTAGATTTCTATGGTTTACATCAAAGTGCCATTTGAAGTATATCAAGCTCCATGTTCTCAATGTTTAAATGTTAGTTTGTCTGGTTGTGTTTGTGTTTGTGTTTTTGTTCTGTTGTACTCTGAATGTTTCAGAAAGCAATGATGCACTGTGCCCAAGACAAATTTCCCCACGGGGACAATAAAGTTTAACCTAACCTAACCTAACCAGACCCAACAATACAGACGAGCTGAAGGCCACTATCATAGCACCTCAGCAGTGCCACAGGCTGATCATCACCATGCCATGCCGCATTAATGCAATAATTCATGCTAAATAAGAACCCAGACCAAGTATATAGCAGATGATAGAAAATACTTATCAAAAGTGCGACATTTCTGCATTAGAAATATTTTTTGATTGGCCTTATGGAATATTCTAATATTTTGAGATGCTGGAATTTTTGATTGTCATGAGCTGGAAGCTGGAATCCTGAAAGGTTAAACAAAAAAACGCCTGAAATATATCACTTTATGTCTCATACATCTTAAATATATGGAATTTTCACTTCTTAAATTAAATTAAATTAGATTTTTAAAAAAAGAGCTTTTCCATGATATTCTAATAATATGAGTTAAAGGCAGCATGTGGTTCTTTTTTTTTTTTTTTGAGAAATATATTTATTGACTTTTCAATTTTTTCAACACATAGACAAATACAAATATTCACATATAAAACAAATCAAAAACAAAACACAAGTAAATAATAATACTTAAAAAGAAAAGAATATACATAAGTAATTACAACCTGCATTTTCTATACACAAGTAATGTTCAGGAATATTGCACTGGCATCAGAAATGGCAAATATCTAAATCTAAATATCAAGTAAACCCTTTGCTTGGTGGCTCTCAAGAAATCCCATAAATTGTCCCCACACTTTAAAGAACATTTTCATTTTCCCCTTGGAGGCATATGTCAATTTTTCTAAAGCTAAACAGTTGGAGAGGCTTTTGAGCCAATGACTCACTGTCGGAGTATCTGTACTTTTCCATGTGACTGCTATGCAGTGTTTAGCCAGTAGGGAACAGAGAATAACAATTTTTTTGTTCTGACTTGACAACTTTAAATCTGGTGGAAGTACTCCAAGGATAAACATGCGGGGGCAGACAGGTAAAACTGTGCAAATGACATCTGAAATAGTTTTAATTACCTTTTCCCAAAAACTTTTAATATTAGGACAGCTCCAGAGGCAATGAAACAATATTCCCTCTTCAAGACCACATTTAATACATACATCAGGGTTATTATTATCAAAGCGATGTAGCAGAGAGGGGGTTATGTATGTTCGCATGATCCATTTAAATTGTAAAAGTTTATATCTGGTATTGATAGTCTGGGTTTGTGCATCATGGCAAACTCTCTTCCATTCGTCCTCAGCAATCTCTACATCCAAATCTCTAGACCAGGCCAATCTACTTTTATCTGATGATTCTTTAGATTCATTTACAAGAATCTTGTAAATCAAGGAGACCTGTCCACGTCCTTTAAGATGATCAATAACAGCCTTTTCGAGAGTAGACAAAGGTGGTCTAAAGGGGGACTGTTTGAGTGCTGTTAAAATATAACTCCTAATTTGTAGGTATTTGAAAAAATGTTTTGAAGGTATATTATAGATTGTTTTTAAATCATCAAAGCTATAAAGCAGACCATCTTCATTATACATATCCATAACTTTACTAATCCCTCTCTCTGCCCACAATTTAAAGCCAAGGTCGCTTTTGCCTGGAGAAAATCTACTGTTTCCCCAGATCGGCGTAAAGCCTGAAATAACTGGGTCTATTTTAAAATAAGATTGAATTTTATACCAGACTCTTATTGTATTCTTGACAAATGGGTTATGAGTGTTTTTAAGCAGATTTTTCAATGTATCAGAATACAGATATAGCTTTAGTGGGAGAGGAGATGTATTGGTATTTTCTATTGAGACCCAGGGTATAGTGGAATTGTCTGAGAACCAGAACATTGCTGCACTAATCTGGGCCGCCCAATAATACCAGATAAAGTTTGGAACTTTGAGTCCTCCTCTTTCGAATGGCAAGTAAAGTAGGGTGAGTCTAAGCCTTGGGCGTTTGTTGTTCCAAATAAAGTTTGTTGTCATTTCTTTCAATTTGGGGAATAGATTAGAAGGGGGCTGCAAAGGGATAGATTGGAATAAATATAAAAGTTTTGGTAGGATATTCATCTTAATAATGTTGACACGGCCAATCATAGAAATGGGAAGCTCTGACCATCTTTTAAGGGATTCTGATACAGATTTTAAAATGGGATCATAGTTCGTATGAACTAAGTCGTTGATATCTGGAGTTATTTTTATTCCTAAATAGGTAAAGCCATGTGTCGAGTTATGAAATGTATTCACTAATGGGGGGGTGTCCCTCTCAGTCTTCCTAAAAAACATAATATTAGATTTTGTGTTATTCACCTTATAACCAGAGATACTTCCAAAAGTGTCCAACAGTTTTGTAAGTGTTGGTAAGGATTGCGCTAACTGTCTCAAGAAAATAACAATATCATCAGCAAAGAGGCCCAGACGGTGTTCATAATTTCCAATTGTAACTCCTGTTATTAAAGGGTGCGATCTAATTGTCATTGCTAGGGGTTCGATCGACAGGACAAATAAAAGAGGTGACAGTGGGCACCCCTGTCGGGTACCCCTGGTTAGGGGAAAGGGTTCTGAAATAATTGTGTTTGTCAGAACTTCAGCAGTGGGATTGTTGTAGAGCAGTTTTATCCATTTAATAATGTTTTCTCCAAAACCGAATCTGGGCAATATTTCAAATAAGTACGGCCATTCGACTCTGTCGAAGGCTTTTTCAGCGTCCAGGGATAGAATGGCCGCATCTGGTCTTTCCTTTTCGTTATGAACAACATTGAGCACCCTTCTTAAATTTTGAAACGCCTGTCTGCCTCTAACGAATCCATTTTGGTCTACATGAATTAGACTTGGCAGGAGATTGTCAAGCCTCTTTGCTATGACTTTGGCTATAAGCTTTGCATCAGCATTTAAGAGTGATATGGGTCGATATGATTCACATTTAGAAGGTGGTTTACCAGGCTTCAGAATATTCATAATAAGAGCTTTTGAGAGAGAAGGTGGCAAGGAATTTATTTTGAATGCTTCTTCAAGCATGTCCAAAAAGGGAGGCAGTAGCTTATCTTTAAAAGTCTTTAATATATCGATGGGAAGTCCATCAGGGCCTGCCGCTTTCCCCCCCTTCATAGCGGCAAGTGCAATTTCTAGCTCTGAAAGCTTCATTGGACTGTCGAGAAGTTCCTGGTCCTCAACAGAAAGAGATGGAAAATCAAGACTATCAAGAAAACTGGTTCTTGTGATCTTGTTCGTGTTACTAGGCAGTTCAGATTTATAAAGTTTTTCATAATATAATTTAAATCTCTCATTTATTTCCTTTTGGTCATTTGTAACAACTCCAATTGAATTTTCAATTTCGTGGATCATTTTCTCATTCTGTAATTTTTTAATTCGCCAGGCAAGCAGTTTACCGGCTTTTTCCCCCTGGTCATAAAAGGACTGCTTTAATTTATTTAAATTAGATAGGGCCTTGTTTGCTGACTGTTCATTATAATGGGCTCTCAGTATGGTTAGTTTATGTTCAAGTGCTGGGGTATGGTTAATTAAGACCTCACCTTCCAACTCTTTAATTTGGTTTTCAATTTCCGTCATTTTGTTCTTGAATTGTTTAGATTTAAAGCTGGTATAACTAATGATCTGGCCTCTGATATACGCCTTAAAAGCTTCCCATCTAATTAAAGAAGAAGTTTCAGTGGTATTGACGAGAAAAAACAAATCTATATGTTGGTCAATGAAGCGGATAAATTCATGATCCTGCAACCATTTAGTATCAAATTTCCATCTGGGAGGTCCACAGAATTCTTTGGTAGGACTGTACTCAATAGATACTGTAGCATGATCAGAGATGATTATGCTATTGTAATAACAATTTTTCACATTTGGTACTAAAATTTTGGAGAACAGGAAGAAATCCAATCTTGAGAACGTCTTATGCGTAGCCGAATAACATGAAAATTCTCTCTTGTCTGGGTTACGCTCCCTCCAAACATCGCAAAGGCCCAACTCTTCCATGAAGTTAAGGATTATTTTCCTTGATTGATTGTGGGAGGAGTCCTGGTTACCATTACGATCAAAATCTGGATTTAACGCACAATTGAAATCCCCACCTATAATAATATCCCCTCTAAGTGAGGCAAGTGTCAGGAAAATATTATTATAAAATTGTGGCTCATCTTTATTAGGGCCATAGACATTTACTAAAATAAGATGTTGACCAAAGAGAGAGCCCTGTAAAATAATGAACCTACCCCCGGGGTCTAGAGTGGTGGTATTGACCTGAAATGGAATTGACTTGTGAATTAAGATGGCCACCCCTCTAGCATGGGATGAGAAATTAGCCACAAACACCTGACCTTGCCACCTTCTTCTTAACCTGATAACTTCACCTGAAGTTAAATGTGTCTCCTGTAGGAGTACTATTTTAGAGCCCAAGTGTTTAAGCCTTGTCATAACTTGTTTTAGCTTGACCAATCTACCCAGGCCTCTGACATTCCAAGAGGATATTTTAAATAGCTGATTACTAGCCATGTAAACTTTGATAAATAGATCTGTCAAAAGGGACCATTCTGAATCTGAGTGGCTGTATCACCTTATCAACGAATTTTACAAAAGAGGTTGAGAAACAGGTATAGATAACCATAAGACAAATTGAAAGAAAAACAAAAAGAAAAACAAACAAACAAAGGCAAAACAAACACACAAAAAGCAACATCCACATATAACAATTTGCTAGAACCTGCAAAACAACCACAGTTAACAACTGTGTCATACACCTAACGACTGCCTTCTATCCTACAGTCAACACTAAAATATTACACCAACTTCCTTGGCTTTTGTTGATCCTGCAAAGAGGAGCAACGGAAATAAATCTAACTCGATTACGCTTTATCTCTGACTATTAGTCTACGTAATTTAAAGACCCTTTGAATATACAGAAATTCTTATGGAACTAAAATTGCAAATGTTGATTTGCTCAGGATGACTCGGATTAATAATCATTAAACACAAACTAAGTGTAAATAATAGCTTATGTTTCTGTCTCTTGATATTGTTGCTTGAGACAATTTAAAGGTAGATGGAAGAAACAAACAGAAAACTATGCACTGCACAAATGAACAGATAATTTAAAGTATATAATGTCAAGATTACCACCCAAAGTATATTATATTTGCATGTGCTGTCTAATGATGAAGTAATCTAAAAGTCCATGCTCACAACTCAAGAGAGGGGGATTTCAGTAATCATTGAAATAAAGTCTACCATCGAAAGCTACTCAAACGTTTCAATAAATGCAGCACTTTAACATCTGTAAATACGCACTGTATTACCGTATGGCACACGTCTCCGTGTGGGGTGGGAACCCAGGCGCATATGCCACAAATCACTTATTCAACCTCTTCTGGATGGCCGCTCCTGATATGTTTCTGGAGGAAGACACGTACATCTTGTGGCGACAGAAATGTATAGTTCTTTCCACCGTGTGTGATGCGGAGCTTAGCAGGGAACTGCAAACCGTACTGGATTCCCTCCGAGCGGAGCCTCTGTTTCACCGCGTCATAGGCTTTCCTCTGACGTTGCACTTCAGCGGAGAAGTCGGAAAAAAACATCACTTGCCTGTTTTCGTACATAACTTTCCCCTTTGCTTGCGCCGCCTTCATCACACGAACTTTATCCTTGAAGTTTAAAAACTTCATGATTAACGGCCTGGGAAAGGGGGCAGAGCGCGTGGATTTTGCTGGACCGATGGGGAAGCTGGGGATACGATGAGCCCGTTCAATCCGCACCGCCGTAGGGAAATTCTCAGCACCTAGGATGTCGGGGAGCCACTTCTCCAGGAAGGCTTCTGCATCCCTGCCTTCTGCGCTTTCTGGGAGGCCGATGAGACGGAGATTGGAGCGACGTGAGCGATTCTCGAGGTCCTCGTTCTTCTCAGTAAGAAACTTTACTTGCGTTTCCAATTCTGTCATCTTGGCTGTAAGCTGCGCTGCTGTATCTTCCGTGTCACCTATGCGGGTTTCAGCTGTGGTTAACCGTGCCCTGATTGTATCCAGATCGGTTCTGATGTGTGCTATACCGTCAAGGACTTCACGATGACGCTCTAAACTTTCTGCCTTTAGTGAATTAATGGCCGCAAGTATAGGATCTGGTTGTTGGGGATGAATGTCATGTGGAGACTCTTCATCGGAGACTGCGGCTGTGTCAGTCATCTTGGTGTTGCCATTATCCGCGAGCGGGCTAGCAGCCTCCTCGTCCTCGTCCTCAGCCCAATGCGCGTTGCTAGCTAGCGTCGACCTCGTTGTTGGTATTTCAGCATTAAACTGATTTTCAGTTTTTTGTTTTTTGTTTTTTCCCATTTTGGTTTGCTTTCTCCGCCTTAGCTACCGTTCAGGACTTAAAAGGGTCTGTTTTATGAATCACTTGTCAGAGACTCACGAAGTGCGACTTTCTAGCTCAACGCCATAACCGGAAGTCAGCATGTGGTTCTTTAACCCTTTGGTGCTCTTGGGGATGTTTTTGTCCTTTCGCACTTTTTTTACGCTCTTTTTTGTGTATAACTTTGGCTGTGCTTATGTTAGCTGAAATATTTTTGGCCAGGGATTTTTTTTTTTTTAATATTTTGTTTATTTCTACTCAGCAACTTTGTACCATCTATTATAAAGGCTGTACACTTTTTTGTTCCTCTCAGCTCCCTAAGGACGTTTTTGTCCCCTATTGACTCCCATTCAAAATGGCCTTTTTTCACCAATTTGATCCTGCTGTCATTACAGCATAAAATATTTTTTTCAATGATTTTATGCTTTCATCCTAGACACAAAGCATCAAAATTGATCATTTTCAACACCATCAAAATTTTGAGCCATTTCCCTATATTTGGCATAGGGTTGAATTACAAGCAATTTTCCAGGTTGTCGGTCCTGCCCCCCACAGTGCAATAGAAAAAAAAATTCAACCTAAATGGTGTGAGTGTGATGGTAGGGATGCTAGTGTGTGGTGCATATGTGTGTATTGAGAAAATATAGTGTGTGTGTTTGTGTACACACAGCCAAACTTTACAAACTCAAACGTGTATGGAAAAAATGGCCCAATTTAAACTTTATTTTTTCAAACCATAGCCATGATGACAAACACATGTAAATGTGATGATATTAGGCAATAATCCAACACTTAAGACACCAAAATTGCTTTTTTAGCCCTATCTAGCTCAATCATTTATTTTCTCCAGTTTTTTTTGAGGATCAAATATGCTCCCTAAAACCATTTTTGTACTTTTTTGTAATTTTTTAGAGTTGCAGGCCTAAACATAAGAAATATGAGAAATTAATGGAAAGTGTGGATCCATATGGATACCTTAGGGTTGTGTGTGTGTGTGTGTTGTGAAATTACTGTGTGTGTATGTGTGTGTGTCTTTGTGCGTATGCATATGTGTGCAGCTGTAATGTGCAATTTGTGGGTTTTCAGGTGGCTGCAGGTTTACTTTGTTACTTTGTTGACATCATCAAAGAAACTGGAATTAAAAGGTCAAAAGCAACTAACAATGAATTAATATTTGATATGTATGTAAAGATGTCAAGTGGGATAAAAGGTTTTAAAAAAAAAAGTAGAAAAAAATATTACTGTATAATGTGTTTAGGGCAGTTTATAGGGAGGTCATGAGAGGGAGTATTTATTTGCATCTGTGACTGCACAAATACTAAACATGTATCAAAAGCAGTTTTATTGCAAATCATTAACATATCCTAGAGTCTAATTATCCCACTCAAAAAAATCCACTTTGCATCTATTATATGAGAAATTTTTCAATTATTGTGTTTTTTTTAAATAAAAATGGCTCACGTCATCACATAAGCTTGCATGTAAAGGGTTAAAAGCAATTACAAATGAATGAATATTTGATATGTATGTGAAGAGGTCAAGTGGGATAAAAGGTTTTAATAAAAAAAAGTAGAAAAAAATATTAATGTATAATGTTTTTATGGCAGTTTATAGGGAGAGGACGTTTTTGTCCTCTAAGGTCATGAGAGGGAGTATTTATTTGCATCTGTGACTGCACAAATACTTAACATATATCAAAAGCAGTTTTATTGCAAATCATTAACATATCCTAGAGTCTAATTATCCCACTCAAAAAAATCCACTTTGCATCTATTATATGAGAAATTTTTCAATTATTGTGTTTTTTTTAAATAAAAATGGCTCACGTCGTCACATAAACTTGCATGTAAAGGGTTAAAAGCAATTACAAATGAATGAATATTTGATATATATGTGAAGAGGTCAAGTGAGATAAAAGGTTTGTAAAAAAAAAAGTAGAAAAAAATATTAATGTAGGGGAAGGTGGGGTGATTTGTGCATTTTGGAAGTTGCAAAACCCCTTGTTTCTAGAAAACCGTGGAAGAAATTGGAAATGTGACCACATATTTAAGAAGAGCCGTCCATTTGACTCATCCTGTAAAGAAGGGAGACACAAGGAATAAGATATAAGCACGTTTAAGCTCAAAAAACTGTGTTTTGCCTTTCAAAGTAAAATTTCCATGATCAAGGTTTTTTGATTATTGTGTCTGAACAATTATAGACACGTTTGAAAACATTTGACACATGTTTTAGTGCTTTGGTATGCTACACTTTGAGTCTATATAGTTAGCACAATGTCAACCCTAAATTGCTGCATCATGCCTATTATCCAAAATTCTGGGGATGGGGTGATTTGTGCGCAAGGGCCTGAGTGAGTTATAAGTAAGTAAGTAAGTAAAATGTATTTATAAAAGCACATTTATGACAGTTTGCACTGTCCAAAGTGCTGTACATAGTGCATTCAGTAGGTAAACAATGAAGGTACAATAACCAAAATAAAAGACGTAAAGCCCATACATCCACATAAACACAGATAGTAGTGCAGAGGTAAGATAGTTAATGGGGAGGAAACACCAGGGTGTACATATGGGTTTTGAGCCTTGATTTAAAGGCAGAAATGTAGGGGGAATCACATTTGTCAGGTGGCAGTTGGTTCCACAAGCACGGAGCAACTAGTGCAAAGTACATTTCTGAGAGTTGTGCCAGTGGCATGGCTGTATACGCTGGTCACCAAAAGAAAGTGATTGTCTACAGTAGCTCAGAAGAGAGTGACATCTCAATTCCACTTAACGACACCACTGATGAGAGTTCAGATGGCCAGAAAGATGATGATGGTGACTTTGTCATTGTGACACAATGACGCACAAATCACCCCACGTGGGGTGATTTGTGCGACAAGACAACTTTTTTTCCGAAAGCTATATTTCTTAAACAGTTTATTCCAGATCCAAAGTTTTTATTGCCAGGGATGCACAACATCCTGAAATATATGTACATATTTGAGTTGGAGACATAACTGTCAAGGCCTCACTTTAAAATCACTTTGAGTAAAAAGTTGCACAAATCACCCCACCTTCCCCTATAATGTTTTTATGGCAGTTTATAGGGAGAGGACGTTTTTGTCCTCTAAGGTAACCAAGGCGTAGTAAAAGTTAAGGATACCCAAGGGTTAATAACCAACTAGTAGTAAATGGTAAATGGTAGTAGATAACTTTCTACCTCAACATGCAAACGGCTCGCTATTGACTCACTGTTAGAAACTGGATTTACAAGCAGCATACCAATGTCATGACACTATTAATGTTTGCCTTGTTGCCTCAGTGGCAAAAAGAACCAGTGCTCTATTTCTAATACAAACTTGACCACATCCACCATGTTTACATGACATCTTGATACATTCTATATACAGGGTTCGTACAGCTTTTTAAGAGTAAAATTCAAGCACTTTTCCAGCACTTTCAAGATAAAATGTCAACTTTTTCAAGGAAGCCGAAGCTTTAAATATATAAAGTATATAAATAAATGCTTATGATTTCATACATTGCCTTATCTGTAAAATGGGAGTGTTCATAATATAATGTGTATGGACAATCACCAAATTGCAGTATGGCCCTAAGGAGACCTTTATCAGTTTAGTTCATATGCCAAAAATGACCATCTATCAGGTTAATAACAACATGACTATACTTGAGCAATATCACATGAGATGGACCATATTGTCACTCTATATCAGTGCTGCTGTGATTCGGTCGAACATGCCATAATGGTAATCAATAGGTCTTGATGTAGGAAATGGTTACTAATTAATAAC
This sequence comes from Ammodytes marinus, assembly GCF_949987685.1. Lineage (NCBI taxonomy): Eukaryota > Metazoa > Chordata > Actinopteri > Uranoscopiformes > Ammodytidae > Ammodytes > Ammodytes marinus. Next base: position 2,269,139 of record NC_137230.1, on the reverse strand, counting down.
TTATTACACACACACACACACACACACACACACACACACACACACACACACACACACACACACACACACACACACACACACACACACACACACACACACACACACACACACACACACACACACACACACACACACACACACACACACACACACACACACACACACACACACACACACACACACACACACACACACACACACACACACACACACACACACACACACAATGTAAGAAACATGTAAGAATAACAAAGGGCAAATACAGCCTTTGCACTCCTTTTCCCCCGGCTGAATTATAAAAATATGTATAAAAGTATGCCTAGATATTATATATTTAAATACATTCTTGAGCTTGTGTATGACCAGACATTTTCAATATTGCTAGGTTGCCAGATTACAGTTTGTGTATGTTGGTTTGTTGCCAAAAAGTGATCCTCCCAAAACGGTCTTTCAGTCAAATAACAAAAGGTATTTAAGCCAATATATGTCCATGATTTCAGAACGTAAATTGGACTAAGTGGGCTCTGGTCCAATAAAGCATCAGTACAAATGGCTACATAGCGTTAACATGCTGAGACTGTGGACTGAAATCTCTTTTTGGCAGCCACCGCAACGACTGACAGCAAAGACCGTTCTCCACTTCGACAACTTCACAAAATTAAAATGTTGGATCTTGGTTCTGTAACGTATCACTACAGTGTGACTAATGGATTAGGTTATACAACTTGTTATGGGAGCTGCATCGAGCTAACCCCGCTGAGGGTAACATCACGTTACAATGAAGTAACCCCCGAGCTTACGTTATCTAGCTAACAACATGAATTTGGAGCAGGGCTCCAGACTAACCATTTTTACTAGGAGCACTGGCGCCTCTAACTCAGAATTTTTAGGGGCGCGAGCAGAAAATTTAGTGGCACACCTTAAACAGACCTGCAACGCAGCTATTCAAATGTTTCCCAATTTGAACTATATTAGGTCAACTGATATTGTATTGCCAGCATGTTTTAAAACACACTGACAACAGATGATACTGTTCATTGTGTTTTTGATTTTGTATCACCATGTGAAATCCTTCAGACATTCCTTTAGGAAAAGGCATTTCTTTTACCTATTTTCACCACAACCCCTTCTACATCGGATTGTTCCTCTATCCCTGCTTCCTGTAAGGAAAATCGTTATTGGCCCAAAAGTAACTAGAAACTAGATGAATCAACTAATTTGCATAAATTAACTAGGACGATTAACATATTTACACACTCACTTTACAAACTTTTTTGTTGCCATATATAATTATAAGGTTGTCTTTTTTATATGAATGCAGTGGCCTATTGAATGTGGACCTATGAAACAATTTACTAGTTTACAAACGTCACCTGGCAGCTGTTGTACAGAGCGGACACGGTGCTGTCTGTCTGCTGCAGGTGGCGGGGGGCTGCCCGAGTGAGTGCTGTCAGCGCCGCGGTGAGGAGGAGAGTACAGCCATTGCTACATGGCTCTGATGAGCGCGGTTTAAAAAAAAAGTTGCGAGGTGTCTCTGGCATTTAACAGCCTTATCGCTATGGCGGAAAGTCGGCAAATATAGCGGGGAAAGTCAGCAGTTTGTAACATGTTAAAGACAGCGGGACACTGAGAGGAGAGAAGGTCACGTCATCCGGGGCGTTGATTGTGTCGCTGATCACTCGCGGACTGTCCACTGTCTCTCTCTCAAAGCACGATAATAATTTAAAAACATTTTGTCTTTCGGTCGCGCGTGCCCCCAGTTGTGAAATGGCGCTCGCACGGTCTCAAAAATTTGGTCGCAGTCTGGAGCCCTGATTTGGAGCAATACATATTGAGAACTAGCAGGTCAGCTAATTGCTAACGGTGTTGAGCATCAATTTAGCATGCTATTTATTTGTATCAACAAGTCATTAACACATACAAACTCGGGATTTGGTGTAACTTACAAAGGAGAACATGAATGAACAGTCATCCAGAGTGACATTGTCTGATAAGTTTTACTGATTTACCTTTGGCATGACTTCTAAGTGCCGATTCCCCCATTGTGAACAGCTGGAGGTAGGCTACTTTTTGCAGACAGTACAGTCGCCTATGCCTGCCGGTTATTAGGGCCTCATCATAACCAAATGGAAACGGATATTTGATATGGAAGTATCGGGAGCAATATGTCCATGAGCAGCGACTCGTGGTTCTGGATAATTCCTGGAGCGATCGCCAGGTGTGGCGCGTGTCCCAGGAAAGAAAACACGGGGAGCAACTGCACTCGTGCATACAAGACGGCGGCTAAGAAAACATTGCGACAGATTTTTTTTTAAATTTACAGAATAAAAAAATTAAAATATGAGTTGAATTACGACACTGGTCAATAAAGAGAAAATCCAGCATTTTCCAGCACATTGTTCAGATTTCAAGCACATTTCAAACCTTGAAAACACTCGATTGAAAATCAAGCATTTTCCAGACTTTCAAGCATCTGTACGAACCCTGTATATAATGTGCCAGAAATTTAATTTCCACTAATTCCATCAGCTAGAGACACATCAGGCGTTCACTTTACCACTTGCCTTTTTCACTTGAAGATGGTAAGGTGCACTATGTAACTTTGGGTGTGTCAGAGAAGTAAACATACAAAGGTTTATTCTCATAAGTGAATGAACAAACATTCCTCACAGTTAAATGTGATCAGTGGAACACTGTTTGAAGTTAGAAAGCTTCCTGAAAAGTTACTGTTTCTATCTTGTTGTTTACAACAGTAGGTCCCACAGTTTGGTTTACAAACATATTCTAGTCTTAAGTCATCTGGCATTATGTCCAGAACATATACGGCACACAAAATTTCAGTCACATCCAATCAGGTGGGGAAGAGGGGGGGGGGGGGCTAATAGCACCACTTTGCTGTGCAATTCTTGATTCAGGGCTGAGGCAACCACCTCCAGAAGTAGTTCATCCTATTTTCAGTCAATTACCAGTATTATTTAGTGGTTCATCATAATCAGACTTATTGATAACTGACAATGTTTTCAACTGAATCATTTTCTTCTACTAATGTATATTCAATGTGAACTACATCAGCCAACTTTGCCGTTAAGGAACTGGATGCCCTCTGAGGTTATGAGTAACATTAAAGCACTGGCTTGCTCATTTTCTTTACAAGGACAGCTACTCTCTAGATGGATTTTAACATGGACACACAGTGGACCCATATGATGCTGGCTCATCAGATGATCAGGATTCACAAGCTTCACTTTGACCGAGGACTGACTATGTTTGAGATTGAAAAAAAAAAAGTCTGTTTTCATAATCTGAGATTCTGAGCATCTCCGAAAGGAAAACTGTGTGTGTGTGTGTGTGTGTGTGTGTGTGTATTCACCATCTGCCAGACTTGCATGATGTTGTCCTCGGACACTGAGCAGATTACCCAGGGTTCATTGGGGTTCCAGGTGAAGTCAGAGATCTTGGCTGTGTGGCCGCCATGGATGAACTGAGGGAGAAAAGGTTTAGTTTGAATCCTGAATGGCTTTGAAATTAACTAGTTACATTACAGATACTGTTTCACTGTTATAACGTCATTGACACATCAGTTGATGTGATGTCTTAACTAAAGTAATGAAGCTGAAATTGGCATTGTCATCTGGATAAGCGCAGCCACACAAACCTGAGCAACACTTACTCAACAGAGTGCAGTGCTAAAGAGTGTTCAAGTGTAGCAAAGTTTCCTGGTTCCTAACATTACTAAATCTCATGATGACTTAATGCAAAAAATGCAAATAATTTGGAACGCAAATTTTGACGTGGCTGACTATCGGAAGCGACTCCGTTTGAAAAAATATTAAGCAAAATTACGTCGCTGATATGGAAGCTTATCTTGACTATATACTTCCGATAATTATTATTGACGCACAAATTAATCGAAAAAAAGGCATCTGGTGTGCAAAGGCCTGAAGTGTGCCTTTAAACACAAAAACAGTCATTTGGATTTTAGGATGTCACTTACCAGCAGCTCTGGAGGGCCATCCTCTGCATCTTCTGCCGACTGCTCCTCACCGATTTTACTAGAAAGAATCAAAGAAAACAATCCAACTTAAGACGCGTTTCCAGAAAAAGTCCCAGGAACATAAGGTTCTTGTGGCCCGTTGCATTCTGTGATTCCAATGCAGCCTCAAGTCCTGGGGAGGTTATGCAAATCATGCAGTAGCCTTAAGGCCAGGACACACCAGCCCGATAATCGCCGTCGTCAAAAAAAAAGACGAATCTGTTTGGTGTGTGCTGTGACGTCGGCCGACGTAGAGGTCGTCGGGCTTGTTTTGAGCCTGTCGGCCGCCGATTGAACATGTTCAATCGGCGGCCGACCGTCTTTCATTTGGAGCAATTTGATTGGTGGAGGGCTAGCGAATCAGTGAAGCCCGGAAGTGAGGCGGGTAGCACGAAAAGCTAACAACAGCTAGCCATCGTTTTAATGTGTTTGTTCGTTTCGTTTTGCGAGTACTCGCATGCATCAACCCTTGTTGACTGCTCGACACCATGCTCGACACTCTCTGCTAAAAATTGTGCTCTTATGGTCCATAAATATAAATACGTATTTCTATCTATGTTTATGCTCTAGAGAGCTGTCCCATCATTTCCGGCTTTCGTATTTTTTCGGGCCACAATACAGATTAGCGCCGCCTGCTGTTGTGGAGACATTACAAGCGCGGGACGTACGGAAAATAAGCAGTCGTCTCGGTGTGTTTTTGGGCCGCGACGGAAAGACTGGAGCTTCCTGAAACGGCGACTCCAGTTTTTGGGTAGTCGGAACGTGTCGGACTGGTGTGTCCTGGCCTTTATGGAACGTTTCAACCGCACATGTAGCTCTACTCGACTTAGCTCAACTTGGTTTGGTAGCAGCACGGGTCGTTTTCCACTGCAAATAGTACCTCCTGAACGTGGGCAGGGTCGTCATACAAAGGGGCAGAAAGCTGACTCCGGAGCAAAGTAGCAAAGCAGAAATTACGAGCAGTTGTTGCACTATTAACTGAACCAACCGCCAAAAATATGTATGGAAAATGTTTAAGAAATACCCCCCAGTATCTGTTTGCTAATAGAAGTAGAATAATATTGCTACGGGCCATTAAAAGGGAGGGTTGGTATACCGATGTGTGACTCTGCCACTCAGTCAGCTGTAGGGATGCGTCACGTACATCCCTATGCACGTAAACACGGGCATGATAAAGTTGACTGTTTAGTGCTTGTTTCAGGATACGTGTTTGCAAATGCAAGCCGTGTCTCAGCCTGAATATTTTATTGAGGTTATCGGTGCAGTCCGAGGCTTGTAATTTCGCTATAATTTCCCAGCTGGCTACTATAGGCTATATAGCTGCCCTACATGTCTCCTCTTGTGTCGTGTACACAGTATGTTTAAAGTAATATCGCCAACAACCAACACCACGGGGTGAGCTTAGTGAATATATGGACATTTCATTAAGTATTTTCGGATCTGTGATGCAAATCAAATGAAAGAGAGCCAGAGAAGGCTGCACGCGGCGAGACGAAAATACACTGGAAAAGTCTGAATAAAGCCGGTAGTCTCTGGCCAATCAGTGGCCTGCAGTCTGCCGACGTCACCTTTTAGCATCGGCTCAGCTCGCTTGGAACATAGAGCGAGGCGATACCAAAAAAACAGCCGCTAGCAGGTACCATGTTTTTGCGGTGGAAACGCCAAAAATGCGAGTTGAGTCGAGTTGAGCTGATACCATGCAGTGGAAAGCGCCATAAAAATATGGGCACTGCACATAATTTTTTGATAGCCTACATTTAATTATCTAGTTCCGACAGAATCGGTGTGCTGTAGTGTTACATCACTGCCGATGTGCGCTGTGTGTCTGCTCCATAGACTGCATAAAAGGCTGCTATAATCTGTTAACACGGGCGCAGTAGAAAAGGCAAACACAAGCGCAGCGCATTCATGATGTGTGGCCCGGGCGTTAGTGCGGAGGATGCTCATGTTGTGCCATTTCAGATCACTCTTTATTACATTGCAAAAGGATTAAATCCAAACAAGGGAATGAGTCGATCACTGGTCGTAAAAGCAGAGTTTAAACATGGTGGGTGAACCGCTGCGATCAGGCTACTCGACAAATCAGAATTATTTAGCACTGAACCTTTGTAAAGTCCTACCCCCGAGCAAGATCTTCTGGGGTCAGAAAGGTTCCGGGAACTATGGTTAGACGCATTGGTGGAAACATGTGCAGTTACTGCAAAGGTTCCTAGTTCCTGGAACTAGTTCCTGCGGTGGAAACGCAGCTTAAGAAGCGCCGCACACAGCATCAAGTTTCCTTTGCCTGTTAACATTTTTTACCATTTAAAACCAGCTGCTCTGCCACCGTGACACAGAGTTGGTTTGTTAACTGTAAAGTGACGGCGCACCGGAGATAAACAGCTAGAGCTAACCATGGGGAGCTAACAGATGAGGCTTCTTCTGCTGAAGGTAGTAAAGCTGTCTTGCAGCACAGCACTCTGCTTCGGCCCCCCGTGTGGAGTGGCGGTGTTACTGTAGTGTAACTGTAGGGACTCAGAGGGACAGCTGCCTCCGCCGACATAAACTTTTTTTCTCCGTGGTATAAACGGTATGGCCAAATCTCTCCCGGTAGACACTTTATACCGTCCACGGTATGATACCGTCATACCGCCCAGCCCTACCGTGATATACGTTTTAGACCATACAGCCCTGTGATGAACCCTTGCAGCTCCACTCAGTTGTATAAAAGTGTATAATAGCTTCAATAGCCACCACTGTTTCATATGGATATGGTTGATGAAATATGGTGAAGAGTTTGTACCTGAGATCCCAGACATTGAGACGTCGGTCGGTGCCGCTGGAGGCCAGGATAGTCTCGTTGTGAGGAGACCATTGCACCTAAATCAATAGGACAGTTGGTCAGTGGCACGGCAATGTAGACAGAGTAGTATTGCAGTGGGGACTTTGTGTGTTGCTTAGCTTTCTGCATAGCTGTGTTGGACCAAAAGAAACTGTACAATTTCATATATATATATATATGTATGTATGTATGTACAGGTCCTTCTCATATAATTAGCATATTGTGATAAAGTTGATTATTTTCCATAATGTAATGATAATAATTGAACTTTCATATATTTTAGATTCATTGCACACCAACTGAAATATTTCAGGTCTTTTGTTGTTTTAATACTGATGATTTTGGCATACAGCTCATGAAAACCCCAAATTCCTATCTCAAAAAATTAGCATATCATGAAAAGGTACTCTAAACGAGCTCTTAACCTAATCATCTGAATCAACTAATTAACTCTAAACACCTGCAAAAGATTCCTGAGGCTTTTAAAAACTCCCAGCCTGGTTCATTACTCAAAACCGCAATCATGGGTAAGACTGCCGACCTGACTGCTGTCCAGAAGGCCATCATTGACACCCTCAAGCAAGAGGGTAAGACACAGAAAGAAATTTCTGAGCGAATAGGCTGTTCCCAGAGTGCTGTATCAAGGCACCTCAGTGGGAAGTCTGTGGGAAGGAAAAAGTGTGGCAGAAAACGCTGCACAACCAGAAGAGGTGACCGGACCCTGAGGAGGATTGTGGAGAAGGGCCGATTCCAGACCTTGGGGGACCTGCGGAAGCAGTGGACTGAGTCTGGAGTAGAAACATCCAGAGCCACCGTGCACAGGCGTGTGCAGGAAATGGGCTACAGGTGCCGCATTCCCCAGGTCAAGCCACTTTTGAACCAGAAACAGCGGCAGAAGCGCCTGACCTGGGCTACAGAGAAGCAGCACTGGACTGTTGCTCAGTGGTACTTTTTTCGGATGAAAGCAAATTTTGCATGTCATTCGGAAATCAAGGTGCCAGAGTCTGGAGGAAGACTGGGGAGAAGGAAATGCCAAAATGCCTGAAGTCCAGTGTCATGTACCCACAGTCAGTGATGGTCTGGGGTGCCATGTCAGCTGCTGGTGTTGGTCCACTGTGTTTTATCAAAGGCAGGGTCAATGCAGCTAGCTATCAGGAGATTTTGGAGCACTTCATGCTTCCATCTGCTGAAAAGCTTTATGGAGATGAAGATTTCATTTTTCAACAAGACCTGGCACCTGCTCACAGTGCCAAAACCACTGGTAAATGGTTTACTGACCATGGTATTACTGTGCTCAATTGGCCTGCCAACTCTCCTGACCTGAAGCCCATAGAGAATCTGTGGGATATTGTGAAGAGGAAGTTGAGAGACACCAGACCCAACACTGTGGATGAGCTTAAGGCCGCTATCGAAGCATCCTGGGCCTCCATAACACCTCAGCAGTGCCACAGGCTGATTGCCTCCATGCCACGCCGCATTGAAGCAGTCATTTCTGCGAAAGGATTCCCGACCAAGTATTGAGTGCATAACTGAACATAATTATTTGAAGGTTGACTTTTTTGTATTAAAAACACTTTTCTTTTATTGGTCGGATGAAATATGCTAATTTTCTGAGATAGGGATTTTTGGTTTTTCTTTACTTTTTTGCCAAAATCATCAATATTAAAACAATAAAAGGCAAGAACTACTTCAGTTGTGTGTAATGAATCTAAAATATATGAAAGTCTAATGTTTATCAGTAGGGGAGAACGGGGTAAGTAGGCACACTTTTTACTCTAGTGAGAATTGCTCATCACCAAAACATCTGTCAATAGCCATTCCTACATTCAATTGAAGCTTAAGGTGTTGGCTAGAAATGTGTGTCTCTCTTTTTTTCCAACTTATTGTAATGAAGAAGTAATTTACCATCAAAGACACTCTGACACATTGTGACAACCAACCCCATCAAGGGGTCTGTTGTCACACACTATGGGGTTGTTTGTCACAATGTTATCTTAATGGGAAACATCTTAAAAAGAAGGCAAGGAGGCAGAACCAAATTTGAATGTTTAATTGCATTGTCAAGTTGACAAATAGGCCTACATAACGTTCCTTGGCAGCTGGTCTAGTTTGGGATGCACTGGGTTGTTTTGATTTTGTTGCCCTTTTTTCTTTTGCTTGCTAGCTGCCTTTTCCTGCTCTATTCTTTCCTTCTCTGGGGTGTCAGTGAGGATACAGCTTGACAATTTCTTTCATTATTGGGTTCCTTTTCTGGCTGCAGCCTTGAGATAACATGTGACAACCAACCCCCCAAAAAATTTGACGACCAACCCCAACTTGAATTTCTTGCTAGCATCAAGGCCAACAACCATCTGACAACTAATTAGCTTGCTAACCACAATCTAAACTATAGTTTACCCTTCACACTTTCTGAGGGTAACAAGTGTGTTGTTATAAACCCATTGTGTAAACGCCTAGAAGAAAAATACTGAGAAGCAAAATATTTTGAATTTGACATGAAAAACACAAAACATCCTCTCACCTGAAAAGCAGCTGTCTTCCTCCAAGGAAGTCTATGTATGTGACCTCTGATCCCAATTCTGGACCTTTTTTATATCAACATTTCAGAGCTAGCGCGCTCTGGTGGCGAGATATAACGAATGTGACATCCAACCCATGTGACAAATTACCCCGTTCTCCCCTACATTACAGAAAATATTGAACTTTATCACAATATGCTAATTATATGAGAAGGACCTGTATACACACACACACACACACACACACACACACACACACACACACACACACACACACACACACACACACACACACACACACACACACACACACACACACACACACACACACACACACACACACACACACACACACACACACACACACACACACACACACACACACACACAGGCCACTTTATTAGGTACACCTGTTCAATGGCTTATAAAAACAAAAAGCTAATCAGCCAATCACATGGCAGCAATTTAATGCATTTAGACGTGGTCAAGACAATGTACTGAAGTCAAACCGAGCATCAGAATGGGGAAAAAAGGGGGTTTAGGTGACTTTGAACATGGCATGGTTGATGGTGCACGGCGAATGTTCACTCACTTGGAGGAGGGTGTCTGTTGAAGTTTAAAACTATTGGATCTGCTCAGTGCCACTCTGGATTAGCCAACCAATCGCATAACGTTTGGGGTTGTGACGTATGTCATGAGCCGGCTTCTGACGGTGCGTTCAAGTTGTACAGTGAACTCGGAAATTTCCGATTTCACTACATATTGTAGTCTATGGATCTACCGGTACCTGGCAACGGTAACTTGCTAGAGCCTAACGTTTAGTTATTTGGATGAGAAAGGTTGTCGGCATCCATACTTTCCCGAGCAGATGCACTGGAACACAGACAGGTCGCGAGTTGAGTTACTGTTGCCTTTCTATCATCTCAAACTAGTATGCCCATCCTCCACTGACCTCTGACTTCAACAAGGCATTTTATGTCCACACACATAATTTTTCTTTTTCAGACCATTCTCTGTAAACCCTAGAGATGGTTTGGAGTGAAAATCCCATTAGATCAGCAGTTTCTGAAATACTCATACCAGCCCTCCTGGCACCCTCAACATTGCCATGTTCAAAATCACTTATAACCCCTTTCTTCCCCATTCTGTTGCTTGGGTTCAACCTCAATAAGTTGTCCCGTCCAGCTCTTCGTGCCTTACTGCATTGAGTTGCTGACATGTGATTGGCTGATTAGTTATACAGTGCTGTGTGAAAGTTTGTGAACCCCTTGAGCCTTTTGGAATTTTATTTATTTTAACCATTATTAATTCATTTTTATAAATACAAGTATTTTCTATATGAAATAACAGATGTTTGTTTATCAATTCAATTTTTTCTTTTCCAGAAATCATTTGTTAAAACAGATAAAACTAATTATTTGACAAATGTTGTATGTGCAAAAGTTTGTGAACCCTGAGCTGCATTGCTTAAATCGAGCAAGGTAAACACAATCAGGTGGGCCAAATTGAGTGATGAAATAGACCAGAGGATCTCAGGAATAGAGTTTTGATGTTGCACATTTGTCTGGGGGCAGCTATAAATTCATATAAAAAAAGTTTGAGCTCCATCGGTCCACCGTGAGGCAAATCATCTACAAATGGAGAGCTTTAAGAGTTTTCAGGTAAAAGCCAACCCAAACATAACATCTGGAGATTTGAAGACCATTTGCCACCACCGTTCTTCACTTGGGAGAAGGTTCTCTTGGTGGTAGGCAGAGTTGCGTTTTTGCCCAAACATGGCAGTTTTGGTTATGACCAAACAGTTACATTTTGGACAAATCTGTCCACAGAATGATTCTTCGGGTATCTCCAGGTGCTCTCTGGCAAAGTTGTGACAAGCAGTTTTGTTCTTTTTTGAGAGCAGAGGTTTCTTCAGCAACCCTCCTTTGAAAGCCATGTTGACGTATTCTTATTCTTATTGTGGAACCATGCACATCTGTCCCAGATGCTGCAAGAGAGGTCTGCAAATCACTAGATGTAATGTGTGGGTTGGCTTTTAACTGAAAAATCACTTTTCTTGGTGGTGCTTATGGATATTGTTGAAGGAAGTCTACTTCTAGGCAGATGTTCAGTCACTCTTAAAGCTCTCCATTTGTAGATGATTTGCCTCACAGTGGACCGATGGAGCTCAAACTTTTTTTAAATAATTTATAGCTATCCCCAGACAAATGTGCAGCATCACAACTCTATTCCTGAGATACTCTGAGATTGTTTTCCCTTTTAGCATGTCTGACCTGTATGGGTTCACTTTGGTGAGCCTAAACTGACCTGGTTTAATCTCTGTTTTATTTAGTGACGCCCAATTTCTTCCCGAAAGATCTCTCACTACATTGGTCCATCTGATTGTGTTTACCTGCTCCATTTAAGCAATGCAGCTCAGGGTTCACAAACTTTGCACATACAACATTTGTCAAATAATTTGTTTTATCTGTTTTAACAGTTGATTTCTGGAAAAGAAAAATTTTCAATTGATAAACAAACTATTGTTATTTCATATAAAAAATACTTGTATTGATCCAAAATGAATTAATAATGGTTAAAATAAACAAAATTCCAAAAGGCTCATGGGGTTCACAAACTTTCACACAGCACTGTATGTGTTAAAAAGAAAATGAACCGCTGTACCTAATAAAGTGGCCGGTGAATGTATATATAGTGTGTGTGTGTATATATATATATAAATATATATAAAAAACACTGAAAGCAATTTAGGTTCTTACCTGGAAAATCTCGTCTTTGTGAGACTCAAAGGAGTGGAGCTTTAGTTTGAGGTTCCTTAGATCCCACAATGCAACAGTCTGTGCGAAACAAGATCTGCATTAAATATTTATGCCAATTGATTGTATTTGAATATTATTCTAATACATTTGGTCTCTTCTCTACCTTATCAGCAGAACCACTGGCAAGAATGAACTCGCTGTAAGGATTGAAGCTCAGACAGTTGACCTCAGCAGTGTGAGCCTCCACAGCATGGCTGGCTTTGGAAGTGTTGTTGGAGCGAGTGTCCCATCTGGATAAGCAAGGGTCACATGTAGCACGGACATTATTTTTAGTTGGTTTGAAAAAATAAAAAATAAATAAAAAAAATCATTAACTTGATGAATGCTTCCATTCTACTTTATATTAATATGATGCACCTTATCTCTACACTTTGTATCTGCACTGTGTCCGTGCACTACTTTTGTGTTTATTTGTGTTGCTCTCTTCACTTGTGTGTTTCTATCATACATGTTCTATTCTATATCGCATTGTTGAGGAGCCTGGGACTTAAGAATTTCCTTAACAATGATTGTTGCTGTAGTTATTGTGCATACATCTTGAATCTGTCTCAACATTTAAAACATCAGACACTAAACTATCTATGTCTCAAGCACACAACTTACATCATGAGCTTCTGGTCGTCAGCCACTGAGCCAAAGAGAGATTCGTGGAGCAGATGCCAGGAGACATCTTCCACCACCGCTGTGTGTCCAGTGAAGATGGTCTTTGCATCAACTGTCTTCCCTTCCTTTGTTCCAGACCCAATGTCCCATAGACAGATGGTCTGCACAGACAGAAGAGGGGCTCAATACAAGTTGTGTATCCACAACTGACATGTAACTTAACCCATTAAAACACTCTTAATCACAATTATTGTTGGTTGTGGGTAGGGATGTAACGATTTGAAGTCTTAAAGTACGATACAATACTGTGATTAGGGCTGTGCCAAAAAATCTAAATATCGATATATCGCGATACTTAGTTTCGCGATATCAGTATCGATTTTTATAACAAAATCGATTTTTTTTTTTTTTTGCTTTTCAAGGCTTTATTGACAGTGCAGAGATACAGATATAAAATGGGGCAGAGAGGGAATGAAATGCAGACAACCACGGGTCAGATTCAAACCCATGTCTGCTGTCAGGCCTGAGCCTCTAGGATACTGACTATTGAAGTTAAATCAGTTTTGTTTATAAGAACACTTAAGATTCACTGTGTCACAAAAGCACACTGATGTGTTTTCATTTTCATTGTGTCCTGTACAGTTAGTACAAGAGTGAATTGGATTTGTTATTTTGATGTTATGGCAGCTGCAGCAGTGTTTGATCATTTGTCAAAACCAAAAAAAAGGAAGAAAATAGTAAAGGAAGTTGTGAATGAAATAGTTTTGACTTCATTTGTCTGTGCAATTATCAATATATTGTGCCGTTATGTTTGACAAGGCAACTTGTTTATGGAATATCGCAATATATCGTGATATATCAAGATACGCAATACATCGTGATATATTGTATCGTGACCAGTGTATCGTGATGCGTATCGTATCGCGAAGTCCTTGACGATACCCAGCCCTAACTGCGATAAATATTCCAATACAATATAAGTGTACGAGAGATTTAAACAACTTATACCAAAACAAAGACACTGCTTCTCTACTGTTTTTTTAAAGAAGCATTACACATATACTTTTGAAACGTACTACTTAATACTTAAATGTAAACTCAAATTTGGCACTTGTCTGTAACTAATACATTATGACTGGCACAATAAATCAGCAAAATATTAAATTAAGGTTTTTATTTGTAATTAATTGCAAAATTGCAGTCTCAAAATCAATGTTTTTGCAATGCACTCCTCTCACCCCTCCTCTCACTTTCGCATGAAGGCAACATCCCCTAAGTTTGACCTATTAGTGATTCCATAGAATTGAGCAAGATGCTGGTAGCTGAGTTTGCGTAATGTTGTTATGAACATATTAAGGATCTTTGGACATATTTTCTTCATCTACCTGTGACGGATGTTGGCCAACCTCACGGGGGATTAAACACACAGTTGCGGTGGATGCTTGTCACAGTGATGATTGGCCATGGTGGAGGTGTTTGTGCCCTTGCAAGGCACTTTGATATTGCAAGGTTTGCAAGTGGGCATTCCATCCTCTTGAATTTGGCCGTCTTTAGCCTTGGCCTGAATTCATAATTATATGACTGACCCGTGAACTACTTTCTCCTCCGTCTGTTAAGCTACTCTTTTCCTCTCCGTTAGTTTCTTCTTTGCTGCTGTGTGACTCCCATGTGAAGCTGCAACAGCAACAACGGCCCACGTGAGACATGACTCTTCATGTTTCAGTGATGTTGTGTCAATGTTCTATTGTTTGGTTTGGTATTCAATGTTGGTGTGGGCATACAGTGTTAGGTTGAGTGCTACTTCGCTCACCAGACTTGCCACAATGACGTAGCGCATTACCATGCGAGCTCGCCGCTTTACCGTGATAAGGTATTACAAGAAAACCGTACGTGTATGTACGTGGCCTTTTCATGTCACGGTCTACCGTAACGTCCCTAGTTGTGGGTGAATACATTTCCAACAAATAAAAACAAAACACATTTGGTGAAAATTGGTTAACCCATTGATGACGGCTGCTGCGTGATGCCACATTGTATCTCCTGCCTGATGCTGCGTCGCGCAGCATTGTTACTTTATCTAATTTTCATGGCGTGTGCAACATAGAATGCACCGTCATTGGTTCAAATACACGAGGTGGGTTTTGTTGATTTTTTAAGACCACGTGACCCCCAAAAAATGTGTGGTTTGCCGAAAATCACGCCAATCAAAAAATTTATAAATAAATAATAATAATAAAAATACGCCAGCTGTGTCGGCGATAGTGTATTACAGAACAGTTAGTGGCGTTCAGAGCGCAGAATCAAGGTCTACTATAGGCTACTGACGAAAATCACACAACACATTGCATCTATTTATTAACAATATTTATGAATTTAGGCTATATTTTGCTGCTCCAACTCAAATTCAGCCCAGCCAGGCGATAGTTAAGTTTCAGTTTCGTTTTCATCTCTGTGGTGTACAGCCGTTTGGACCATCTGATCGGCTCCTGACAGCAGGAGTCAGTCTGCGTTCCAGTTGTACTGGGAAGTCGGATTCATGGTGCCTGTGATAACTGAACTAAATAATAAAATAAAGCTATCTTCTCCTTCCTATATCTGTCTATCTTTATCCCTCCACTGCACACTCAGTCACTACTATCCATGCTAAAAGGAAGCAGGATTATAACCTCGTTTAGCACATTATTTTTAAATATTTTATATTATTTATTCTTTTTTTTCTCCCCCATCTAATTTTGACGATTTTTAGAAAAATGTGTTGGTTTGTAAGCGCTAAGGGAGCATGTTTAAATAAAACCTGTGAACCTTAACTTTTAAATGTATTTTAATTCATGTTTCTATGTGCTACACAGGCTTAGATATTAAGGCTTTGGTAGACTTTACAATTCATACTATTTTTTCAGAAAACCCTCAGGCATTAAGGACATGCATCCTAGATTGCCATAGTCATCAATGGGTTAAAAAGTAAGCCGATGTAGAGAAAAAGCGATCTGTCCACAGGCATTGTACTGTGTGTTAGCGCAGACATGACGGTTACATAGAGAAACTGCCAATGTTGAATCTACAGCAACTACATCTGTAAGCTCTGGGCCCCGGGCCCATCTGACAGGCTCAACCCATCTAGTACACACCATGTCCCCTAGCTAAGAGACCAGACTTCACTTCTATTCTGTTCCACTCTTTTAGGATACGGCAGCAAATTATCTTTACGCCGTTTGAAGGAACCTACCAAAACCTGAGGGATTTCTGACAAACTGAATGTCAACGTTTACCAAATTCTTTATTTCTCAGCCTCTGTAGCAGAGGGAGACATGAAATGAAAACTATTTGAAAGCTTAAAGCCGTGGCGTTAATTTAACGTTGTTTTTGTCAACGAGATGTATGACAAAATATCGTCGTCAACGAACCTTTATCACGTGACAGAAACGAGATGAGACGCAGCGTAAATGGTGGTCATGTGACGAAGACTATAATCAAATATATAATGCTTTATTGTTGACTAATAAAAACGGGACTAAATGTGGTTTACAAAAAAAAAAAAACTCTGCTAAAATATCTCTTCATGTTTGTTGACAAAAACGAGAGGACATGAAATGTTATAAGGCTATTTTGTCTCGCCATTATTATTATTTTGCAATATTTCTGTTTCCTTGGGGCTGCAAACAGGCTACGGCTTCAGATTAAAAGCATTTCACTGGCTTAACATGAGCATTTAACTAGACAAACGTGAGTTGGCTTTTATTTTGAAATAGCAGGAAGTTAGCAGGCGACGTTACTTCCTCAAATCCCCACTTGTGGCAATATGGAAGATGCAGCTGCGGTGGGTTAACTTTAACGACTACTTAAGAAATAAAATTAAGTCTGGCACAAAAAAAGGAGCGATGTTTTTTTGGTATAAGTGACAAACATGGACATATAAAGAAACCAGTCTTAAAATAACACAGTTGTTGCTTGGCATTTGGTTCAGTAGTTGGCATAAGTCAGTAGCCTATCTGTTTGTTATGTTCTGTCAACGAATTCCACTGTATGCAGTCTGTGCTTCCAATCGCATGGTTCAAACCATTTGCGTTATATCTTTTAATACAAAATCTGACTTCAGTTTACAAGCAATACAAGTCATACACAAACATTTTATTTGCACTTTGTTATTATGTTATTGTAGCTGTAGCATTCAAGAACCTTTTTTCTCTTAATTAAAGCTACTACGAGTAAGTCGGCACGTTGGCGACACCTTTGAACAAAAGCGGTAGTATTATTACGACGCCAGCTGTCGTGAAGCTGTTTTCTAGCTCGTGCAGGGAGTGCAGATTCAAATAATCAGGAAGCAATATGGTGCGTGTCCGTGTGTTGAAAGTGTGAGGGCACCGGACTCTTTTCGGCTCCGTGAGTCTATGGGTGACACAGCATCAACTAATGCCAGTAAGTGCTAAACACACCTGATTGCAATGAGTTGATGCATTGTCACCTCTCACGGAGCTGAACGAGTCCCCGTGTCCTCACACAAAGCGAATGAACGAGAGACGGCAGTTAGTATGGATCACGATGAGGTAATGTGTTTATGTTGTAAATAATGACTATTTCAGATGAATAATGGTCATCTGATGATGCTGGTGAGGAAAAGTAAACTTAGTTTTAGTAGGCTACCGCTCATTCATTTAGGAGTAAACACTGCAGTCTAGGTTCGCTGCGTGAAATTGTGTATACGTTGCTTGGCAACGCCCTCCCGCCCGACTATCACTCTCCCTTTTAGCTTTTCTTCATTGCATTCTCTTTTTTTTTCTTTGATGGTTCAGCCCATGGACCTATAAAGAGGTTCAGCCCCGTTATCAGTCATTATGACGACAAACAACTGTCTCAAACAAGGCTCCCGCTCCCCTTCCCTCACCTGGAGTGATAGGCTTCTCAAATCGCGTCCCTGCGCCACACTGAAATCTGTGACCAATACGGATATGTGAACATAGAGCATGCACGCGTGAACCGAAAATCGGACTGGGTGTACGACCAGATCAAATGCAGTAATAAAAACTATATAAAAACGTCTTTCTTTGCACTGATGGTCTCGTTTGCTGTTAAAGGTAATTTATGATTATTAGAGGAAACATGAGGCTGTTTAAAAGATATTTAAAAGTTACTCGTTGCCGCTTTAAACTTGAATGTAATGTCAATTTTTGCTGGCATTGTCATTTGAAGCTATTTTATTTAGGCCTATTTATTTTATATAAATGTATGTCATTAGACAGGAGATTTTGAAAAACAAAGAGAAGCTGTCCGAGCTCCACCAGACTGCTGTTCAGGTTGAGGAATCCGGCATTCTTACATGTTTGGTAGCTCAAATAAATATGATGTAAATTCAATCAGAGCATCTTCCGTGACTGGAATTGCATGTATTCTTGAGTCTATAAGGTAAAAATAGATTACCTTGTTTGACTTGTGAAATGGGGGACTTAAAAGAACATTTTGATTTTGTCTGTATTATACTAGGCACTTGTTAAATATAATTGCATTACTAAAAAGACTAAAATACAAATGTCATTGACTAAGACTAGACTTAAATGTCATCAGTTTTTGTTGAATAAGACCAGAAGAAAATAGTCCCAGATAATTCTGACTAAGAGAAGATTAAAATGCTCAAGACTTTTAGTCAACTGAAACTTGACTAGACTAAAAAGAGTTTAAACGTGACTAAGACTAATAAAAACTAAAATGACAGTTTGACACAAAGACTAGACTAAAACTAAACTTAAAACAGGCCGCCAAAAACAACACATTTAAAATATTAATATTAAAACAATTCATTCTTTAAGATTCACTCTGCTTTTAGTCTGAACTAGGGCTGGGCGATATATCGAATATATGCGATGTATCGCGAGATGTTCTCCACGGGATGTATAAAATGACCCTATCGCGACCATCGAATACAAATTGGCACGTAATGTGTTTTTTTTAGCCGCCGCCACCACCGGCAAACTCGCCGGTGTTCGCTTCTCTCGCTCTTTCCTGTGGCTCTCTGCCTCACAGACTCATGCATTGGCAACTCACTCACTCCCCCCTCCCAACCAGAGTCTCCTGGGGGCACGCACCTGTGACGTAGTCTGCAGTGTGCCCTGTGTGTGTGTTTACTTTTATCGCCATGTGAAAACAACGAGAGGGGGAGAAAAAAAGACGAGGGCTCTTGTGCTCTTATGACAGCCGAACGAGCGGGTGGAGGGGGCGCGAAAGACGGCGATGGTGGCCGTCGTTCGTAGCATGGACCTTTTTTGTAGGTCCATGAAATGAGAAGAAGGCTACACAGGCGAATGACCGGGGGAGGCGGGCGCACATGCCAGCATTAGCGGCCGCTGTACACTGCACAGCCTGCCCTGGTCCTTATGAGAGGAAGGCTAGTGGCTACACATGCGAAAGAACGGGGGAGGCGGGCGCTTGACAGCATAAGCGGCCGCTGTACAGAGCCTGGTCCTTATGAGAGGAAGGCGAACGAGCGCCGGGGGGGTCCGGATTACTCCGACTTCACGGAGAGTTTTTGGTCCAACGTCACACAACCACGGCATCACATTTATTACGGGCAGCCTCTCATAATAGGTCCATGTCAGCACCAAGGGAGGTGCACACCGTTTATTAACTAAAATAAGAGTATTTTTTATAAAATAAAACAGTGTTTTAGTGATAATGCAGGAGGGCTAGATCAATAGGTATGAATAGCATCTAGGAATGGTGCATCGGTTAGAATGCAAGGAATGATGATGATGATGAGACTTTGCTTTCTTTAGACTATATTATTCTCAGCCGTATTTATTTAAATCCTCTGATTGTCTTCCAGTTTTATTTTCATGAACTCAATACAGGAGAATTAAACAATAAGGCAGGTAACAGAGGGACGATGAGCCACCTGCTGGCTGCGCTCGCATGTGCAAACTCTTTGCCATGTGCAAGTTTCAAATTGCACTAAAGAATATAAACAAGATGTTGTTTCATCGTAGCCTAATGCATTGTTAGTGCAGACACATTTTGCAGGGACTATTTAAATCATATTACTGGTGTGATGTTATGCAAAAAATAAATTAAATTGAGCATTTAGGATGTGCTCTAGAGGAGATTTGAAATATATTGATATATATATCGTGTATCGAGATATAGTAAAAAAATATTGAGATATTGATTTTAGCCCATATCGCCCAGCCCTAGTCTGAACAAGTTTTTGGAGTCAGTAAAATAGAGTGTGGTTGTAGATTCTTACATGGTCGTCAGAGGCACTCAGCAGGTTGCCGCTGAGGTTGGGGTTCCATGAGAGGCCGTAGCCCTCTTTCTGGTGACCCTTCAGCCTCAGGTCAGGGTGACACTCCCCACTAGGATCTGTCACAGACACACACAAACAATTAAGCTTCAGGAACATTCTCATGCATGTAGTCTTACGTATATATATACGAGCCCAGCAGTGAGTCCAACCTGGCTTAGGCGGGTGCTTAGTGTAGTCGAACACCAGCACGTCACAGGAGGGCGTCTTGGTGGCGATGATGCAGGGGTTCTGGGGCATGTAGCGGGCTCGGTTCACTTCTCCCTCATGGTTGATCTTGATCTCGATCTCTATCTTACCACTCACAGAACCAAATCCACCAAATTCTGACAAGAGAAACCAAGAGAAACATCCAGGGCACCAGACGATCGTTAGCCTCATAGCATAATTGCCTAAATCATTATTATTCTACTCTATTCTACATCTACTCTACTCTACATCTACTTTACCCTACTCTATAACCCTTAAAATATGACTTAGGCAATTATGCTATTAGGCTAACGAAAAGTAGATGTAGAGTAGAGTAGATGTAGAATAGAGTAGATGTAGAGTAAAAGTAGATTAGAGTAAATATGATTTAGGCAATTATGCTATGAGGCTAACAAAATATGAAAACTGCAGGTTAAAACACCAGACATGGAAGAGGGAGCTAATTCAACTCTATAAATGACTTCATTATGCTAATAACTTCAATGCCTTGACAAAACTAAATCAAATATACAGTCCCATCCAAAAGTATTGGAACATTGAGGCCAATTCCTTTTTTGGGTTTGACACCAAAATATGAATATGAGATAATAGATCAACATCTCAGCTTTCATTTCCAGGTATTCACATCTGGATCTGATGCACAACTGAGAAGATATCATTATTTTTAAAGGAACACCACATTTTTAGGTGAGCAAACGTATTGGAACAGATACACTTAAAAATAAATTTAAGTAAATAAGACTTAATATTTTGTTGCAAATCCTTCCCTTGCAATAACTGCATCAAGCCTGTGACCCATTGACATCACAAAACTTTTGCATTCTTCTTTTGTGATACCTTTTCCAGGCTTTCAACGCAGCCTTTTTCAGTTGTTTTTTGTCTTGTTGTACAAGATACAATACAAAATAACATATAAGATACATGAAAAAAAGTTAGGAGTGTCAAAGTCTCAATTTGTGTTAAAGGCCAATGCAACAAAAGTGAGTCTTCAGCAGCGTATTAAACTGTTCAACTTAAGAGGGATTCAGGTATAAATGTATAACCTGCTGCATAAGAATCCACTGTTTCTATCCTTTCCTTATAATGGCTTTTTTTAATTGAAAAAAAAACTAACAGAAAATACAAAGGCTTTTTTTCAGAGGTTTAAGGTTTTCAGTCCAGTAAAGCGTCAGTGAGCCTCAGTCATGATTGAACTGTGCTCTGAATATGTTAGGAGACAGCTTGTCTTTCTCCAGTAGTGCTAACCCTAGACTGACCTTCTATGTTAAAGTTTGAAGAACAGCTCTGCTAAAGCAATACGCCTGGTCATTCCAGCTTGTTACAGACACCATTGTTCACGTGACACTGGAACAGGAACCTTTTCTATTCAAATCTCCACAGATTCCGATGCTAAGCTAACAGTTTATTTTACCAATGACTGGTCACTCTTTTTATTCTTATTGAATTGTTGCTCCGGGGGATCTCTCTCTCTCTTCCATGTCTCTATCTCTCTCTCTCCCTGTCTCTCTATATCTCTCTTCCTCTGTCTCTCTCTTTACACACAAAACACTAATAATCGCACTAAAAAATTTAAATGTTGGAATTTTCAGTGTGCAAGCTAGTTGTAAAAAAGTTCTCACACCGTCTCAAAAAAATGGTGGCAAAATGCAAGCATTTGGTCGCAGTCTGGAGCCCTGACTTTACCCCGTTTTCCTTCTGTATATACTAGATTATGTTAGTGTGTATTGAGGTTTAGGACTGTACCTTCAAATATTCCAGAGGCCATACTAACATACTAAAACTACCTCATGTAACAGAGCCATCAGGACACACAGCTGGGCCACCATCAACATACCTGCTGGAAGACAGAAGAACACACATTCAGCATAAACAGTGAATAAACTAGGCCGTCTTGACTCAATTCATGCCCCATCCATGCTTCTGCTGACTGCACACCGACAGATAAGACAGTTGTTGGTGGATGGGCTACAAAATGAAAGGACTAAGCTGAGAACACAATGCATGTACAATAAACAAAAGCTAAAGCAAAATGTTTAAGGAGGTAGGAAGCACATGTTAAGCCTTATAGACAAACCCAATGTATTTAGGTGAGAATCAATGAATGTGCTTGTTTCCAATAAGGTATTGCTTTTAAGTTTTAGAAACTGACCCTGCGTTCTTTTTGTTACACTACAGTACATACTAAAGTAGAGAAGAGTTTTAGGGCTAAAAAAAAATCAGATAAGCAAGATTTTTTTTTTCATTATGTCAAGAAATGTCAAGAATTTAGACAAATACTGTACTCCAAAATTCTATTGGCGTTTGTTGGGCATTTATGTATTTTCAGCATACTAAAATTGACGTGCATGTATTGCATCTTTTTCTGGCATACTAAATAGTAGGGAAGTATTGGGATTGGAACGCAGGGTGAATGCTAGTGGTTGGATGTGAACATCTTGGAAATAAGAATAAGGTGAGCACTAGACAACTGTGACACTTCCTTTAACAAACAAATGACCACTAAGTGTCTTTACAGTGGACACCATCAAATATTCAAATGTCAATGTATAGTCTCCTGCAGGTGAAGTTACCTCCTTTCTCACTGTCGTAGTGCGAGGCATCAAACTGGGCATCGTCATTTGGAACCTGGACGCTGGCTATCACCAGGTGGTTCTGCTCATCTGACGTGTGGGTCCCCAGAGCCAGCCTGTGGACTGCATAGTCCTTCCCCTCTGGCCTGCACAGGTCAACAGTGTGGACAGGGTTTTAATCAAAGATATGCTTTGCCTTTACATTTAACATTAGAGCAGGGCCTTCAGAATAGAAATGGTAAAATGCTAAATGGACTTGACTTATATAGCTCTTTTTAGCCGATTTTCTCAGCCCCATAGCACTTTACATTTCTCACCACATTCACCAGGGCTGTACGCTTATTTTTTAAAGTCGTAGCACTGGTGCTAGCAAGCAAAAAAATTCAGTAGCACAAAAATAAATTTGGTAGCACACAAAGTATGATCGAAAATTTGCATGACCCTAACCCTTGCATTTCGCTCTACTTACCTTTGAGCATGTCATCTTGGTTTTATTTGAGATTCTCAATGAATATCCTAGTGTGTGCAGTAATAATTATAGAAGAATGAATAGGGGTGCACTGATTGGAATTTAGACAAAAGAGTCTAACCTGCCAATGGCAATTTGTTTGCTGATTCAGAATTATTTCCCCCAATAGAACTATAAAAATAATGTCTATATCTATATATTTTTTAAATAAAAATATAATTATTATAGTAGGCTAATAATAACAAACATTTTAGAACATTTCATTCTTTTAATGAAAACCAAACTTTAAAACATTGAACATAATAGCCTATTAAATAAATTAGTAAACATATTTATACAATTTAGGCCAAGTTAAATAGGTTGTGTCAAACTTTGTTTAAATAGACTACTGTTGACTGCTCTCTGCAGCTGAAGCAGTTGATTTTCTTGCTAGCGCACTGCAGGGCTGTGAAGCGCTAACTTCCTGTTCTTACCTGCTTCAAAATAAAAGTCAACTCGCATTTGGCTAGTAACAGGCTTTTATTGTGAAGGGGCACAGGAAATGTTCCGTTTCCACACGCGCTAACTTAACTGCGTTAAGAGCCGTGTCCTTCCGGTTTTTACCGTTGGTGAAGTTAGACGCTATAATCGCCGAGCACAGATCCCGAGCACACATCTTTCACCAGCCAAAGTGGAGGGTAGACTTAATAACTTACTCGCCTAAGACTACATTCACCCGCATTTGGCGAGTGTTAATGTAGAGCCCTCTAAGCAGTGTTGTGCATCACTCCTCTGTGTTTCAAAGACAGCCTCTCCTCATTAGCACTCGTGCGAGAGGAATTGTATTCATCATCGCACGTGATCAATTTCAGTGGCAAATGCGATCAAAACTGTCGCACTGTACAGCCCTGTTCACCAATTCATACACACACTTATACACCAATGGCAGTAGCTGCCATGCATGGCGCCCTCTGAACCATCGGGAGCAATTTGGGGTTCAGTGTCTCTTTTCCCAAAGGCGATCTCCCTACCCACTGCGCCACTGCTGCCCCAGGGTGAACAAGGTGATCCTTTTAAGTATGCATTAAACATGCCAGAGCTGTCAGAGACTTCACATAGTCAAAAGAAAATAGGGTCAAAAAGCTTTCACACATGGAAGAATGCAAAGAGAATATACCATGCGTTTTATTTAATTCACCTCTTTCTGTAGGCCTATTCTTATTTGGTTATACCACACTTCAGAGGAGGTCATGGCGCAGGGTGAGCTGTAGTACAGCGCCTGGAGCAGTTTAGGGTTAAGTGTCTTGCTCAAGGACACAATGGTAGAGATAGTGGGCACCGTAGATAATAGCGGCCACTACTAGCACATCATTACAACTAACACCCTCCTGTCCGGTGCCAGGGATCGAACCAGCGACCTCATGGTTACTGATCCGCCACCTTTCCTCTAGGCCATCCTACCACCAAGGAGCGGGAACTGTTAGTAAAAGTCAACTAAAGATGTTCAGATGTGTAGCTAATGAGACTCTGCCAGTGTCTCTGATTAGGCTAGTAGCAATGGATGGTGACAAAGCTGAAACGCAGCCTCACAGGGAAGACATTGGGAGCTTGACACAGACACCTGTCGTCCCTGGAATTGAAACCAGGAGCAGTGAGTGAGACTGTGAGACATGGCATTACCTGTTGACGTCCGGCAGCCATTGGACAGTGAGGCTGGGCCACTCCAGGGCATGAGTCATCACCAGGTCGTACAGGAACGGTGTGTTCTTCTTCCAGATCTTATACTCCTCATTGATGACCCTCTCTTCCACTGCATCATCATACACTGTAGCAAACCAACATTGTTCTTGTTAATAACAGGCAATAATTTGCGGCTACAATGTGTTTATACAGTGCATGGTTGGGTCAGTTGATAAAGCACGCATTGTTTCATAATAATACATGTAACCAAGTTGGTCCTACTGGCCAATGAGGATCTGGGTTTTCAGCCTCTGAGCGCCATGCTCAACGAATCCTGACCACACAACAGAGTTTACGCCAAACTCTGTCTGCTTCAAACTACTGTTTAATGCTAGCTTGCGTCAAGTATACATTAACGATAGGCCTACTGACTCTGTGACAAAGAGTTTAAAGAGCCATAGCCGGAAGGAGGGTGCTCTATATTAGTAACCATCTCCCCTGGATTCAGATGGACTTTATTGCCCGCTACGTCATATTGTGGGGAAGGGGGCTGTGGCTAGTTGACATAAGTGCTGTTCGGTGTAATAGATGATACTGAAAGGTAAGAGAAAAGGTTTGACATGGTGTTCTCTTACAAAAGTTCAACCGGGAACAGTTCAAAGGCTGGCTTAAAACCAAGAAGCCTCCTTGGATAGGATAGGCTAGCATCATATGCTAGCACCCATGGCACAATTAAACGGCCGTGGTGCTCTTACAAAGCGGCACACGAGGAAAACGGCCCATCGCTAAATACGCCAGGTGGCGCGGGTAAAACCTACCCTCTTTGTCAGTCATGTTCCCAACTCTGCGCTCCAGCACGACGCTCCAAACCAAAATAACTATGTATAAGACCGTTAACTTATACCGGTGTTTCCAAGGCTAGTACTGCTTATGTTGTTTCACTGGAAGGCTCCTTTTTCAGCGCCGAATTACTAGATACATTCTGCGCATGCGCAAGGGCACGTGCCAACGAGGGTCAACACTGCACGCGGGGTGCGCATCTTAGAAAAAAGGAGGACCGCTACATCTTCCAATATCAAGCCGTCCCTTTCCAATTGAATTCCACTTCCTCACCATATCCACCTATTGGCCTACCTTAGTATTATAATTTTAAAGTTTTTTATAATTATGTTTGTGCTATACAGTTTTAGACAAAAATAAATAGAGATAGCCTAACAAGAAAATACAGATAAGGGCACTTTCTAAAGGAAACGTGGTGGCGTATCATTGCACCAATAACAAAGAGAGAGAAAAGTATGGGTTCTTCCAGCATTCTCACCAAAACATTGAATTTTGAGCTGAGAAGAAGAAGGTGTTAATCCTATCCATTATGTATGGCATAATACACAATGCAAGTAGGCTATATGAAATGTGCAAATTGAACTAAAAGTACTTTTGTCTTGTGTTGTGTAAAGATTGCACGGTGTCAATCTGCATTCCAATTAGTTTATTTTGTAAAAGTCTTGTCAATAAACAGCAAAAACAGTTTACAGTAAATTACAAACCTTGAACATGCAAAGCATGACAAATATAAGAAGGGGGGTAAAGCACAAGATCAACTATCATCAAAAAAATAAATAGGTAGGCTATATGTCATGACAACAATAGTGTAAGCAAAGTAAAGGCCACTGGCACAGAGTTCAAATAGTAATCCGGTGTCAACTGTAATCAATCAAGTCAACTCTCACAGGAAAAACAATAGGTTTGGCAACTTAAAAATGCATGGTGTGCATGTTCACAATGTGTCAGCCTTAAACACAACTCGCTCAGTTTTCTTAGAAAATGAGTGTGGTTCAGTTTACTATCAGGTTTAGATGTTGAGAAAAGTGAATTTTGTATTCTTTTTCTTTCAAGTTCATCACATACCAACACATATCTGATCTTAAACTATAAGACCAATGGACACTTTGATATAAGAATGATCTGGAGCACAACAGTAGAGCATGCCACTATATAAAATGCTTTAATACACAGTCATCTATTTCACAGGTACACAGAAGAACAGATTATTCACTTTTTCCATAAAAAGATGAGCTGTTAGCTAGAGTAGCCCAAGTAGAATAGTGGTCCTATATTCTACTAAGTAAAATATACAGGTAGAGTTAATATTGAGTTACAATGTGTAACCCAGTTGTGCACAACACTTCATACATTAATCTATGTATTTCCATTCAACTTTTTCTGGTTACATAAAAGAGTAACATATAGGCTTGGTGGATAATACTTGACAGTCACTGAATAGTCCATTCAATAATTATCCTGGTAAAAAAAAAGCTATCGAAGCTACGACGAGTGATCAGTACACTACAATACCCAACATATAGAGATGGTAAGAGATTATGTATATATATATATTCTATATATATATATATATATATATATATATATATATATATCATCAGTGAATCAATACATAATGGTATGCATGGGTATCATACTGATGGCTGGCTATCTACACTTCGTGATTATAGATTACCGGGAAGAACATAAACCACTCCAAGCCACTTTCATCTGGCCTAAATGTGACATGTAAGTGACATACTTGTATCAACAAAGGACTGTAAAAATTACCTTCTGAGCACATCTATCCCTTCCAACTCTAAGTAAAGACGCAGTAGGTAAATCTATAACTTTTCCATGACACATAATTTTAACATTCCATTTTCACTTAAAGTTTACCCTTTTTTAAATATAATTTAAATGAATTAACGTAGAATTTGCCTGACGCTGAAGAAGCTGTGTTAATGACATTGGAGAAATGTCCTCTGTTCCTATTTGTTTGTTTGTGTATGGTCTTACACATGTTAGCCTAGCATCAGGTTTATGCTAATTCACATTTACATTCTAACTTTAAATTTACATTTACATTCATTACTTCAAAAAAATGTCTGTGTGGATGAACTCTCAATGGCCGCATGTTAAACATTTATTCATTTGTATGATTATGATTATTTTTTACAAATCCAGAAATAACATTAAAAACCCAGCAGGGTTACAGTGTAGTAGGGTTGTAGCAAGCTACATAAAGTAGTGCTAGCCTCAGGGCTGCCGTATAACTTTCTGTAAGCTCAATACCAACTACTATAGTCAGCTGCTTCCCACCAGAAAATATATTATTTCAACTGAAAAGATGTGTTATCTTAAGCCTGAAGTCTTTTATGGTTTATTAATCTACATTTAGACTGCTGTAATGTTCCCTCATCACTGGACTTTGGCTCTAGCTGGCTTACCTCTTATTGTCAAATTGTTACTTTGCATTGTGACCTGAAAACATTTTTTCATCAATACATTCTCATATATTCCTACTGAGCCAACAAATGCTAACGAAGCTATAATACTGTGAGATGCTGTTCATAGTTCTTGAAAATGCTAGAAGCAAACCATTTAAACGATTGTTTTGGTAGGTTGTCATTTTCCAATGCTCCTAAATCAGAAATAAGTGTTGTACAGACAAAACAGGCAAACCAAAAATATGGACATTTTACTGCTATATTTTCTAGTGAACCAAGAGATAGTTTTACTCTTGCAGTTATTCAAAGGGATAAACTGACCCAGTGTTTTCCACTTTCAAACATTTCCTATTCTGATTGGGCAATGAGTCTGAGCCTATAGAAAAAAGACTCCTTATAAACACAGTGGATATTATCACAAGGGTGGCCAATAGAGCAGGATAGAAGTATTCAAGTAATTAATTCCCCTTCAAATATTCTATACTTCGTTCATTTAACAATATAAACTCAGCCACTGGACAAAATGATTACAAAAGTGAACCTGCCTGTTTTAGTGAGTTCAAAATGACAAATGACTTTGATTTGTTTTCTGACATGGACCATGGCATTTAAGGGATAGTTCAGTATTTTTGAAGTGAGGTTGTATGAGGTACTTAGGTTTGGTTCAAACGTTACCTTATGGAGATGGCGGTCAGCGCAGTCATGTGGTGTTTGGGGGGAGACGTTGCTGTAGCAGAAGTCAGCATTGTATTGTTGCAGAGGGGACCAAAATAAAATATCTGTTCAAATATACAGTAAACTGAGATTTTTTTCCCAGCTTTAGTTTGCCACCAGACAGCCGTTTATTCTTGTATCACTCTTCCAACCAGCTGCTGGACTCTGGACTACTGCAGATTACTCAAGAGACACAAGGACTAAAGCTGTGGAACATATCTCAGTTTAGCAAGGCAAGGCAAGTGTATTTATATAGCACAATTCAGACAAGGCCATTCAAAGTGCTTCTATTGAATGGGTATTTAGGTTTTAGGTTAGCATTTACAGTATATATGTTGAGGAAAAACGTTACAATACAACAATGCAACAATACAAAGCTGACTTCTGCTACAGCTACATATCTCCCAAACTCCTTATAGTGACTGCGCTGACAGCCATCTCATTAAGGTAACACACCAACTATGCATACCTCATACAACCCCACTTCAAAAATACTGAACTATCCCTTTACGAGCTGAAGAAAGTTTATGACAAACTGGCCACTCTTAAGGCCTTTGCACACTGGACCTGTTTTTTTTCTTTGGTGCGATTAATTTCGCACGTTAATAATAATTATCGAACGTATATAGAGTCAATACAAGCTCCCATATCAGCGACGTCATTTTGCTTATTTTTCGATTTTTCTAAGACGTTGCTTCCAACCCGTTCCAAATTATTCGCATTTTCGTGCCATGAGGGTGTCTCATACCAGACTCTTCAGAATTGGTTCACACACACACACACACACACACACACACACACACACACACACACACACACACACACACACAGAAGTGGAGGTGACCATGGCCGTCAGTAGATGGCGCTAATGAGAAATCCTCTTGTAGATTCACCTTTCCATCATCCCAGCAACAAAGAGTGGTTTCCCTCTTCCACCTAGTGTTCTTCCATGAGCAGCTGCTTCTGAGGGACACAACATTAAACACAGGCTTAGTATTGGTGCAGTAGGTTTGTAGTAGTGATGTATTAACACAGTGTTAGACCAATAGTAAACCATAACACAGGGGTTCTCAAACTTTTTCTGGCCAGGTACCCCTTACATGCAGGGAAATTCCTCCAAGGACCCCTTGCTATCATCACCGCGAATTAGCCTCCTTATAACAATATGTGTAGTCTACATTCAGAATATTTATACATGGGAGAATGCCCCCCAGGAAGAAAAATGTGAACCTTTTTAAGTAAAATGCATCAATCTGGTGCATTTTGAGAAGAAAACTAAGGGTGTATTCACACATGCCATGTTTAGTTCGGTTGAAACGAACTCAGATGCACTTCCGCCTTCGGTGCGCATCTTTCAGACATGTGTGAATACAGCAATCACACTCGGGGGCGGACCAAACAAGCGCTCCGAGACCCAGCTGAAGAGGTGGTCTCGGTGCGTTTCCAAACGCACTCTGCTGCAGTTCGTTTGTGGTGTGAATTTGTCCATCAATACTATCCCCGTGTCAGTTTGGAGCTGAGCTGCGCCGAACTGACACACAGCTGACACACGGCTAAATCAGCTGTGTCAGCTTGAGCCTATTCCTCGCGAGCTGCGCGTCCAGCAGCAAAAATACAGTAAATATTATGTTTCACATCGTAGGCTACAAGCCACACATTGACACAGGCCTACATATTATAAACATATGAAACAACAATAATTTTATGTTTTTTTATTTTATTCATAGGCTAGATGTAGGCCTATTTATTTCTTTATTATTTTTAACCCCATATCGTATCAGTTATATATTTTGCAGTTTTCACTTCGTGCTTCCTGCTTCTCTCCACCCCAGAATGTCTGTCCAATGAATGAATGACCTAAGATCACGTGTAGTTTTACTTCTTTATGCGGGTTCACTTGCAAAAGGGGCAATATGAAAGTGGACCACACCAAACAAAAAAAATCGAAACTCTATTTGGGCTGGACCAAACAGCGCTCCGAGACCCAGCTGAAGAGGTGGTTTCGATGCGCTTCCATATGCACTCTGCTGCAGTTCGTTTGTGGTGTGAATTTGTCCGGACTCGATCCGACCCAATTGCTGGAAGCACTGTGCCTTTTCTTTTTTAATAAATCGCCGTCAGCTTCACATTATGGGAAAGTGTTGTTATCGCCATTGATAGGAAGATTAGTTGTGGTTTGACCGGGAGCCACAAGCGAATATATTACATTTGATGGACAGGACGCGTAAACATGCTGGCCTATTTATTTATTTATTATTTTTAACCCCATATTGTACATATTGTTATATATTTTGCAGTTTTCACTTTGTGCTTCCTGCTTCTCTCCACCGCAGAATGTCTGTCCAATGAATGAATGACCTCAGATCACGTGTGGTTTTACTTCTTAATGCTGGTTCACTTGCAAAAGGGGCAATATGAAAGTCGACCACACCAAACAAAAAAAATCTAAACCCTATTTGGGCTGGACCAAAGCAAGTGAACTAGCGGACTTTCCCTGTGTGAATACACCCTAAGGCTAAATCAGCTGCGTCCTATGTGAGCTATTTAGTACTATTTTCTGGAATATTTTGGAGACACAGAATTACCAAATAGCAGAAAGAAAAAATGTACAGGTTTAAGAAAAAAATATGTTGTTATGACTGTGCCGTATGATTGAGGTGGTCGAGGGGCCGTAGGCGCTGAAAGGCAGCCACGCTTCCGCCACCGGTATGACTGTGTGTGAATGAATGGAACCTGGAACCCTGTAAAGCGCTTTGAGTGCCTAGAAAAGCGCTATATAAATCCAATCCATTATTATTATTATTATTATTATCATCATTATTATTATTATAGTAGGCCAGAGCTTGCTTTGCATTACCTGTACAACATTTTTGCTCCACCTTATTATTAAAATCTTTTTTGTTGCTCAAAACTCAGCACTTTACTCTCTTTTTCCTTTAGCCATGTTAGAATACATCCCTCTCTTCATTCCGGCACAGTTGAAATTCTTCTGTGGGCCACGGTCTGATATTGCTATTGGTAAAGCCATCAGTTGGAGGGTTCGGTTTAACTTCAATCTACAACGCAAATCCTTTCATAATTGAAAGTGTAGACTAGACGATAGATACAATAAAGCATATACATAAACTATGGTAATCACATAATATATATAATATACCTAAATAGTCAAAAAGGCACCGATTGTTCTTAAAGAGGACCTATGATGCTTTTTGACTTTTATGACCTATAAACGTTGTTATGATGATTCATAGTCATGCTTAACCATACTAAATGATCAAATAATGACTTACATGCATTTCGACGTATTCCCTGCTGACCGTCTGGGGTGTCTGTGCAGAGCACTAAACACTATTCTAGCCAGTCGAGAAGTCACGTCTTCAAAGCGGTCTACCCTTTCATAATTCGTGACATCGCATAAAAATTTGTGACGTTACCACGCGGATGTTTCCATGTATGGTAATGCTGTCACTTCCCTGTTCGCGTCTGCCTCGCGCCCTTATAGGTCCATGCTCGCGCTTCCCGCCACTGAAAGTGTTCCGGAAGGAAGGTAACCAATCACAACGGAGTGGGGTTTGCAGGAGGGGGGAGGGTAGCGGAGATGGCCGATGCACAGGCGGAGGGAGCGGAGATTGCCGAAGCACACACACTCAAGTGTTGACAGGACGTGCTGGATCGCCAAAATAAGAGAAAGAGCTTCCCGAAAATCTACATAGTTTTTTGTGATGTGATTCGTGTCAGGTTGCTCTATAGCAGTGTAAAACAAGAAATTAAGACCAGAAAAGTAGTATAATAGGTCCTCTTTAACAACTTTTTTTTTATGAATTTCGTAACAAAAGGTACATAATATGAAATCATTCCAGGTCAGAATTTTTTTAAAACCTATAAGAAGCAATGGACAAGTGGCCTGTTCCTGAGTGAGAACTAAAGAATGATTATTGTAGAAAACATGTATGTAGAAGTTTGAGTCCCACCTTACTGTCGGTGGTATTTTGTATGGTGTCGTTGTCCGGGTCTCCTCCCTCTGAGCCACTCTTCTGCTCCTCATCTTTCCCATCCTTCCCCTCTGCCGAGGAGATTCTGGAAAGCTTAGAGGATTTCTGACACACAGACCAGAGAGCAATCAATCAATCAAATTCTATTTATATCGCGCTTTTCATACAAAAGTAGCTCAAAGTGCCTTGCAGAGATTAAAAACAACAACAGAGAAAAAGAAAACAGTAAATAAAATCAAGAGAAGAAAATGAAAAGAACCCAACCCTCCCACAGACATGCACCGAGACATACACAAATACATACACACTCATACACACACTCACACATACACACGCAGACACACAAACTCACACTCACACATACACTAGCTGTCACTAAAGAGACATGGCTGGGCACTGACACCTGAGGAGTGGAGGAAGCTACCTTTTGGACCACTTTCTGAGTCTCACAATTTTAATTTCAACTTACAAATAAAATGTCAGTGGATGTAGCCTACATCATGCATTGTATTTCTATATGTTGCTTCCACCTCTGGTGCATGATACAGGCTCAGCAGGACTCTATAAAGAGGACACAACTGGCCAATTCATCACGACAGGCCAGTGATTCTGGAGAACGCTTGTTGTCTAAATCACTTTTTGGTCAAAATCAGTGAATATCTACTCATGATCCGCTACCTGTCCGTACTGTGTATGTGCGCTTTAAAAAAAGTTAGTAGTAAGTAGTAGTTATGGACGACCCCCTTTCTTACATTCCAGTTTACAGAGCCTAGGCTGTGTATTAACACCATTTCAGCGTGCGCACACAGCACAGAGAGGGACCACTGACTCCACCTTTCAAGGCCAAAGCCCTCACAGCTTAGGATCCCTGCACTCCATCAGAGAACAAACAAACCAAGAA
Source organism: Ammodytes marinus (assembly GCF_949987685.1). Lineage (NCBI taxonomy): Eukaryota > Metazoa > Chordata > Actinopteri > Uranoscopiformes > Ammodytidae > Ammodytes > Ammodytes marinus. Next base: position 2,235,272 of record NC_137230.1, on the reverse strand, counting down.
GCTGCCTTTGCAATAAAGAATGGAATGTAGGGGAGAACGGGGTAATCTGAGCCACTTTTTACATTTGCTGCCCTCTAAGCGAGCTAAAATGATTTATGACTCAAATTTACATATTTCCCATTAATTCAGGATGTTTCCTAGAAATGGGCATTAGCAGAATTCTTTCAAGACAAAGGGCAGTGAAAATATGATTGTTTTAAAAAAAGTTGTCATGTGGCTCACTTTACCCCAGCTGTGGGGTAAACTGAGACAGACCAGAAAAATCAAGGGGGTAAAGTGAACCACTTACTTTTTCCACTCTGAAACTACCAAAACAACACATATTGTAAATTGTTAGAATCCTGAAAGCTAGCCACACTTTCCAGAACTAATGTCGGACTAGTAAAAGAATGATGGGGTTTGGTCAATTAAGCAAAGCAAATTTTCTAAACACTTGAAAGTAACTCTGAACAAAATCAAATACAACATATTATAATTCAAAAGGTTTTAATAAGATTCAAATGAAAGATAGAACCAGTTAGATTAGAACACAGTCTGGGGGTCAGAACACAGGACCCTTAGAGCCAGCTTGTGTCTGGGGGTCAAAGCATAGGAAACCAGCGAGAACAGCCTGGGACTCAGAACACAGGAGAAGACCCAACTGGATTATAACATCAGCCTGTCATACTCTACAACTAGTCATACTCTACAACTAGACCTACTCTACCTTCCAGCCCTGAAGGTTACAGGGAAAGATGAGAAGGTGCTCTTTCCGTGTGGTTGCCCCAGGTCGTCTTCCTGGTGTATTTCCTTGGCATGATGGCTTTTCTACAATGTGTATGACATTAAAATAAAACATATGTTATGTAATATTACATTAAAATATGTTTAAGACTAAACTTAACTTGTGCCTCATGGTGGGGGAAAGTGAGACAGTGGCTCACTTTCCCCCACAGCATTTGGCTCACTTTCCCCCACCACAATTTGAGAAAAAACTACCTCTCTTAGCATTTCAGGCTAATCTTTAGCTAATATAATCACATGGTTTTTATATGTTGGTAGTTCATCAACACGTATGATAGAAGTTTTTCTACGTGAATACATTTGCTTTGGCACAACAGTTGATTAAGTTGACAGCAAGAAAATTTACTTTTACATGCAAAATACCTATTTTGGTGAAAACACATGCTTACCACAGCACCATGAGGTCCTCTCTTTCAGGGCCATGGGGAAATGAGAGGGGCTTGAAAATATATATCTCACATGACCACAAATGTTTTCCGTTGCCTAGATACAGGGGGTGGCTCACATTACCCGATGCCTCAGATTCCCCCGTTCTCCCCTACATGAAGTGAAATATTTATTTAAATATTTTCACTTCAATATTAAATTTAAACATATTTAATTTTTCGGATATTGTTATTTGTTTTGATAAATAATTTTCAAAATTCAAGTTTGAGTTCAATTACTTATTAAATTATTTATTATTTTTAGCTAGTATGGCAGCTCCTCTCCCTTGCTGGGTTTGTTTCATGTATCTCCAAGATCTTGATGCCTTACTGTGTGAATAGACAGAGTGACTTACATTAAATACAGCAGATATTACCAATATCAAATCTTTTTAAAATTCAATCCTTTTACCCCATGGTCAGTGTGTGTATGTCTGCATAACCATCTGGAACTCCTTACCCAAACACATTTGAGACTGTACCAACTTGGACACATTCAAACCACTAATAAAAACACACCTCTTCAGAACAGCCTTCAGCCAATGATACTATTTCATTTTTTACATATTTACATTACATATTTATTCCACATATTTACATTACACATGATGAACCTATGCTGATTTTAATGTTTAAAGAGGCCCTATTATGCTTTTTCGACTTGTATGACCTATAAACGTTGTTATAATGATTTATAGTCATGTTTAACCATACTAAAGTGTCAAGTAATGACTTGCATTTAGACGTATTCCCTGCTGACCATCTGGGGTGGCTGTGCAAAGCGCTAAACACTAGGGCAGCCGGTCACGATTCAAATTTCCAGGATTTATTACGTAGAAAATCCGGAATTTTCCATGTATGGTAATGCTGCATCGTGCTCAGGCACGCTCCGGCCATGCCCCCACCTGCCTGCTCAAATCTGCCCGTGCACCGCTGAAAGTGTTCCGGAAGGTAACCAATCACAACGGAGTAGGGTTTGCAGGAGGGGGGCGAAGGGGCGGAGAAGCACAAAGCAGTGTGTGGACAGAGAATGCTGAAATCGCTGAGATGAGAGAAAGAGCTTCCCGAAAATCTACATGTTTTTTTTGTGCTGTGATTGGTGTCAGGTTGCTCTATAGGAGTCATTAATGAGACATTAAGAGCAGAAAAGTAGTATAATAGGAGATCTTTAACTTGCTTTGTATAGCCTATACTAGCCTTTGCTTTTGTGTGTTGGCTTTATTGTTACATCTGTTTTTAATTTGCTTGTGTAATACTTTTATTGTACAGTGTCTTTGAGTACATTGAAAAGTGATATATCAAATAAATGTATTATTATTATTATAAATGATTACGTTTGAATATAGCTGTTATGTAAAGCTTAAGGTTCACCCATTCATGCACACACTCACAAATCAAAGGCAGCAAATGAGCGTGCAGTCCTGACACTCAGGAGCAATCTGGGGTTCAGTGTCTGGCCCAAGGACATGTGGATGTGTGATGAGGACCTGCTGAGCCAACCCGCTGAGTGTGTGGGGGTGAAAAGGAAAACGATCTAAAGTTCTTTCAGCTGAGGAGATTCCAGTTTGGATGGGAATATGTTGCACAGACACACACACACACACATACAGTTTTTCAATGATCTGAAAGGACACTTACACACAAAAGCAGTCTTTTCTATGACGTGACACAACACACACACACACACACACACACACACACACACACATTGCAAACCGCTCCCCAACAGAGGCACATTCCCTTGGATGCACATGTACTGAGCAGTAATGGAGCCTTAGTTGCTAGGCAACAGTGGTTGCTAAGTGAGGAGCAGGATTCATGTGACTTTTTAAACCTGCTTCCATTTACAGCAGCAATGGCTCATGTACTCTCTGCAGCTCTCCATCCAAATACACCTGGAACGCTTTTTTACTTTTTCAAAAAAGACAGGGTCAAGCATAAGAGAATGGCGTATTGAATACAGTAAGATGATTGGGAACAGAGGTTATTAAAGAATCTACTATGTTTGGAAGGATGACATGCAACACATAAAACTTTGGGCTGATATAAACATCCCACTGAAGTACGGCCCAAATGTTTATAGGCTAGTTCCTTATGGAAACATGCATCAGATATAAGCTGCAGGATGAACTTTATATGTTCATTACTAGGACTGGTTAATCGTTAAAAATTGAAACATTTCGTTATCAATCTTGACTTCAATACTTGTTCCTGAACAATACATTTTTCAATAGCGATTTTATGAAATCTGTTTTAACAAGATAAAATTACACATTACTAGAAAAATGTAGGCTACTATTTTTCAGCTCCTTGGCATTTTTACATAATATGAATACATCTTAATTTAAAAAAGCTTAAATGGAACTAACTGCCTCCAGATTAGCACAAAGGGCAACAAATGCAGCTCCAACAAATGATACAGGAAAAAGGGAACAAAATGGAAACAATACAATGAATCAGTGCATCGTTTTCAGTACAAAATAAAAAGGTGACGGTCAGAATGAATGCTGCATGCCTATTGGCTCACTGACGGTGATTGCATTGCACGACAAGACATTTTTCCATACCCAATGGTATTGTGGGATTGCGGTTGGTGCCAAACTTTTTATTTTAATTTTAATGCTATCTTCTCAGTTGTGTATCAGATCCAGATGTTAATACCTGGAAATGAAAGCTGAAATGTTGATCTATTGTCTCATATTCATCTTATGGTGTCAAACCCAAAAGTTTCCAGTCTACAGCAAAGATAAAGGAATTGGCCTCACTGTTTCAATATTTTGGTGGGCACTGTACATATACATATTCACAGTAAAGCACTATTAAGCAGCCTGCCCATTAAATACCCTCAATACAGGGACCCATATCTTATCAAACACAGCTCCTCTATCATCGTTATAGTATCTCAGTCGCTCCAAATGCCGTGTGTTAGACATTTCTCCTAACCACAGGTCGTATGTAGGCAGAGTCTAACTTCCACACAGGTAAAATCAATGTCTTGGCAATCACCATCCCAATTTGAATAGCCTTCTTCTCGTATTTTTTAATAAAAGATAAGGGACTTGTAGCTCACAGAGGGTTAGGTTCCAAACTATTCCCAAACGCCACGGGGAAGCATTGAAAAATACTATTCCAATATGAATGGAGTTTGCTACATATCATCATGGATTTACATTGATTACAGACAGGTGAGACATTAGGGTTACATTTGTTTAGCTTCTCCGGGGAATAATAAAGGCCGCGTTTCCCAGATTCGATCGTTCTTTGGGACTCTTTGGCTTTGTAGTTCCAGATAAATGATGCAACAATGGAATCTAGTTGCTTAAAGTAAGACTGAGCAATAAAACAAGGAATGGATTGAAAAAGATGGAGGAACCGTGGCAGTACAATCATCTTAATATAATGTTTCTTCCCTACGAGAGAAATAGGAAGAGTCTTCCAGAAATGAATTCCCTGCTTAAGCTGTTCAATTTTTCTTTCGTAAGAAGTCCTCAGATTTTTTCGTAACAATTACACCAAGATATGAAAAATGCTCATAAGCCTTTTTTAAAGGGAGTGGACAATAAATATGTCTTACTAACCTCCTTAGAAACTGGCATTAACTCACCTTTGTCCCAGTTAACAGAGAATTCAGAAAGTTTGCAGAAGCTGCTAATTAGAGTCAAGAGGGCAGGTATTGATGTTTGAGAGATATAAACAAAAGAATGTCTTCTGCATGGAACGGGAGATGATGCTCTTGTCCATGTATCTCGACGGGGGATATTAATTGACCTGGTCTGACACTGGCAGCAAGCGGCTCAATGATTATTGAGAATAAAAAAGGGGAGAGAGGGCAAAGGATAAATCAGTCAACTTGCCCGCTCAACCTGACATCTGCGTCCCAGTCAAGTCAAAGTCTTTTATTGTCAGTTCTGATATATGCAAGACATACATCAGAATCAAAATGGCGTTTATCTCTGGCCCACAGTGCAGTTGGAACGATAAAATTAAAAATATAGAGTTAAGTAAGATAGACAAGATAAACATAAACAATATTTACATAAGATAAATTCTAAATACTAAGTAGTGCAAATGAATTTGCTGTGCAATATAAAACAGTATTAAGTTAAAATGATGTGCAATATGCAATCAACTGGATGTACATAGTCCCGTTCCTCTCCACTCAGGAATCTTTCTGCTTGGGCCGTGGGTGTTGAACGTGTCAGTATTGCTGTCCACTGTGACCACAAAGCTTGCTGGGTGCCTGAAACCTGGCACCTGGCTCTGCATTTCTCCTGAACGTGCTGAAACACCTTCCGTTTCTTCATGGTAGCAGATGTTAGATCAGGAAATGAGAACAGAGCGCCCGTCGTACTGCAGCGGTGTTTTCTCCCTAGCAAGCCTCCAAGCACCAGCTCCTTCACCTGAAAGTGGTTAGCCTGTCAATGATCACACTCCATTTCTCCATCTTTAGCAGGCGCTGAACTTCCATGTGCACGATCCATTCACGGGCCGCTCAAAATATCTCCTCACCCAAAACCTTTGGTAAAAAGCTTGGCCACCAACTCCGTCAGGCCTACCGTTTTTAGCTTTCTCCTTGATTCTGATGATGCGGATGTTCTGTCTCCGGGAGCGGGCCTCAAGGTTGTCTAGCCTGGCTTCTTGTAGCAGGCATTGGGATGCTAGGCTATCGTGTCGCCCCTCTCCAACTCCTCCAGTCGTTTCTCATGAGATTCCACGGCAGTCTCCGTTGATGACATCGGCTCAGTAACGTCCGATAGAGCCGATTTAAGGCTGTATTGTTAGTTCAAACTCACCAGAATTCAAATAAGTGAAATTAAAGTAAGGGTAAAAACACATCTACTCTATAGCCAGGGTTGCCAGGTCTGACCCACCAATGTACTTTTAGTGCAACATCTTTCAATGCAACTTACACTCAAATCCCCAAATACTGTCACTATGCCTTCAACTTATCAGGTGGATGAATTGTAACAACAATAGGATATATTTGTCTGCCAGTGCCGCAAATGATAACTGTACTATTAATGGCAAATCTCACATGAACTTGACATTGTATGACTGCTGTATGTTTGAGGTGGTGGTCAGAGGGGCCGTTGGCGCTGAATGGCAGCCACGCTTCCCTCAGTCTTGTCCCTCAGTCCTTCAGAATTGAAAAAAGAGAGTGCCGTAAAGCAGAACGCAGGTGGCGAAAAACAAATCTAAATGTTCACTATAACATCTTCAAAGAGAAACTACGCACGTTTAACCTAGAACTAAGAAATGCAAGACAGTCTTTCTTCTCTGACATCATCACCAAAAACAGCAACAATGCACATGCCTTGTTTGCTGCTGTTGACAGGCTAACAAACCCTCCTGTGTCAGTAGCGTCTGAGCATCTTTCCACGAGGGCCTGCAATGAATTTGCCTCCTTCTTTACTGAGAAAATACATAAAATAAGACAAGCTGTCACTGCATCAATACCAGGTTCAAGATATGTTTTATCTCTGTACCCATTTAACACTAGAACCGCCACGGGGTCAATTTGACCCATGGCGGTTTTTCAACTGCCCATAACTATACTTTTACGAAATATTGAAGCCCCCAACTCTTTGACTTTTCCTAAAATTGTGTTGTGATGCTCTCCCTATGGTTAAATAAAGTCACAATTAAACTGGATTAAAAAAACAGGCATTTATACCTAGAACCGCCACACTGGGTCAATTTGACCCGCACAGGAAAATGGAATATTTTCGAGCAGGTTGCTAGGCAACGGCATTGTTTGGGGTCCGCGATCTGACAACTGTACGTGCAGTCATTCATAAACACTTACAATAAATTAGAGATGAAGATAAATACCTAACATTAGAATTACTAGTGAAATGAGTGATGCCAGTCTGATAGCGAGAGATCTGAACTGAGCGCTGTCTTCCACACACCACAGCTCGCAGCTCAACTGACAGACAGCTGAGTGCTGTCTGTGAGCCGGACAGAGAGCGGCGGAGGGATCCTCCTCCTCAAAACACGTCTACGTGGGGAAAAATTAATGAATAATCAATTAGAGCTTACCTAAAAATAAGTTTGCCATGTTACTGTTTATTGTATTTAGGATTTTAGCTCATTTGGACGCTGTTTTGACCTTCTGTTTTCATTACTATAGCCTACTTGCGATATTATATCTACTTTCAGTTTCATTACTGAGTCGCTACGAAACGTGATTAGTGTTCTTAAAGATACTTAGATTATAAAACAAGAGGTCCAAAACACAGATGATTATTAAACAAACTAATTTATGACTTTATTTCACACTAGAAATGCACGGGTCAATTTGACCCGCCTGGCGGTTCTAGGTATAAATAGAATGCTGGCGGTTCTAGTGTTAAAACAAATTCAGATGCCATGACAGAGTTTTTTCTGATAAACAAGAAAAACCTGGATGACATTATACAACAACTGAACTCCTCCTCCTGTTGCCTTGACATTCTGCCCACAGGCTTCTTTAAAACTGTTTTTAGCTGTATGGCCTCAGATGTCCTAGAAATTGTCAATATGTCCCTTCGCACTGGTGTATTCCCACAGGCCCTGAAAACAGCTGTCATCAAGCCACTCCTGAAAAAGAAAAATCTAGATACATCAGTCATGAACAATTATAGGCCGATATCCAACCTACCATTTTTAAGCAAGATCATTGAAAAAGCTGTTCATCATCAGCTAAATAACTACTTAGCAATGAATAACTGCTTTGATGTCTTTAAGTCAGGTTTTCGACAACACCACAGCACTGAGACTGCTCTGGTTAAGGTCCTCAATGACATCCACTTAAACACAGACAATGGCAAAAGCTCTGTATTAGTTTTATTGGATCTCAGTGCTGCGTTCGACACAGTTGACCACAGCATATTACTAGATCGACTAGCAAACTGGGTTGGACTCTCTGGAACTGTGCTAAACTGGTTTGAATCATACTTAAAGGAAAGAGACTACTATGTGTCAATAGGCAATTTCACATCCGAGCGAACAAATATTACATGCGGGGTCCCCCAAGGTTCCATTCTTGGGCCTCTTCTGTTTAACATATATATGCTACCGCTAGCTCAGATTATGAACAAAAACAAATTATGCTACCATAATTATGCAGACGACACACAAATTTACATAACCATATCACCAGGAGACTATAGTCCGATTCAAGCACTAAGTAAACGCATTGAACAAATCAATGACTGGATGTGCCAAAACTTTCTTCAATTAAACAGTGACAAAACTGAAGTAATTGTCTGTGGTGCCAAGGATGAACAATCAAAAGTCAGCGCACAGCTTAAATCTGTTATGTTAGAAAGCACACACCAAGCTAGAAATCTTGGAGTAGTGATAGATTCCAACTTAAATTTCAAAAAACACATTAAATCAATTACTAAGTCAGCCTACTACCACCTTAAAAATATATCGAGAATTAAAGGGCTAATGTCTCAGCATGACTTAGAAAAACTTGTCCATGCATTTATTTTTAGTAGACTTGACTACTGTAACAGTGTCCTTGCTGGCCTTCCTAAAAAATCAATCAGACAGCTTCAGCTAATTCAGAACGCTGCTGCTCGAGTCCTCACTAGGACCAAAAAAGTGGATCACATCACCCCAGTTCTGAGGTCTTTACATTGGCTTCCTGTTAACCAAAGAATTGATTTTAAAATATTGATGTTGGTCTACAAAGCCCTAAATGGTTTAGGGCCAAAATACATATCTGACCTACTGGTCCCTTATGAACCAGTCAGAGCTCTCAGGTCGTCTGGGACTGGGCTATTGAAAGTCCCCAGAGTAAGGACCAGACAGGGAGAGGCAGCCTTTAGTTTTAATGCACCCAAGCTCTGGAATAAACTTCCAGGGGACTTGAGGTCCGCTTCAACACTTGGCTCTTTTAAATCAGGTCTGAAGACCGTTCTGTTTACGTTTTAACCTGAAATTTTAATTTCTCATTTTGAATTAATTTTTTTTTTTTTTTGAATGTGTGCTCTATGCTTGATGTATTTTGTTCTTACTTGATGTATTTTGTTATTGCTTATGTAAAGCACCTTGAATGGCCTTGTGTCCGAAATGTGCTCTAAAAATAAACTTGCCTTGCCTTGCCTTGCCTTGCCTCAGTCTGCCCCAGGGCAGCTGTGGCTACTACTGTAGTTTACCACCACCAGTATGACTGTGTGTGAATGAATAGAACCTGGAACCCTGTAAAGTTGAACAGTTTAATACGCTGCTGAAGACTCACTTTTGTTGCATTGGCCTTTAACACAAGTTGAGACTTTGACACTCCTAACTGTTTTTTCATGCATCTTATATATTATTTTGTATTGTATCTTGTATAGCACTTTGGTCAACTGATGGTGTTTTTAAATGTGCTATAGAAATTATTTTGACTTTGACTTTTGATTTTATGAGTGCTGCTCTAAACTGATGGAATCATTTTCAGGATGGTTGTCAAATCATCTTTAGTTCTCCTCTAGTAACTGAGCTGTGCTCAGTCCTGTGTTGGTATGTTGACCAGCTAGACCAGTAGGGAGGAAGTACCTTAGAAGCGGCTGTCTTCTTCCATTTGGCTGCGGTCTTGTCTTCCTTCAGCTTGTCGTCTTCCTCCTCCACACAGTCTCCCTCCTCTCCCTCACTGCTGCCTTCAACTGTGTGTCCCACCTCTTCTGTTGGCTGCATGGCCTGGGGACCAAAGACATATACACCGGTATCACAAAAGGAAAAAACAAAAATGGCTGGTTCCATAGTAACTGACACTTAATAATAATAATACATTTAATTTATATAGCGCTTTTCTCACACTCAAAGCACTTTACATAGGAGCACAACAGTAATAGGCTAGGAAAAGTAAGGCATTTTGGGGCCAAACATAGAATTAATTGTAAAAAAAAAAATTCAGCTCAGATCATTTCTATGAGGTGTCCAGAACAACATACTAAAAGTCCTAAGAAATCCTAGTTGAGGAAATATGAGATGTGTGCCAATAAGGCAAGACAACAATACAACCCAATGGGGCTATTTTTTTCCTTTACTCCTATCAAAATGAAAGTTTACACAATGAAAGTATCCATGAACATTAACTTTTTTTGTATTACAGGTTTCTTTGAAAATTTATTTTAATATGCAAATGAGCTATACACTAATCGTACATGCCCAAAATAAGCCCAAATAGGCTTAATTAATTAATTATTAAGTAATTATTACTCTCCACCATACTTATTCTTACTTCTTCTGACTTCTTCCTCACATTTTCTAGCTGCTTCTCCTCCCACACCGTTTCACGCAGACATGCAAAAATTTCACACAACGTGCGCCCCAACCCCGCGGGGTGTGCTATTATACAGTTTTTTGAATTTCCGCTAGGGGGCGCTGTTATGAAGTCCCGACTGAAAGAACTTTGAGAGGCCACGCCCCGTAGCCTGGCTCCGCCCGCCTACCTACTTCCGCCCAAATTTCATTTTCCCTTCAGTAGTCAGTAGGGGTGGGAAAAAAAATCGATTTTCCGATTAATATCGATTCTCTCTCGGACGATTCTGAATCGATTCAGAAAAGTTAATAATCGATTTTTTTTTTTTTTTTTTTTATAATTTTTTTTTTTATTTATTTTTTTTTTGTAAATACTAATACTTCATGCGCCATTGCGCATAAACACCACACATGTGCGAGTTGTTTCCAAAGTGGCTTCAAAAGGGCTGAGAGCAGCAAACCCATGACCTGCACCGGCTTTATCTCTGTTTACGTTTTTGTATGAGAGCTGAATTCCAAGCCATACTTTTTGTACAATGTGTTGAAATGACATAGAAAATAATAGATAATAGAATAGAAATCCTATAGAAACATGATTTACGAGATTAGAAATAAAATAAAACTGAATTGGTTTAGTTTTTACATACTTCCATATTGTGTTGAAATGCAAGCTGCATTGATTATTGCACTGTTCATAGAAAGTCACATTTGTGACAAGAAAAGCTTTTCTCTTAATACAATATTAGAGAAGGCAATTCATCTGTTGATTGTCTTTAATGATCATCACAAAAGTAGGAAGTGATTAGCAAACTCCGAGTAGCAAACTCAGATGTGCATATAAATATATTTTTGAAATTCACACATGGGTATGTACATAAAATTTTTTTTGCATTGAGATGCATTGAAAATCGATTTTGAATCGAATCGTTGATCTTTGAATCGGAATCGAATCGAATCGTGAGGTGCCAAGAGATTCCCACCCCTAGTAGTCAGTCTGGTGGTGGGGCGTATTAGTGAGATTTTTCCAAACAGATTTCTGAGTATCCAATCAGCGAACAGAGGAAGTGGCTGAGAACGATGAGGGTCGAAGTCGCGCTCCAGTTTCAGTTGAATGCTGCGTTCCCTTACGCTCGGAACTCGGAAACTTCCGACTTGTTAGTTCCGAGTTCCGACCTGTCTGTGTTCCAGTGCATCTGCTCGGGAAAGTATGGACGCCTACAACCTTTCTCATCCAAATAACTAAACGTTAGGCTCTAGCAAGTTACCGTTGCCAGGTACCGGTAGATCCATAGACTATAATATGTAGTGAAGTCGGAAATTTCCGAGTTCCCTGAACGCACCGTCAACAGCCGGCTCACGACCAAACGTTATGCGATTGGTTGGATAATCCAGAGTGGCACTGCGCAGATCCAATAGTTTTAAACTTCAACAGACACCCGCCTCCAAGTGAGTGAACGTTTGCCAATTACAGCACTTCCAGACCTCCTGTACAAATGAAATGAAGTACGATGGTCTGGTAGCGCCAGGCTACACGCCCCGCACACCGTAACTCCAATTGACTTGAAATTTCTCACACAGGTGTATGTTAGGGTGCTCTACAAAAAAGCCTTTGGGACCATAAAAATTCTTCTGGGAATATTTCCCGCTAATTAGCATAAACTGAAAAACAGCGTGTTATCCACAACTTTCTGAAATTTGACTGTATCAACACCAAATTTCTCGTGAAGCCCCGGGGGACTACAATAAACATACCCGTAAAAGATAAAGGCCGTTTCAGACGGTAGGCGACATTCCACTCGCGTTGTCGCCTGGTAGCGCGGCTTCACTTTGCGCTCCCCGTGTGAAGTGACGGGCGGAGGAGCACGATTGTGATTCTTCAACCGCCGCGACAAAAAGATAAACAGTTCTCAACTTTTCCAACGGCTCCTACGAGCCCGCGCAAGCGTTCGACGAGCACGGAAGCGACAGTTCCACGGGAGTGCGCCCGCTTGTCGTGCCGCCTGACAGAACGCCGCGCCTTCTCTCTGCCCGCTCGCCTCTCCATTGACAATGCATTGCCAGGAGCGACAAACGCGTTCCGTCTGAAACGCCCTTTAGTAGGACAACTTGAAAAACATGGCCGCCATTGACCAAATAGTTTACGCAGGGGCGGGGCTTAATAACACGTTGGCCATAACTCCTTAACCATAGGTCCTATCATCATCAAACTTGCTGGGCATGTGCAGAAGTCATGTGGTAGCATGTCCCTCGAAGCTTATCGCGATTAACCCATAGGGGGCGCCACAGGGGTGGGACCTATCCACAAATTGGCCATAACTCCTTAACCATAGGTCCTATCATCATCAAACTTGCTGGGTGTGTGCAGAAGTCATGTGGTAGCATGTCCCTCGAAGTTTATCGCGATTAACCCATAGGGGGCGCCACAGGGGCAGGGCCTATCCACAAATTGGCCATAACTCCTTAACCATAGGTCCTATCATCATCAAACTTGCTGGGTATGTGCAGAAGTCATGTGGTAGCATGTCACTCGAAGCTTATCGCGATTAACCCATAGGGGGCGCCACAGGGGCGGGGCCTATCCACAAATTGGTCATAACTCCTTAACCATAGGTCCTATCATCATCAAACTTGCTGGGTATGTGCAGAAGTCATGTGGTAGCATGTCCCTTCACCAAATTAGGCTCCTCCCCTTTACCACATTAAGCTCCTCCCCTTTACCAAATTAGGTCCCTCCCCTTTACCACATTAAGCTCCTCCCCTTTACCGCATTAGGCCCCTCCCCTTTACCACATTAAGCTCCTCCCCTTTACCAAATTAGGCCCCTCCCCTTTACCACATTAGCCTCCTCCCCTTTACCACATTAAGCTCCTCCCCTTTACCACATTAGGCTCCTCCCCTTTACCACATTAGGCCCCTCCCCTTTACCACATTAAGCTCCTCCCCTTTACAAAATTAGGCCCCTCCCCTTTACCACATTAAGCTCCTCCCCTTTACCAAATTAGGTCCCTCCCCTTTACCACATTAAGCTCCTCCCCTTTACCACATTAGACTCCTCCCCTTTACCACATTAAGCTCCTCCCCTTTACCACATTAGACTCCTCCCCTTTACCACATTAAGCTCCTCCCCTTTACCACATTAGGCTCCTCCCCTTTACCACATTAGGCCCCTCCCCTTTACCACATCAAGCTCCTCCCCTTTACCACATTAGGCCCCTCCCCTTTACCACATTAAGCTCCTCCCCTTTACCATATTAGGCCCCTCCCCTTTACCACATTAAGCTCCTCCCCTTTACCACATTAGGCTCCTCCCCTTTACCACATTAGGCTCCTCCCCTTTACCACATTAAGCTCCTCCCCTTTACCACATTAGGCCCCTCCCCTTTACCCCATTAAGCTCCTCCCCTTTACCACATTAGGCTCCTCCCCTTTACCACATTAGGCCCCTCCCCTTTACCACATTAAGCTCCTCCCCTTTACCACATTAAGCTCCTCCCCTTTACCAAATTAGGTCCCGCCCCTTTACCAAATGTGGCTCCTCCCCTTTACCACATTAAGCTCCTCCCCTTTACCAAATTAGGTCCCGCCCCTTTGCCACATTAGGCCCCTCCCCTTTACCACATTAGGCCCCTCCCCTTTACCACATTAAGCTCCTCCTCTTTACCAAATTAGGCTCCTCCCCTTTACCAGATTAAGCTCCTCCCCTTTACCACATTAGGTCCCTCCCCTGTACCACATTAAGCTCCTCCCCTTTACCAAATTAGGCCCCTCCCCTTTACCACATTAAGCTCCTCCCCTTTACCAAATTAGGCCCCTCCCCTTTACCTGATTAGGCCCCTCCCCTTTACCAAATTAGGCCCCCCTTTACCAAATTAGGCCCCTCCCCTTTACCAAATCAGGCCCCTCCCCTTTACCAAGTCAGGCTCCTCTCCTCTACCAAATTAGGCCCCTCCCCTTTACCAAATTAGGCTCCTCCCCTTTACCAAATTAGGCTCCCCCCCCTTTACCAAATTAGGCTCCCCCCTTTACCACATTACGCTCCTCCCCTTTACCAAACTCCTTAACCATAGGTCCTATCATCATCAAACTTGCTGGGTATGTGCAGAAGTCATGTGGTAGCATGTCCCTCAAAGCTTATCGAGATTAACCCATAGGGGGCGCCACAAATGCTGTTATTAAGCCCCGACTGAAGAAAGCTTGAGAGGCCACGCCCCGCACACCGTAAGTCCGATTGACTTGAAATTTCTCCCACAGGTGTATTTTAGGGTGCTCTACAAAAAATCTTGGATCATTAAAGTCAACCTGGAAATATTTTCGCTAATAAGCATGAACTGAAAAACAGGGTTTTATCCACAACTTTGTCAAGTTTTACTTTATCAACACCAAATGTCTCACGAAGCCCCGGGGGACTATGACGCACGTCTCCGGAAAATATTAGTAGGATAGCTTGGAAAACATGGCCGCCATTGACTAAAACGTTTATGCAGTGGCAGGGCTTAATAACAAATTGGCCATAACTAATTGATCATAGGTCCTATCATCATGAAACTTGCAGGATATGTGCAGAAGACATGTGGTAGCATGGCCCTCTAAGCTTGTCGAGATTAACCCATAGGGGCCCCCACAAATGCGAAAACCATCATTCAAAAATGCAATGTTTGACAGGCCACGCCCCTCGCCCCCCCTTCTTTCTTCCCTAATTTACATGACCTGAAATACAGTGAAGTCACATTCACTCTGTGGATTTCCAACCTATCATCACCAAATTGTATACACAGCATCAGGGGACGGCCACAACTCGGGACTGGAGTTCGGAAAGAAGCGGCGGTTCGTAGAAGCGTTCTGTCCGGCCGACGGGCGGGGCGCCGCCGAAGCGGGGATTGGCGGCCTGCGCAGGGCTGCCCGTACTTTCAAAATCTCCGCGGGATGAAGTGTGAAGTAAGTGATTTATTTATGTTAATATAAGTGTTAAATCGCTCTTTATTCATATAGTGATCACTTACATAGTGTGCGCGTTTCATAAAGCCGATCTCTCAGTCATCTGCTCTGCATGTAATCGGCAAATAATAATGGATTGGATTTATATAGCGCTTTTCAAGGCACTCAAAGACGCTTTACAGGGTTCCAGGTTCCATTCATTCACACACAGTCATACTGGTGGTGGTAAACTACGATAGTAGCCACAGCTGCCCTGGGGCAGACTGACAGAAGCGTGGCTGCCATTCAGCGCCTACGGCCCCTCCGACCACCACCTCAAACATACAGCAGTCATACACATTCACACGAGGCAAGGTGGGTGAAGTGTCTTGCCCAAGGACACAACAACCATGACACAGGTGGCAGAGCGGGGATCGAACCGCCAACCCTTGAATGATTGGCCAACCCGCTTAACCACCTGAGCCACGGTCGCCCCAATAAACTGAAAATAAACTTTTCGGGGATCCGAAATTAATATCCAATCACAAGAGAGAGTGCCGTCAGTCTGCCCCAGGGCAGCTGTGGCTACTCTCGTAGTTTACCACCACCGGTATGACTGTGGCTGTATCCCATTACAGAGACCGCCTCCTAGCGGTCTATGAAGGCTATAGCCTATGAAGGCCGATTCGAAGGCCGAACCAGGGCCGAACGAGCGTTGTTAAACGGGACGGTCTCCGCAGGTCTCCTTTTACGAGCATTTCCGGTTTGCGTAACAAGCCGTTACCTTGCGTGAGGACTCGCCGCTCCTGTGCTGCCTAGCAACCCTGATAGCTGCCAACGGAAACAGCCTTGTCAACAGAGGAAAAAAGAAAAAGAAGTTGCCTACCAGATGAAAAGAAAAAAAAGTACAAGAAAAAAAGAAAGGAAGATCAAAGTTAATGAATACATTTGCTTTGGCACAACAGTTGATTAAGTTGACAGCAAGAAAATTTACTTTTACATGCAAAATATCTATTTTGGTGAAAAAAACATGCTTACCACAGCACCATGAGGTCCTCTCTTTCAGGGCCATGGGGAAATGACAGGGGCTTGAAAATATATATCTCACATGACCACAAATGTTTTCCGTTGCCTAGATACAGGGGGTGGCTCACATTACCCGATGCCTCAGATTCCCCCGTTCTCCCCTTCATGTTGATGAACTACCAAGGTCTACGCGGTCTATGAAGGCTATAGCCTGTGAAGGCCGATTCGAAGGCCAAACGAGCGTTGTTAAACGAGACGGTCTCCGTTTACGTGCATTTCCGGTTTGCGTAACAAGCCGTTACCTTGCGTGATGACTCGCCGCTTCTGTGCTGCCTAGCAACCCTGATTGCTGCCAATGGAAACAGCCTTGTCAACGGAGGAAAAAAGAAAAAGAAGGTGCCTACCAGACGAAAAGAAAAAAAAGTACAAGAAAAAAAGAAAGGAAGATAAAAGTTAAGAAGATAGAGCAACACATTGCTGTTTTGTTATTTTTTATTTTATTGTATGCCATCTCTGAAAAAACGCAATGAATCATGGGATATGTTGGGCTGCGAAGGATACATCTGATGCAGCCTTCAAAACCGTGAAACGAAGGCTGCATTTCTCGGCCGCATATGAGGAGCCTTGCAAGGAGCCTTGCAAATGGAACAACCTTTGCGCGCCGCTATGACGCAATCGGTCTTCAAATGCAGCCTTCGTAGACCGCAACCCCTGAATCGAGATACAGCCTGTGTGTGAACGAATTGAACCAGGAACCCTGTAAAGCGTCTTTGAGTGCCTAGGCAATAAAGCGCTATATAAAACCTATCAATTATTATTATTATTACAAACAGACACCCGTCTAAGGGGCCACTCGCCGCGGCCCCGTGCTCGAGCTCATTTGCATACTAAAGTCTAGAACGTTTAGCTAGTGTGACCACGCCATCCTTAATCCAGCATGGAACAGCCCCTTGGCCACGGCACACTTGGGAGAGGTGTGCCGTGGCCAAAGTACAGATGCTAATGAGATGGCACGTGCACAAGCAAGCACACAGGTGGCGTTCCTGACGTGAATTTATTAAGGATGCATAGTCCGTTAACGTCCGCTGCCTTACTAGTCGGCACCAGAATTGCCCACTGACTTGTAGCTACATAAAATGTGTGAGAATTAATGTGTGTGTAGGCCTAGGTGTGGGCTAATAAAAGAGGGAGAGAGCTAAATAGGTGAGCGCAGAAAGCAAAGCAAAAGGTTTTCGTGTTTACTCACGTGCGTCAAATGATTTTTTTCTTTTTCCTCCCGTCAGCTGTCATAATACTGCCTTTACGCATGGCGGTTGAGACGAACCCAAAACAACACACTGCGGGACTCCGCGGCCCGGTGATAAGGAAACAGTAGCCTACACTAAGGTTTAACAAGAAACTTTATAAAGACACTTAAAAAAAACGATCTCTGCCCATACAAAAAGTTCTGACTTGGATTACTTGATAGAGCGATCGATGTGAAAAACTGCCTGGCTTACCTGCCAAGGGTATAACAGGTGCCTCTCAGGAATTAGATTTGTCTCTCCCCCATACAGTGATACTAGAACTTTTTCACAAGTCAGTATTCACAAGTGAAAAAGGAGAAAGCTGCTTTTTCATTAATATGTCATTTGTGCTGAAAGGAAATAAATAAATAAAAGACACGTTATGAAAATATAATCAAATCAAATGTAGGCTATATTTAGGACCAGCATCCCCTCTATAGGCCTACTGTGTGTTTGTTGAAATACTGTAGGTTTTAAAGTCAATCACACTGACCAAATATTCATATCTCTTTTTCCTTACCCTAAAGGGGAGGAGCTAATATGGTAAAGGGGAGGGGCTTAATATGGTAAGGAGGTGGGACCTAATATGGTAAAGGTGAGGAGCTTAATACGGTAAGGGGGAGGGGCCTAATATGGTAAACGGTTCTTGGTTTATCTCAGTGTTAAACTTGAGAGGGCTGGGTCTATCACAGACCATGCAAAGCACGATGCAGATGTGCTCATTGTCCAAACTGCCATTGCCTCTGCCAGAACAAAAGACACAGTCTTAGTATGTGATCACACAGGCTGTGTTCGAAAAGCCATATTAACGTCCTCCCTCCTACATACTCAACATGTATATACTACATACTGTCTACTTAACAATCGATTGTGTATGCGAGGTTGGTCGGACTGAAGTATTCAGAAGCAATAAAGAATAAAAAAAACATTCCATGTTGTTTGAAAAGAAGCAATGCATTGTGGGGCGGTTGAGTAGGAAAAGTATCCTATCAATCCATACACAAAATGTTCCCGAAAGTTAGTACTTATCCTGGCATTTCTCGCCTACACAAACTCGCATACACAACTGTCACTTGTTAGTACTCTTGTTGCATCATGCTGATCTGAATGCACAGGAGCTGTTTCTGGCACCAGAACCAAAGAAAGCAACAAAAACCAGACAATCTCCTCTTTATCCATGCCATTTCAGGCTGTGATTCTACGTCTCATCTATTTGGCTTAGGAAAGGGAATGGCACTGAAAAAAGTAAAGAATGACACTAGCTTTCTCGAACAAGCTAAGGTGTGAACACCAGTCACCAGAAAATGTGCGAAAAGGCATCATCATTGCAGCAGGTGAAAAAGCTCTAGTATCACTGTATGGGGCGAAAAAGATGAATCACTGGATGTGCTGAGATACAGGCCATTCTGTGATAAAGTAACTCATCTCCAGTGGAACCTCAAACTCTCCCTCCAACTTCAGCTGCAAAGTGCCTTAGTATTCGGGTCTTTTACCAAATGATGGACCCAAAAGACTGGGGGTCAGTGGCGTGGCGTGGGGATTTTTTTTGAGGAAGCCAAGTGAGACAACACCTTTAATCTACATGTTTATTGAAAGGTGGGGGACAGAAAAGAGTAGGCTACGTCGCAGCTTTTATTTAATGTAACTACAAGAGCTATTATAGCGCCTAGTCACTTTACCAGGACTTACACACGCCTGTAATCTGTCCGACACCGCTCTCTCTCTCTCTCTCTCTCTCTCTCTCTCTCACTTGCTCACTCTCTCACTCACCTCCTAATCATCTTATTCAATTATACATTTTATTATAAATGCAACCCCCACCCCGACCGGAATGCACAACTAGCCGCTTAATGCCCAATACAGATTCATTCAAAATATAATTAGGGGACGTTTTACGTAGGCTAGGTGGCCTTTTTACTCACTATTTGTAGAGGAAGGCCATTAGCTGAAGTTTGCCGCTACCAGCTAGCCACTTGGTGCGGACATAGTTCTCCTCATTGAAAGTGCGATACACTTTCTTTCTCTCCACAGGCATTGGCCTGCCGTCAGATTTGATTTTTAATGGCTCCTCAATTGGCAGTTTGGTAAAATAATTTTTTACTAAATACTCAAAATATCCACCCTCCATAACTGTTCTTGCTAACATAATAACAATGCAAACATGCTAATCTCCCGCTATTGTTATTGTTGTTAAATTTCAGTGACGTTGATAATGATGCTTTGATTTGATTGGGCCGAGTGGCTTCCCTTGGCACCCTCATGACACCCTCCTGACCAATCACAGGAAGGCAGTGTCATGACAATAGGCTCACCTGATTGGTCAATCCTTCTTCTTTTTTTCACTAAGGGATGCCAGATTGGGCTGGCTTCCTCGCGGACATGTTGGGTGAATCTCAATTCAGGGGTTGCAGCCTACGAAGGCTGCATTTGAAGACCGATTGCATCATAGCGGCGCGCAAAGGCTTGTTCCATTTGCAAGGCTCCTCATATGCGGCCGAGAAATGCAGCCTTCGTTTCACGGTTTTGAAGGCTGCAACAGATGGATCTCCTTCGCGGCCCAACATATCCGAAGATTCATTGCGTTTTTTTCAGAGATGGCATAAAATAAAATAAAAAATAACAAAACAGCAACGTGTTGCTCTATCTTCTTAACTTTTATCTTCCTTTCTTTTTTTCTTGTACTTTTTTTTCTTTTCGTCTGGTAGGCAACTTCTTTTTCTTTTTTCCTCCGTTGACAAGGCTGTTTCCATTGGCAGCAATCAGGGTTGCTAGGCAGCACAGGAGCGGCGAGTGGTCACGCAAGGTAACGGCTTGTTACGCAAACCGGAAATGCACGTAAACGGAGACTGTCTCGTTTAACAACGCTCGTTTGGCCTTCGAATCGGCCTTCACAGGCTATAGCCTTCATAGACCGCGTAGACCTTGGTAGTTCATCAACATGAAGGGGAGAACGGGGGAATCTGAGGCATCGGGTAATGTGAGCCACCCCCTGTATCTATGCAACGGAAAACATTTGTGGTCATGTGAGATATATATTTTCAAGCCCCTTTCATTTCCCCATGGCCATGAAAGAGAGGACCTCATGGTGCTGTGGTAAGCATGTTTTTTTCATCAAAATAGGTATTTTGCATGTAAAAGTAAATTTTCTTGCTGTCAACTTAATCAACTGTTGTGCCAAAGCAAATGTATCATATAACTACCAACATATAAAAACCATGTGATGATATTAGTTAAAGATTAGCCTGAAATGCTAGAGAGGTAGTTTTTTCTCAAATTGTGGTGGTGGATTCAGTCCTGGATCGGATACACTCTACCTCCATGTGCGCCCGACACGCTCTTGTGCAATTTAAAGTAGTACATCGTATCCACATATCTAAAACTAAATTAGCTCGTATGTTCCCCGATGTAGACCCGACCTGTGATAGCTGTAAGAGCGCACCGGCATCACTCTTTCACATGTACTGGTTGTGTCCCACCTTGACTGAGTTCTGGACATCAGTTTTTCAAACAATTTCTGAAGTACTTCAGCATCAAATTGAGCCGAACCCTTTCACTGCAATTGTTGGCATTGCTCCCAATTCAGGCTTGCCTAAAGTGAAGCTAAAGGTACTGGCCTTCACCTCTTTACTTGCTCGTAGGGCTATTTTACTTAAATGGAAAGATCCTGCTCCTCCTTCCCACTCACATTGGATTAGAGACATTGATCAGCTCCTCCTGGCAGTACCCAGCTCAAAGAGGAAGCTGAGAGGGGACAGAGCGTTTTCCATCGCTGCTCCAAAAATGTGGAACAATCTGCCCTTCCAAATCAGACAGGCCCCTTCAATCACAATTTTTAAAAAACACCTCAAGACCCATTTTTACTCGCTGGCTTTCGACCCAGTGTGAGACTTTTGATGTTATTTTATTGTACCTTATTTTTGTTATTTTAGATATTATTTTTTACCTTAGCTTTATTCATTTTTCTATCTATTTTTATTGTACCTTATTTTACTTATTTTTATTGTATCTTATTTTACTTATTTTTATCTATTTTTATTGTACCTTATTTTACTTATTTTTATTGTATCTTATTTTACTTATTTTTATCTATTTTTATTGTACCTTATTTTAGGCCTGTACAGCACTTTGTCTCTGCTCTGGTTTGATGAAAGCGCTTTATAAATGAAGTTGGATTGGATTGGATTGGATGTCATGTATTAATCTGTAGAAAATTTGTTGCACTACCCAGGGATCTGAGACTAAATTTCATAAAATATGGCGCCCCTTCCTAGACTATTTTAAGAAACCGACCACAATAATTGAAGAGTAGCTACCCCCTCCCCTCTTTAGTTTGATTAAATTTTATTTCTTTGTTTTTTGTTTCATATTGGTTGTTTGTTTTTGTTTCTTGAAGTGTGTGTTTCTGTTTCGTTTCTGCTATTTTTAACATTACGTATTATTTTTTGTACTAATTTCTTAATGCAGGATTGTTTGTGATTGGGTGTGAGGGTGGGATATGGGTGGGGTATGTTCGGGGGGGGAAAAAAGGGGAAAAAAAGTTGTAATCCATTGTACTGCAGTTGCTTTGCTACTTTGCGATTTAATAAAAAAACCTTTGAAAGAAATTGTGGTGGTGGGAGAAAGTGAGCCAAGTTAAGTTTAGTCTTAAACACATTTTAATGTAATATTACATAACATATGTTTTATTTTAATGTCATACACATTGTAGAAAAGCCATCATGCCAAGGAAATACACCAGGAAGACGACCTGGGGCAACCACACGGAAAGAGCACCTTCTCATCTTTCCCTGTAACCTTCAGGGCTGGAATGTAGAGTAGCCCTAGTTGTGGAGTATGACAGGCTGATGTTATAATCCAGTTGGGTCTTCTCCTGTGTTCTCAGTCCCAGGCTGTTCTCGCTGGTTCTGATTTTCCTATGCTTTGCTTTTTATTTTTTTTTAGATATTTTTTTATTGATAGTGTAAAGACAGAGTTGAAATGGGGCAGAGAGGGGAGTGACATGCAAAGAACGACCGCGGGCTGGAATCGAACCCGGGTCCACTGCTGGCCGAGGCCCATGGGGGGGACGCCCTATCAACTGAGCTAAGGGCGCCCCCAATTATATGGTGTATTTGATCAGAGTTACTTTCAAGTGTTTAGAAAAAGTTTTTCTTAATTGACCAAACCCCATGATTCTGTTACTCGTCCGACATTAGTTTTGGAATATTTGGTTTTCAGGCTAGCTGTCAGGATTGTAACTGTTACAATATTTGTTGTTATGGTAGTTTCAGAGTGGAAAAAGTAAGTGGATCAGTTTACCCCCTTGATTTCTCTGACAACTTTTTTTTAAACAATCATATTTTCACTGCCCTTTGTCATGAATAAATTCTGATAATGCCCTTTTCTAGGAAACATCCTGAATTAATGGGAAATGTGTAAATTTGACTGATAAATCATTTTAGCTCCCTTAGAGGGAAGCAAATGCAAAAAGTGCCTCACATTACCCCGTTCTCCCCATATACTTACGTGATTCCTGTTGTTCTGAGTTTGTACCTTCATTGTTGAATGCACTTAAGGGAAGTCGCTTTGGATAAAAGCCTCAGCTAAATAAGACCCTGTTTCCACCTGGCATTAACATCTGACTTTTTGAATCTGGTTACAAGTGGCCAGCTCTCAGTCCGTGTGTTCCCACTTGTATTTTCAAATGTGACTTCTCTGTCTACTTGTGATCGGATTCCATTTACCCGCGCTGTATTTAAATCAACACGTTCATCATTTCCGTTTGCATTGGTGTTTTTAACCGGTGGGGTTCAAACAAGTAGGCCTAAACATACAGGGCTGTACAGTGCCACAGTTTTAATCGCATTTGCTATTAAAATGCATTACATGCGAAGATAATTACCAGTCTAGGTTGACGAGATATGCTACTGTCTCATTTAGACAAGGAGGCGCGATGCACAACACTGCTTAGAGGGCTCTCGCCAAATGCGGGAAATAGCATAGATAGTATATAAAAGTAAAAACTCTTAGGCGAGTAAGTTATTACGCCTCTTTGGCTGGTGAAAGATGTGTGTTTGCCGGGCGGCTTTTCTAACGTCTGCTACACTCTTGTCACCACCACCAGTAGCCTACACGGGCGGCTTTCTGTATGAAGTTAAGATACTGTATGCAAACAGAATATTTCCTGTGCGCCTTCACATTAAAAGCCTGTTACTACCCAAACGCGAGTTGACTTTTATTCTTAAGCAGATAAGAACAGGAAGTCGTTGCCTTGCAGCTCTCCAGTCAATAGCAGCGATTTCCGTGTTTTCAGATTTACGCAGTGAAATGAAAACAGAGGAGTAAGCTTGTCATTTGCAACTCGTTCATGAGGCTTCTATAAAAGCTGCATGAACGCCAGTGATGCATTTTCAACGTATTTCCGCCCAGGCAGGGGGCAGCAGTTGAGTAGGAGGTCCCTAATGTGGACACAAACCACATTCGTGTTTCCACTACCAAATGAATGCGAACACATCGGACACAAGCGACGTAAACCACCTCCGAATGTGGTTTTTGTGATCCGATCTCAATGCGTCTTGAGAGTGTTCTCACCTGTAGTTAGAGCTGTGTTCATGTGATCGGATCACAAAAACCACATGTTAATGCCAGGTGGAAACGGGGTCTAAAATGTAATGTAATGTAACATGGACAATTTTAACATGGACTACCTTAACACTGTGCATTGAGAATGCCTTTTTTACATTGTCATACATTTATTTGAGTCATGTCTATGTGTTTGTTTATGCTACTAAAGGTGCCTTTTAATTGCCCTTCAGGTACGAATAAAGTGTTCTAAATTGAATTGTCTTTCTCTGCTTCCTACAGACATAATAGAGTGAGCTGCTAGCCTACAGACCTGTGTTCAAATCTCATACTCTTTCTTTTTCTATTCTACATACTACATCTGACCATAAACAGAATCTAGTTAGGATGCAGTAGATATACAATTGGGATATGCTTTTTACTTATTTATTTCATCATAACATTGCGCCTGGATTTTGCCTCTTGCTTCTATAGCCGTCTCATCCCTGTTTGTTTTCATGTGGAGGCTCCGTGAATGTGACGTAACTTCCGGTGCGCACTAGATTGTAGGTCAGAATCGCCAAAAATTATGCTGTTTCCAACACTAATAATCTCGGCCGGATGTGTTAGACATCCGGGTATTTTTACCCATACTAAATCTGACCACAAGAATTGGGACATCCTAAATCTTTTTTTCTACCATACTAAATAGTAGAAAGTATGGGTATTAGAACACAGCCATAGAGTGAGCTGCTAGCCTACAGACATAATAGAGTGATCTGCTAGCCTAGATACATAATAGAGTGAGCTGCTAGCCTACAAATATAATGTTGTGCGGACTGACCTGAAAGCCAGTGAACTTGACTCCGGGGTTGTTTTCGATCTCCCACAGGCCTTCGTTAAAGCCTTTCCTCTTGTTAGACTTTCCAAATTTGTCTTTATACTCCATGTAGGGCAGAAGATCTTTGGGACCTAGGAATGCACTAAAAAAAGACGATAAATTTACTACTATTATCATTACTAAAATAGAATGGAAAGCTAAATCTGGCAGAAAAAAAATAAAGTTTTCAATTTTAAGTTTGGAAAATAAGGAGGGAATTTTTGCTTCTGGGCAACTTCAGTCCAAAACACTACGAGTATTAACTGTAATGAGAAGTAAACCCCTAGCTGATCCCTTGATTTTAACAACATAGTGTTTGCTTAATACAGATATTCAAACTCAATACATTTGAAGGTGGAGTCAGCAATTGTGGAGAGTTATTGTTGTCAAAATCATTCTTTGTCAAAATCAGTGAATATCTCCTCAAGATCTGCTGTCAGTGTGTCCTTAAAAAAACAGTGTCAATACACAGCCTAGGGTCTGTAAACAGGCATGTTTACAGACCCTGTAACGTACCGCTAGCTACGGTGGGCCCATTTATTTACATACCCTTTGTTTAGGCTACATACCAGTTTAAGTTACATTGAGTTTTTATTTATTTTTAAATCCTTAATTGGTAAACAGCCACCCTATTTATCAGCTATGCTCGACTGGAACTCTCAGTCTTTTAATACCCGATCCAGTGAGCTGCTGCTTTTAAAGGTTCCTAGAGCTTATTCTAAGCTGGGAACAACTGCTTTTAGCTATAGTGCCCCCACCTCTTGGAATGCCCTTCAGAGCAACTTCAATATGACCATTCTCCCCACTTTTTCTTCTTTTAAATCTATGATTTCTGATTTTCACCATCACCACTGCATTTGTTTTAACTGAATTAATTTTTTAAGCTCTTTTATTGTAATTCTTTATTTCTTTTGATCTTTTTTATCTTGCTAGGATTTTGTGTTTCTCTGTTTTATTCTGTCACTCTGTTGTTATTGTTGTTGTTGTGTTTGTTGTGCGCTCGTCGGCGTTGCAAATGAGGGGAACCTCAATGCCTTTCGAGTTTGTATAAATAAAGGTTTTCATTCATTCATTCATTCATTCATTCATTCATTCATTCAAATAGCTTGGGCTGTGTTTTAACACTGGATTTAATTTTTTCAGCACGTACGCATAAAGACAGGGAGTGGATCATGAGGAGATATTCACTGATTTTGACAAAAAGTTATTTTGACAACAGTGTTCTCCAGAATCGCTGACTGCACCTTTAAAGCAAAGACTCTCACCGAACAAATCTTTCAATTACTCAAATGAGGTAGGTCACATGATAGCAGGTAGTGGGACCATGAAAGTACATAGTATTACTAACTCTACAAATGTTATACCCATAGTCACATAACTGCAACTAAGCAAACTTCAACTGTTGATGAAGGCAAGTCAATTTGATGTAGGCAGGGCTCCAGAGTGCACATATCTGTGGAGTGTGCATAGATATTTTCACTGGATGCACCAGTGCACTTGAAATGTATCACATCATATTAAATGTAATATTGGGTGCACACAAAATATATGCAGCGCACCGGTGCAACCAATTAAAGGTTAGTCTGGAGCCCTGGTAAGCCCAATACCACAAATAATTAATTTGCCTCAAGTGGCTTAACAATGTACTGGAGACAAACACCCGCCGTCTCTTAATTCAGATAACAATTTAAAGCCAATAACAATCATATGAAAGTTATGGACTTGTGGGGTAGCCTAGGCCTGTAGTTGCACTTTACAATACTTTCAACATGTTTCAGATGTTCTGGAGTAGTTGCACTTTACAATGCGTACTTTTTTCCAATATGCTGTCTTTTTAAATGACAGCTATGTGGAAGTGATGCCTACGTTTCATGAGTCCCGAAGAAGAAGATGGGGTACTTGTTGGCAGGTGGTTTGACAGCTCCTTCTGGAAGCTCGTCAATCTGAAGGACAGGGACACACACTGTTACTCAAGCCTACTACTCTGCAGCAGGGCTACTGTTTATTTAATTTATTATATATTATAAATCATCTGTTCATGACATGATAACTCATGGTTGCCATTCAATATGAAGCCATACTGCTAAAATAAAATGTGAATATTAAACACCTGGGTAGTGTTGAAAAGAGGCGCTGCGGTTCAGGTAGGAAAATATTAACGACAAAAAATAGGCTACGTTACAACTCGGGCAAGATCTGAAGGGATCAGTGAACGTACCGAGAAAACGGCGTCTAATAAATGTTACGTTTGTCCCGTTGTTTAAAATTGTATTACTCAACCTGGTGTTAAACAAACGCTATTCAAATACGTTGTGTGGGTCAGTCAATGAAATGTGTCAGTGGAGTGAGCTTAGCATCCCTGTGTACCCTCCCAAGCAGCGGTTTTATTGTGTGAATCCCCCCGCCTCCCTGTGCTCGCAGCCCGGCCGGAGCAGACTCACCCTCGCCGGCCAGTGTGGGTACCCTTTCATCTTGGCGAAAACCAGATCTCCTGCCTTGTATTCCCGCGGCCGTGGTCGAGCCATGTCGCTGGATAAATACGGAGGTTTCGGATGACTTTACAGTTCTCACCGGGGCCCTGAACGCACAGCTAAATGATCCACCATCAATGTTTTTATATCTAGACTGCAGTTTACACGGAAATAAATTATTAAAAGACGCGGAAAAGGGCCTGGCAGAGGACTATCCTCTTACGCAAAAATCCAGGTGTAAACGCAATCGCGAATGGCCTAAATTGCTGGAGGGTATACTGTAAAAAAAAATACGCAAAATCTGTTAGAGTATAAAAATGACAACATCCGGTCTAAAATAAAAGCAATAGGCAGGCCTATCCACTGACGTGCGCTTATAGGTTTTTCTGAATGCTTATCAGTAGGCTACTTCTAACAAATGCATTTACCAAGTGTGCCAGAGTGAATGCACGTGCTCAGCTTTGCACTCATGTCTGTCATAATTTTAACACACTTTTTGCAAAACTGTAACACAAATTGCTTTACACTCAGATTGCACTGTAATAACAGTACACATAGCTAATGTGTTATTAGATTTCATTTTTTATTTTACCTTTATGCTCGAGAGATCATTGAGATGGATAGATCTAGCAAAAGTGTAAGCACAGTGTGGCAAATTGCCTTTCCACATTGACACTTGCAAATCAGAGCTTGAGCCATATATCTCAGGTGAAAAAAATGTCAACAACAGCAATGTTGAAATCAGAGCAACTGCCGATTATTTCCACGCTGTCACACTCACGACAATATCTCACGTGGATGAATTATGACAAGACCCACAAACCAGAAATGTTGCTTCACTTTATTCAGTTTTTTTTTAATAAATGTTTTTGTTGTTGATTTTGTTATAACATTTTGAGGGGGGGAAATCCTCTTCCAGTATTTGTATTGATGTAATGTTCTAATAAACATCACTATTCAAACCCTGTGTGTGTGTTTGTAGGCTACTGTTTGTAAGACAAAACTTTATTTCAAACTCCCATGCAGACCGATCCACAAGTGTTTTTTAATACTGTCAGAACGTAGTTGTTGCTTCTTGTGCTCTTTCAAATGATTGTTTGTGTGAAACTGTTTTGATGGAAAAACACACGTTTTTCAAAGCAAAATATATTGTAACAAGTGCGGAGGTTTGAACAGATTGTTGCAGCGCTAAAGTGCCCTTGACGTCTGTGGTACTCGTCCCATGTAGTCCATCGCTGCTGTAGGGGAACAAGGGTCTGAGACATTAGTTATATAGTGGCTGGGTCCTGGACCCATCGAATCAACACTCTGTCCACCATTTCCAATCGGTCCCTCTGTCTGAGTAGCCGGAGCAGTGTTACAGTCTCTTTGCTGCGTTCCTCTTTTGTGGGCATCTGTCCTCTACTGATATAGTTACGCAGATGTTGGGTTGTAGGATCTCTTCCTGTAGTGGCTGCCAATGGTCAGGTCCCCATTCTGCCTGTTTTTGACATGTTTCAACCTCTGTGGTATTTTTTGGAGGGTGAGTGTTTTGGACCTGTGATGGAAATCGAGACAGCACGTCAGCATTAGTATTTTATTTTCCTGGCCTATACTGTACATCAAAGCTGTAGTTCGCAAGCTGGGCCACCCAGCGCTGCTCAACTGCCCCCAATTTGGCTGACTGCAGATGTACCTACAGATGTTAACTGTAAATGCAGTAAACTAATCTTGTCCGTTATAGCCCATTTTAAAGCAAGAAGTTCAAGCTTGAAAGCTACAGTTAGCATCGTTCCACTCTGAAGGTTGGAGATTGTGGCTGGCATAGACTATCACCCGTTCCTTCCCTTCTTGCAGTTGTACTAGAACTGCCTCTAGGCCTGTAAGGCTTGCATCAATGTAGACTCTGAAGTTGAGGGTGAAATCAGGGTCAGGTGCCACTCCTTCTCCACTAACCAGATGTCCCAGAAATTTCACCTGTTTCTGAAACAAAACACATTTGTTAGGTCTTGGTTTCAAGCCAAAGTTTGCCAACCGAGGGGGCGCCCTTAGCTCATGTAGTGAATATGTACATGGGTTCATTCATTCATGACTTTTGACTCTAAAGTGAATTACTTTGTTTCTGACTCTACAGCAAAATGTTGGTGTCAAAACCCCCAACATTCCTCTGCTTGAAGACAGGCTTTTGTTTGTAAATTCACACCTATTCAGTCCCTCTGTTCTAACCACAAGCCAGGATGTCCCACATGACTCCTGTCTCTTCTGCCATTGGTCAAGAAGTTGTATGCTGTTTCTGATAACAGCTAGTGAGCTGATACAGCTCAGTCTCTTCTTCAAGCACCATCCGAGGTGCTCAGGCTCTTTTTTTCCTCGCCTCCACCGAGAGAGGTTGGAGGACGCTCTTCTCCTGCCTTGCTAACCACCCCAGACCGGGGGTAGCTCAACCTTCTGGACCCAGACAAGCTCTGGTCTCCCTGATCCAGGCTCTACAACACGGCCTGTCCAAACAGCCGTGAAGCCCCTCTCAACCAAAGAGGAACCAGGATCCAACCGGCTGCTCCAAGCAACTAAAGAGGAACCAAAGAACAGACCAAGCTGGCAGCAAGGCCCTCAAGAGGAGGACAACGCCAGTTAGCCCGCGGCTACTGAAGATCCAGAAAGCACCAGTTCATCCGAACTGAATCAAGACCGACCCTGCGAAGCAATACCCGGTCTCAGGCCATAAGGACCAGTCTCTGCTATGAGCGCTGTGTAAACATCTGGTATTGTATGAACTTCTGGGCAGTTAGCTTAGCTTAGCAAGAACACATGGCTTAAAAGACTGTTAACTTGGAAATGTATGTGTACTGATTTGAACTATTCGTTGTCGTTTTGGTAATCGGGTTTACATACTTTGAGATCTTAACCTTAGGGGGACACACCGAAGCCTCAAGCTCTCCCCCACCAACAAAGGTTTTTCACACCCCCACACTCACACACACACACTCAATTTGCATCCACAGACCTGCACCCCCCACACTCACACACACACACACACACACACACACACACACACACACACACACACACACACACACACACACTTTGTGCTTTAGTTTAGTGGTTTTTAAATGTGTTGGATTTTGTTTACTTTGTGTAAATAAATTACATGCATTTTCTTTTGTAACTAGAAGTTTCTGTCATTCATTTGTGTGAATATTATTGGGAAGTCCGCAACCAACAAGTACAAGGATTCTGTAGCCTTCAGTGTTAAGATCATATTACCAAATTTATAATAGTAATTATTTGATTACATTATTTTATGGAAATGATCATTGAGACTAGGATTTATTAATATTGATTTATTTAACTGAACATTAAACTAATCAACATTTGAGAATAAATCATTGATTAAACGAGACAATTTGCTATTATTTTTCCATTCTTAAATGAATGGTGGTGCCCCTTTGAACTTTAATAAATTATTAAAGGCCTACTTCACCGGTTTGAATATGAAGGTGTATTGAATTCTGAGAACCTATGTAGTATAAATGTGCAAAAAAAATTAAAATCGGTTCATCCTAGCCTGAGAAAAGGCAGAAAGAGTGTTTTTTAACCCTATATTTCTCTTTCTCGTGACATCACAGAAAGAGAAATATAGGGTTAAAAAAAACGTACTTTGTAAATATTACTGTGATGTCACAGTAAAAGACATCACAGTAATATTTACCAAGTAAGTTTTTTTTAACCCTATATTTTCTTAGGCTAGGATTAATTCAATACACCTTCATATTCAAACCGGTGAAGTAGGCCTTTAAGGTATTATTAATCTTCAGATTAATTTCTAATAGCAGAATTAATCTGAACCACCTGTAACCGCTACACTCAGTTGGTAGGGCGCCCCCCCCCCCCATGGGCCTCGGCCAGCAGCGGACCCGGGTTCGATTCCAGCCCGCGGTCGTTCTCTGCATGTCACTCCCCTCTCTGCCCCATTTCACCTCTGTCTCTACACTATCAAAAAAGCATAAAAATGCCAAAAAAAAGTTTGCCAACCGTTTAAACACATTTTCAAGGTATTTTACATCAGAGTCAAAGTCGACAGAGTAGACAGTGACATCATCCAGATAAACTAAGGCAGATTCAGAGACTAGACCACCCAGGCATCTTTGTTCTGGCCTGATCTGTTCACAGCACGGAATGCAAGTATCAGTACCTTGAAGAGGATGGGGACAGCTACTGGAAGCCAGTAAAGGGAGCGGAGGAGTGGTGTAGTGTGTGAGAACTTTGGTAAATTGAAGACTAGTCGAGCTGCTGCATTCTGGATGAGCTGCAATGGACGGATAGCACATGCAGGCAGACCAGCCAGAAGGGAGTTGCAGTAGTCTAGACAGAGAGACAGACAGACATGCAGACAGGCAGAGAGACAGGCAGACCAGCCAGAAGGGAGTTGCAGTAGTCTAGGCATGAGATGACAAGTGCCTGGACTAGAACCTGCACCACCTTCTGGGTTAGAAGGGGACGGATCCTTCTGATGTTGTACAGTGTGTATTTATGATCGGGTTGTTGCAGCAATATTAGCACTAAGGCAGAGTTGGTTATCGAGTGTCACACCCAGGCTCTTAGCAGTCATGGTAGGGACTACCACAGAGTTGTCAATAGTGATAGTAAGGTCAAGGGTGGGAGCGCACTTACCTGGAAGGAAAAGCAGTTTGGTCTTGTCAAGGTTGAGTTTCAAGTGGTGTATGGACATCCACTGTCAGACAGGCAGTGATTTGTTCCGCTATCTGTGTTTCAGTCTTGGGAAAGGAGAGAATGAGTTGGGTATCATCTGCGAAGCTGTGGTAGGAAAAGCCATGTGAGTGAATAACACAACCGAGAGAGTTGGTGCACAGAGAAAAGAGGAGGGATCCTAGGACGGAACCTTGAGGGACCCCAGTTGTGAGTGGACAAGGTTTGGACACTGATCCTCACCAAGTTACCCGGTAGGTGCGGCCATTGAGGTAGGATGTGAGCAGAGAAAGTGTAGAGCCTGAGACACACAGGCCATGAAGTGAGGAAATGAGGATTTTGTGATTTACTGTGTCAAAAGCAGAAGAAAGGTCCAGAAGGATGACCACAGAGGTGAGAGAAGCTGCTCTAGCAGTATCAAATGATTGTCTGTGATTTACTCTTTATGTCTCATAGATTTAGGAGCTTTTGTGAATTACTCTTATCTTAAAATATTAGGAGTCCTAAAATTAGGAGTTACTCCTGAATCAGCAAGTTAGTTACTACTCTGAACCTTAATATGTTTTGTGAATACGGCCACTGGTAATCATGTTTGCTTTGGTAGGTAAATCTGTATTATTATGACTCTCACTTATACGATTTGTTTTTCAGGAAACAAACTATGGCGTTATTTAGATGCCACAGTAAAGGAGACCCAGAGAACCACACCGCGACTGTTGATGCCACAGTTGAAGTGAAAAAGTTTTCTCCGAGGCAGGAGAAGTTGTTTCCAAAAGGAGAAATCATCTGAACCCCAGCACGGTGGAACACATTTTGGTTCTCAATAAAAATGAATCAAATCCTTAAGTTGCACAAGCATTCACTGCCTTCTCCAGGTCCACAAGCACATTCACTGTCCCTTACCTTGTTATAACACTGCAACAGTTTGAAAACAGTTAATCCTGTCATTATGAGTTATTCAAAGTTGGACAAAAAATATGTATTGATTGATTTATTAGATTCCATTGTGTTGTCATGTTACATACCCATAATACACTAAACAAAATATACATTTTATTTATATGAATGAATACATATATGAAATGCATTTATTTAGATGTATTGATTTATTTTACTTGTCAGTCATTTCCATGGCTGCAGTGTTGCAGGACAGTATTGAGTCAAAGTATTATTACAAATTTATAGAATGGCCTATAATACTGTACATCTGGCTATTTAACAGTGTTTGACCAGCAGGGGCGGTTATGTGCACATGAAGCCTCGAGAAATGAACCTTTTTGTGAACCATTTGGCTGGAAGGCTTCAAGGCTTCAAAAAGCTTCATTACTGAATGTGCCTGCTACAAAAAGATATTTAGGTAATGTAACTCATAAATAAAGTATGTGAAACAAACCCCATGTGTCAGGTAATTATTTGTCATCATCATCTTCATCATCATCTTCAACCGCTTATCTGAAATCGGGTCGCGGGGGCAGCAGCTTGAGCAGGGAGCCCCAAACTTCTCTTTCCTGGGCCACATCAACCAGCTCGGACTGGGGGATCCCGAGGCGTTCCCAGGCCAGCGTGGAGACATAATCTCTCCACCTAGTCCTGGGTCTTCCCCGAGGCCTCCTTCCAGCTGGAGGCTCCTGGAACACCTCCCTAGGGAGGTGCCCTGGGGGCATCCTTACCAGATGCCCGAACCACCTCAACTGGCTCCTTTCAATGCAAAGGAGTAGCAGCTCTGCCCCGAGTTCCTCGCGAATGACTAAGCTTCTCACCCTATCTCTAAGGGAGACACCAGCCACCCTCCTGAGAAAGCCCATTTCGGCCGCTTGTACCCGCGATCTCGTTCTTTCGGTCATTACCTTCATGACCATAGGTGAGGGTAGGAACAAAGATCGACCGGTAGATCGAAAGCTTTGCCTTACGACTCAGCTCTCTTTTCCTCACAACAGTGCGGTAAAGCGAGTGCAAAACCGCCCCTGCTGCTCCGATTCTCCGGCCAATCTCACGCTCCATTGTTCCCTCACTCGCAAACAAGACCCCGAGGTACTTGAACTCCTTCACTTGGGGTAAAGGTGCAAACACACTACACGCGTTACCCGCGTAAGATTTACGTGCGTAACGCAGCTAAAATGTTGCTTGATCATTTTGTGTCAAAAATGGTTCTACGCGAGTAACGTGCGTAGTCTCCCTCCCGATATTGTATTTCCCCTAATTAACCATGGCTGCAATCAGACCCGACCCGACACAACAGCGTGCATGTCCATACAAAAACAACAACAACACGGCCAACAACTGTGCCAAAAGACAAACTGAACTGCACAAATAGCCTAGCATTAAAACAGCATTGCATATTCACGGCAGCTACATAACAAACACAGTTACAGCAACATCAGTGCACGGCGGCACAACATAAAGCCAAGTAGACAACATTACCCTACCTGGCTGTGACAGGGGACCGTGGCTGGCGTAGATCAACACCGGTGCTTCGCTGTACTTGTTGTGAAAGTCCCCCGGACATAGCCGTCATGTTTGGGTTCATAATATGAGGCGCTAGCCGCCCGCACACAACCGGGTGAGTTAACTAATGATATACGGCGCTAACTTGTTTTATCGGCTAAAGCACAGCCGCACATATTCACTGAATTAACCAGGAAGTCCATTCTCCTGGTTTACTCTCCCCACGTCTTCTATTCCCGAGCTGCTGTCATACAGCACCGGCTCGGCTGCCTGCAATACATTTTCCTCCTCGGTGTCTCTCATCAGCCTCTGTGTACAGTACACTGTTCTCCGACCGTGCCAATGTACGTGACGTCGGGTCAAGCCCAACGCTGATTGGCCAACGCGGCTAATTGTCACGCATAGGAGCGTAAAAAGCAATTTTTTTTTAACTCCGCGCGTAGCTGCGTAGGCGCGTAGATACGCGGCTCATACTCGGCTAACGCGGCTAAAATGTTGCTTTAGCGCGAGTGACGCATACACGCGCCATGTGCGTGCGGAAACCAATGGTTCCGTATGGAAAAATAGCCGATTTTATATGCGTCTGTACGCGTGTAACGCGTGTAGTGTGTTCGCACCTTAAGGACTCATTCCCTACCTGTAGTAGACAATCCATCGGTTTCCTGCTGAGCACTATGGCCTCAGATTTAGAGGTGCTGATCCTCATCCCAACCGCTTCACACTCGGCTGCGAACCGATCCAATGAGAGCTGAAGGTCACAGGCCGATGATGCCATCAGAACCACATCATCCGCAAACAGCAGAGATGAGATCCTCAGCCCACCAAACTGCAACCCCTTCCCACCACGACTACGCCTTGATATCCTGTCCTTGAATATCACAAACAGGATTGGTGATAAAGCGCAGCCCTGGCGGAGGCCAACCCCCACCGGAAACGGGTCCGACTTGCTACAGAGAACGCGGACACAGCTCTTGCTTTGAGTGTACAGAGATTGGATGGCCCTGAGAAGGGACCCCCTCACCCCATACTCCCGCAGCACCCCCCACAGTATCTCCCGGGGAACCCGGTCTTAAGCCTTCTCCAGATCTACAAAACACATGTAGACTGGATGAGCAAACTACCAAGCTCCCTCTAGGATCCTTGCGAGACTGAAGAGCTGGTCCGTTGTTCCACGGCCAGGACGGAATCCGCATTGTTCCTCTTCAATCTGAGGTTCGACTATCGGCCGAACCCTCCTTTCCAGCACCTTGGAGTAGACTTTGCCGGGGAGGCTGAGAAGTGTGATACCCCGGTAGTTGGCACACACTCTCTGGTCCCCCTTTTTGAAAATAGGAACCACCACCCCGGTCTGCCACTCCTTCGGCACTGTACCCGACTTCCACGCAATGTTGAAGAGGCGTGTCATCCAAGACAGCCCCTCCACACCCATTGCTTTCAGCATTTCTGGACGGATCTCATAAACCCCCGGGGCTTTGCCACTGTGGAGTTGTTTGACTACCTCAGTGACTTCCACCAGGGAAATTGACGATGATCCCCCATCAGCCTCCAGCTCTGCCTCCAACATAGAGGGCGTGTTAGTCGGATTCAGGAGTTCCTCAAAGTGCTCCTTCCACCGACCGACTACCTCCTCAGTTGAGGTCAACAGCATCCCATCCTTACTGTACACAGCTTGGATGGTTCCCCGCTTCCCCCTCCTGAGGTGCCGGACGGTCTTCCAGAAACACTTTGGTGCCGACCGAAAGTCCTTCTCCATGGTTTCTCCGAACTTCTCCCACACCCGCTGCTTTGCCTCTGACACGGCAGAGGCTGCAGCCCTTCGGGCCTGTCGGCCTTGCAACTGCCTCAGGAGTCCCCCGAGATAACATATCCCGGAAGCACTCCTTCTTCAGTCGGACGGCTTCCCTGACCACCGAGGTCCACCACGGCGTTCGAGGGTTACCGCCCCTTGAGGCACCTAAGACCTTGAGACCACAGCTGCCTGCCGCAGCTTCAGCAATGGAAGTTTTGAACATCGACCACTCGGGTTCAATGCCCCCAACCTCCACAGGGATGCTAGAAAAGCTCTGCCGGAGGTGCAAATGAAAGATCTCTTGAACAGGGGCCTCCGCCAGACGTTCCCAGTTCACCCACACTACTCGTTTGGGCTTACCAGGTCTGTCCAGAGTCTTCCCCCATCCTTTGACCCAACTCACAACCAGATGGTGATCAGTTGACAGCTCCGCCCCTCTCTTCAACCGAGTGTCCAAAACATGCGACCTCGAAATTGATAATTGACCTTTGGCCTAGGGTGCTCTGGTACCATGTACACTTATGAGCATCCTTATGTTCGAACATGGTGTTTGTTATAGACAAACCATGACCAGCACAGAAGTCTAACAACAACCGACCACTCGGGTTCATATCAGGGAGGCCGTTCCTCCCAATCACGCCTCTCCAGGTGTCTCCATCATTGCCCACGTGCGCGTTAAAGTCTCCCATCAGAACTATGGCATCCCGGGGGCGCCTTTAGCTCAGTTGGTAAGGCGTCCCCCTCCCGGGCCGGGCCCAGCAGCAGACCCGGGTTTGATTCCAGCCCGCGGTCGTTCTCTGCATGTCACTCCCCTCTCTGCCCCATTTCACCTCTGTCTCTCTGCACTATCAAATAAAGCATAAAAATGCCAAAAAAAAATATCTTAAAAAAAAGAACTATGGAGTCCCCTACCGGAAACTCATGCAGGACTCCGTTCAGGGTCTCCAAGAAGGCCGAATACTCCGAACTGCTGTTCGGTGCGTACGCACAGACAACAGTCAGAGTCTTCCCCCCCACAACCCGGAGGCGTAGGGAGACGACCCTCTCATCCACCGGGGTAAACTCTAACGTAGTAGCGCCCAGCCGGGGGCTTGTGAGTATCCCCACACCGGCCCGGCGCCTCACACCTTGGGCAACTCCAGAGAAGAATAGAGTCCAACCCCTGTCCAGAAGTATGGTTCCAGAGCCAAGACTGTGCGTGGAGGTAAGCCCCACCAGATCTAATTCGTAGCGCTCCACCTCCCGCACCAGTTCCGGCTCCTTCCCCCAAAGCGAGGTGACGTTCCACGTCCCCAAAGCCAGCCTCTGCCGCCCGGGTCTGGTCCGTCGTGGTCCCCGCCCTTCAGTGCCACCCTTAAGGCAGCGCACCCGACCCCAGCGGTTCCTCAGATGAGTGGTGGGCCCATCAGTTGCAGAGGAGTGTGTTGCCACGTAGCTTATTCGGGCTGTGCCCGGCCGGGCCCCGTGGCAGACCTGGCCACCAGACGCTCGCAGGCGGGCCCCCTTTCTGGGCCTGGCTCCAGACGGGGGCCCCGGGCTTCCTCCGGGCAGGGTCACTCTACCTCTATTGTGTTCTTCCATGGGGTCTTTGTGAACCATTCTTAGTCGGGTCCCTCACCTGAGACCACTTTGCCTTGGGAGACCCTACCAGGAGCACTAGGCTCCGGACAACACAGCTTTCAGGTTCACAGGGGCACACAAACCTCTCCACCACGGTAAGGTGATGGTTCTCGGAGAGAAAAGTAATTATTTGTACTAAAGTACATGTTGAAAAAAAAATGCATAATGTGGGTGCAGGAGGTTACCATCTGGAAGACTGTGTTGCCATGGATGTGGCCTTCACAGCAACGACAACCTCTAAGATAGTGGGAGGGTCATCACATACAGTTGATTAAAGTCAAATTGATGAAAGTTTTTTTTTTTTAAATAAATAAATTTATTTATTTATTAATGTTGTGAGCTTCTGATTTTCGGTGTCTTCTTGAAGAAACAGTGGACGGTCCTTCCCCTGGATCTGAATAGTCTTTTGAAGGCTTCTCATCCTCTTTGGCCTTTTCCCCTGGAGCTAGTCCTTCCTGAGCTGAGCCAGTGTTTGTTGATGTGGAGGCCTCGTCACTCGCCTCCATTCTCCCTTCCCTCAACACCCAGGAGCTGTGTAATATGCTGCTGACCGTGGTCCGCTGCTTCACCACGGGGTGCAGAATGCTTCGGATCAGCTCCTTGGCCTCGGACGAAATAGACGGAATATTTGGGAAGTTTAGATTGTGCTGCATCTGAATGATCACCATCCTCCTGATGTTGGTGGCGTCGTAAGGCATGGATGTGTACAGCATCATGTACAGCACAACACCCATACTCCACACATCGGACACTTTAGGGTCGTATGGAAAATTCCTCAAAATCTCTGGTGCTGCGTAGGACGACGTGCCACAGTAGGTTTCGCTAAGCACCATCCGGCCCTCTGTGTATGTCAGCCTCTTGCTGAATCCAAAGTCACACACTTTCAGGTTGTGATATCGGTCCAAGAGCAGGTTTTCACATTTCAGGTCTCTGTGAGCCACGTCACTGTTGTGGAGATACTGGACTGCCTCGCACAGCTGTGTGAAGAGCCTGCAGCTGGAGTGTTCAGGTAGGGCACCCTTCACGTGGATATGCTTCATCAGATCCCCTTTCACACACAGCTCCATCACCACGTACACCTAGAGATAAAAAACAATAAAATCAAAAGTTTTCTGTGAAGAAAATGCAACAAAATGCACAATGAGTGTGAAACAACTTGACCCCACAAATATCAGAAGATTAATCCTACTGTAGAAAGATGGTCTGTGTACATTTTGAAATAAGCGTGCTAAACGCTCGTTATTTGGGAAAATATCAGTGATTGCCAAGGATTGTGGATAATGTAGTCCTTTTGCTCCCAGAAAAATAATGCACAAAATATATACCTTTGCCTTTTTCTCAGTTCTTAAATGTTTTTGTAGCGGCGAATAAAATGTTTTATTGTCAGGAGTATTGAGATTTCTTTATTTAGAAGGGACAGCGCACATTGATTAACATGAGCACCAAAGTTCAACATGTAAATGTGCCAGATTTAGCCATGCAGGCTAATTTTCACCTGTAGTCCCTGTAGGTAGAGAGCTTAAAAGAAACATTAAGAAAAGAAAAATACAAAAATACAACACATCAACACAAAAACTAAATGACACAGATAAGTAAAATGATACAATCATTTTCCCAAAACATAACAGGTTGGTGATGTGTGAAAAATATGAAACAAGTAGCATACAGACAGATAAAAGTGCATGAACATATGGCACGATTAAAACAAATAAGCATTTAAAGAAAGACAAAAAGCACAGACAAGGAGCATACAAGTGGCATGAATGCAGACAAAAACACATAAGCACAAACAAGGAGCATACAAACAAGGAGCATAAACTCAGACACAAACACAATTAGTAAACACAAAGACAAACACACTATCCCAGATTATTATGGACGCATATTTGATTTGTCAGTAACCAGTTTTTTATAGATTTTGAGAAGGATTTGAGTGATGTAATGTTCCTTAGTTCTGTGGGTATGGTATTCCAAGTATGTGCTGCTCGATAGGAAAAGGCTGACTGCCCAAAATAACTTTTTCTATATGGTATTTTACAATCCCCTCTTGTGGATGCTCTGGTGGAAGAGTTTATATTTTGTTTAACAAATTCCTTTAGCGGAGGGGGAGCCATACATGAAAGATTTTATATACAAGTAGAATGTCTGCCAACTTAATCATGTTTTCCCAGTTTAACAAATCATATTTTATCAAGATTTTACAATGGTGATATGAATTTGATTTTTTATCAAGTGTTTTCAAGGCCTGTTTAAAACGTGTTTCAACTGAGCGTAATGTGGTCCGTCCTGCCTGTGACCAGCTGGTAAGACAGTAATTAATATGTGAGAAAATCATAGCATGAAGGTACTACCTTGAGGCATCTGTAGTTAAATTATTCCTGATGTATCTGAAATTTGATCAGTTGAATTTGATTTTGTTTAGGACTTTTTTAACTTGTGTTTTGAAAGTGACCTTAGAATCTATCATTATTCCAAGGTACTTGATTTCTTGGACCACTGAGAGTCTTCTCCCTTCTACTGTCACATCTGGATCTGGATCGCTGTTTACAGATTTTGAAAGGAACATACATACAGTGTTTTCAACATTTAGATGCAGACAGGAGTTTGCTAACCAATTTCAAATATTGACCATTGCAGCTGATAGTTCTTCTGCAGCTTGCTTCTTGTTTTTAGCATGTAGATATTGGGGTAGCTGGTTGGTTTGGTTCCGTGGTAAAAACATTTGATATAAGGGAGCGGTCACTGTTGAGCCCTATACTGTTTGTGTTTATAGCTGGTGATCTTAGGCCTGGCTTGATACTGTTGATGCCAATTCATGTATAGGCTCAAACAAAAAAAATATGTCATTGTAATCCTATCAGAAAACACCCATTGTGTTATATGGGTTAAACACAGAGCTATAATTAATATCTGTTTATTTACAGTAAGTACCTGCATTGAAGATGGCTGGGAGTGGACTACACTGGCAATCAGTGGTAACCTGACCGTGTTAAATGGTTATACCCATATGTCTTGCTGCTCACAAAATAACAATATAATATGTTTATTTAAAATATGAACCAGCATTTATTCTAAACTAAGTGTAAATACAAGATGTGTAACTGTTAATGTTCCATGGGGAAATGAATGGGTATAGTGTAAATGGATAGATAGATAGATAGATAGATAGATAGATAGATAGATAGATAGATAGATAGATAGATAGATAGATAGATAGATAGACATACTGTATAATATAGAATAATATAATACATGACGCCAGTGGACACTACAAATAAGATTTGCATTTGGCCACACTGAATATTCATTATTATTGCACTAAAAAGTTTGTATTTTTTGTCAGTTATTTTTAACATTTGTTCAAATAGAAAGGATCCCTAACAAGTAAATGAACATTAATATTTAAGTAGTGGAAAGAATAGTGGGTTGCTGAACGAACTTGGTCTCTAGTACAGTAACTTACATGAACAATTACCATACCCAAAAGACTGTACATTTAAAATATGTATTACCTTGCGTCTGTTGGATTCAAAGACGTCAAGAGTCTTGACAATGTTGGGATGGTTTAGGGACCTGATGATCTCCATTTCTGAAGACAGGAAATTTTCTAAGTAACTAGAATTTACTTTTTTTTGGTCTATAACCTTTATGGCAACCCTTCTCTTCAGTTGGGCTGAGTATGCACTCACAACCTTGCCATACATGCCTTCTCCCAGGTTCCTCTCAAATGTATAACCATGGCTCTCCATGAACCTTTTATAAGTCATCCTTCATTGGAATGATAACCTGACATGTCTCAGATGGAATATTGACACGTTATAGAATCCTTACATTATGACATCATTTTCTAACAACAATGATTCCAACAGAACTGTATGTAAACTGTGTGCAAATGATGCACTTTCCCACAAAGCAAATAAACAACATAAATATTTCCACTTGACTCATGACTTGACTTTGGATATTTAAACCTGCAGTGTGTAGAATTTGGGATTTTTTTCATAGAAGACTTGGTAGAATATAATTATAATATCCATAAGTACGTTTAGTTTAGTGTATAATAGAAAACCTTTTTTTAGATTCCCCCCCTTATATTAGAAAGGGTCTCTTACTATCTCCATATTTCTCCATATGGCCTGTGCGCCGCCATGTTGGAAGCGTCATGGTTGGAATGTCATCAGGTGCATTTTTTAGAATCTAGTTGTTCTTGTCCTTGAAGGCCACTGTAGCTTGTTATTATTTGAAAGGGGTGGGGTTACCCAGGGAGCGTTGCATTCTAGAACTTTCACCACTAGATGCCAATATATTATTATTCAGATATTACACACTGCACCTTCAAGCAATATCACATGAGAGTGCTTTTTTTATACAACATTCTTAACAGTTTATTTTTGTTTAATTGTTTTCATTATTATTTCATTAGGCTATTTCTAATGATTATTATTGGATATCTGGTAGAAAGCTTTGCGTCCAGGGTTAACCAAGGTTAAAGCAACAAACTAAAGTCTCTTGGCAAAATAAGGAGCTTGATAATATACCAAGGCTATTCAAGCTGTAAATCTCCAGAAAGTTTTTACAAAATATATCTGAGGCTTTCAACAGTTCCTCATGGCCTTCTTCATTTGATGAGGAATCTGTATGGCCTTGTATGTATTCAAACTAAGTCCACATACATATAGGAATTCAAAGGTTTGGCAGGTGGTGGAGAGAAAAACCCCTTTGTTAACTTCTCAACTGATCTTAACTGAAACTGCTGTTTGTACTGCTGTGTATATGACCAAACCTTTAAGCAGCAAACACACATTTAAATTGGTGCTGTTGGTCAATGCATTCAAATATCTGTCAGTCATTCTAATTATTTGGATGTAGTTATTTAATACATTAGCCTATTTTGTATTGTATTTCTTATGAATTTGTATGTGTTTATTTGTTTATTTATTGGATTATCAGTCTTTTTATTTATCCTCAGGACCGTGTTGCATAAAGCCTTCCAGCAGATGGCAGCAAATACAAAGCATCTTCCTCACATCAAATAAAAAGAAAGATGGACGCTTTCATTAATGCTATGTTTGACCATCATTTGAATAACATTCAACATTCTATTCATAGACACTTACACTAAGAAAGGTCGTTGTGTAGTACTAAGTGTAGAACTATGTGTTCTTAAAATTATACAGGAAGAAAAACTAACGACAGTTGTCTTTAGAGCATACAGACATTATTACATGTTGTTTGTGTGTGTGTGTGTGTGTGTGTGTGTGTGTGTGTGTGTGTGTGTGTGTGTGTGTGTGTGTGTGTTTGTGTGTGTGTGTACTTGAACAATTATATTTGTGAGAACCAATTTGAGTGTTATACCCTAAGATTGAGGACATTTTTGTAAGGGGCTGTTTGAGGGTTAACACTAGGTTTTAAGGTTCAGGTATGAACAAGGTTTATGTTAGGGTTAGTGTAAGGGTTGGGGTTAGGCATTTGGTTTTAATGGTGAGGGTTTGAGTAAGGGGCTAGGGAATGCATTAAGT
This sequence comes from Ammodytes marinus, assembly GCF_949987685.1. Lineage (NCBI taxonomy): Eukaryota > Metazoa > Chordata > Actinopteri > Uranoscopiformes > Ammodytidae > Ammodytes > Ammodytes marinus. The sequence goes on along the minus strand of NC_137230.1, from coordinate 2,191,651 downwards.
CAATGAATGTCCTCACAATGATAGCCATACCAAGATGTGTGTATGGAGTTTATGCTGTAGGTGGCAGCAAAGACAAGGACTAATGCCCGACTGCACTAGCTCCTCTGTCTCCTGCAGATGTTTCCAGAGTGCTGAGCCAGTGTCATGTCGCACTGTTTGAACATGAGGAAAGCATTAGGCCATTACCTGCCCTCTATCTCTCCAGCTTTATACACGTCTTGAAAAACAACCACTTATTCCTTTATTCCTCCCTCTCGCCGCTAACACCTTGACAACAGGTGGTCAGATGAAAAAGAAAATACATTTGTAAGGTGCTGTTGTCTTGTTGAACGAGGCTTTTCATCTAACAGCATTAGTGTAGGTCACTGATGTTTGTCATGTCCTTGAAGTTCTGTTATATTTAAAGCGAGACACTGCTGGCAAAAACATGGTTCTTTCTAGCACTGCTCAATTTTCAATTTTGTTCTTAAAAACATGCCTGTAATAGAACTTCGGTTTATAAAATTAAAAAAAGGCTGTATCCAAAATCTGTTCGGTAAAAACATTTAACACTATGTTGTAAAAATTAATTAATCCAACATCTCGATTTTTTTAAAGAGATGCAAATGTACGCATAATTAGTGAGATTTTGTCAAATTTGTATATTTATTCAATATTTCTCCAAAAATTGTATATTAAACCAAAACAATTGGTTTAATGTCATAACCAACTGCCAAAGTGTCATAAATGATATCTATAAGTTAAACATTTGACCCTATTCAGCTGCAGTGTCTGGACCTAACATTGTCTAAATCTTGTGTTTTTCTCTCGCACTGTGACTGCTGTTCTTCGGTGCACAGCAGCCTGATGAATCTGGCTCCATGGCTGCCAGTAGTGCACTGTCAACTCCCATGATCCTAAACAGCCACAGTCATAACAATGCCTACGACCAGCCACGAGCCACAGCATTTCACAGCCATAAAACCCCCCCTGGCACGCTCAATTTATCATACATTTTGCACTTTCACACTGTTCACAGAAGGAACTTCGTGTGGCATTAGTGTTAGTTTGTGGAGAGGCCCTCTGACACCCAGCCTGATGCACCTTCCATGGCCCAACCTTGAAGGGAGAGGCGCCAGGACAGATCCCCCGCAACACAATCGTGGGCAATTTGGTTTGCGGCTGACACCCGGCGCTCTGAATAAACGATCTAAATGTTCGCTGGAGATTGTTTTGCCACTGCCGCCCCTCAGCCATGACACAAGCAGGGGGCTACACTGTGACGGCCAGCCAGCACGAATACCAGGAAATGAGGCAGACATCCAGTAAATAACGGTTGCCATTCTGCCCCCTGGCAAGAGGCAGGGCTGGGGGGGGTGGCGGGGAGGGGGGGGGGGGGGGGGGGGGTTGGGCGCGGGTGGGGCGCTCCCCATGATATGCCAGGGCCTGACATGGCACCCAGACCCAAGAGCTGTCAACCCCGCGGAAACATCACCCTCGCCTCCACAATTTGTGCACTTAACACTTCAGTTGGCACATGACAGGTGCTTATTTCCCCGCACTGGCTTTTCCCCCCTCGCAGTGCCTGCCTCTGAGCCCAGGGCAGACACAGCATCTGGTATGGATGTCTGTCCACGATGCCGCACGCTGAAAAACGTGTGTGACTACACCAGTGATACTTATCACATCCAATCACACTGCATTTGCAGCCCACTGAGCATGGCTGCAGTGGGGCTTGAATGTGTGTGTGTGTTCATGTGTATGTGCGTGCTGGGGACACAAGAGTCATGGCTCTTCGGCTGAATGGGGATAATAATGCAGGCAGGGAAAAGCACACATTCACAGCAGACCATGTAAACTGTGACGGCATCATCACCAGTTAACATCTTTCAGTTTTGTTACTATGAAACCGCTTCAAAAACAGAGTTAGTCAATTATACTTCCTTACAAGTTACAGGAATGAATGTTTTATACAGTCCCCTCCAATAGTATTGGAACAGTGAGGCCAATTCCTTTATTTTTGCTGTAGACTGGAAACATTTGGGTTTGACACCAAAATATGAATATGAGACAATAGATCAACATTTCAGCTTTAATTTCCAGGTATTCACATCTGGATCTGATAGACAACTGAGAAGATATCATTATATGTAAAGGAACACCACATTTTTAGGTGAGCATAAATATTGGAACAGATAAACTTAAAATCAATTTAAGTGAATAAGACTTAATATGTTGTTGCAAATCCTTCGCTTGCAATAACTGCATCAAGCCTGTGACCCATTGACATCACAAAACTTTTGTATTCTTCTTTTGTGGTGTTTTTCCAGGCTTTCACTGCAGCCTCATTCAGTTGCTGTTTGTTTTGGGGGGTTACACCCTTCGGTCTCCTCTTTAGCAGGTAAAATTCATGCTCTATAGCGTTTAAGTCTGGAGATCGACTTGGCCAGTCTACAACTTTCCATTTCTTGCCCCTGATGACCTCCTTGGTTGTTTTTGTCAGATCATTATCTTGCTGCATGATGAAGGATCTTCCAATCAGTTTGGTTGCATCTTTCTTTAAATAGTCAGACAAAATGTTCCTGTAGACTTCTAAGTTAATTTAGCTGTTGCCATCATGTGTTACTGTGTTGTTGTCAAGATGAACCTTTACCAAAGTGATGGAAAGGCTAAAGTTTGGAGAAAGAAAGGATCTTCTCATGATCCCAACATACAAGCTAGTCTGTGAAACACGGTACAGGCAATGTCATGGCTTGGGCTTGCATGGCTTCTTCTGGGACGGGCTCATTAATCTTCATTGATGATGTAACACATGATGGCAACAGCTAAATGAACTCTGAAGTTTACAGAAACATTTTGTCTGCCAATTTAAGGAAAGATGAAACCAAACTGATTGGAAGATCCTCCATCATGCAGCAAGATATTGACCCAAAACACAACAAAGGAGTTAATCATGGGCACAAAGTGGAAGGTTTTAGACTGGCCAAGTCAATCTCTAGACTTAAACCCTATAGCGCATTAATTTTACCTGCCAAAGAGGAGACTTAAGAGAGTAACCCCCTAACACAAACAGCAACTGAAAGAGGCTGCGTTGAAAGCCTGGAAAAGGTATCACAAAAGAAGAATGCAAAAGTTTTGTGATGTCAATGGGTCACAGGCTTGATGCAGTTATTGCAAGCAAAGGATTTGCGACAAAATATTACGTTTTATTCACTTACATTTATTTTAATTCTATCTGTTCCAATATTTATGCTCACCTAAAAATGTGGTGTTCCTTTACAAATAATGATATCTTCTCAGTTGTGTATCAGATCCAGATGTGAATACCTGGAAATGAAAGCTGAAATGTTGATCTATTGTCTCATATTCATATTTTGGTGTCAAACCCAAATGTTTCCAGTCTACAGCAAAAATAAAGGAATTGCCCTCACCGTTCCAATACTATTGGAGGGGACTGTATATGATGTTTGTGCTCTTCTGAAGTGTTTCTCTGACTGGACTTTGTCGTTGGATCTGAGGGGAATGTAAAAATGTATTGCGAGGTAAGGTAGATTAATTTCAGAAAATAATTCCAAACCTTTCATGGGGACCCACTGTAGAAAAGAGTATACTGATCTTTATTTTCAAATGATCCTCATGCAGACATATCTCCTATTTTTCTACACAGCATTATACAGTGCTGAGAATGAAGTTGTGATATTATGATGTGCGGAGGATGGCTCTTGCATACAGTATTTCATCTTTAACACTAAAAATGTCCCTTTATCGTGAATGTGTGTGTTACTCGCTGTTTCTTTCAATTCAAATAAATTGTTTAATTGAAACACGTGGTTTGGTATGTTATGCCTTTATATGAATCAAATGGATGGTACGTTCACCACTAAGCCATCATTGAAAATCCCCATTTCAGCGGTGGATGAAGTATTCAGATTTTTAGTCAAGTAGTAAGAAGTCAAATAAGTAATACTGTCATCAACTGGCTCAAATACTAATTAAATAGACTGGAATGTTTAGTATGTATGTCATTAATATTTTCTTATGTGCATGATATTAAACACCTGTGTGAATGCATTGCCTTTAATCTACAATAATGGCCACTGTGCCATGAAACATTTCAGCGTTTCAAGGGCCCACAAATAGTATGTACTGTATTTACATTCCGATGTTAACGGGTTAGACCGTAAGTAGGCCTACTGTCTAGCCCTACAGGGAAAATTATATGGTTCACATCGTAGGCTACAGCCAACAAAACGTGACATTGACATACATATTTAAACCATATGAAACAACAATAATGTGATGTTCTTCTTTTTTCTTTATAGGCCTAGATGTATTTATTTATTATTTTGAACCCCATATTAATCAGGCAATAGTTTTACCCCCCCCCCCCCCCCCCGCTCTCTCTCCTCTCTCTCTCTAAACAACGTAGGCTAAATGACTCGCAGTCAATAGCCTACAGATTTTAATGACGCACAGTTGTTATTTGCTGATGGCACAAAATAAACTTGATTGCAGTAGGCTATGGCATATCTCCATGATTGTTTACACTTTGGCAGTTTTGGCTTTTTCCGGCCCCAGAATGTCTGTCCAATGAATGAATTACCTCAGCTTACCATGCGGTTTTGCTTCATAATGCTGGTTCACTTACAAAAGGACAATGTGAAAGTGGACCACATCAAACAAAAAAAAAATCTAAATTCTATTTGGTCTGGACCAAAGCAAGTGAACTAGCGGACTTTCCCAGTGTGAATACACCCTGAGATTTGAACACATGACAATGTTGTTTACTTCCTGTTCCCTACAGACAATCAATGTATTTCTATAATACATGACTATGATTATCTCAACCACATGTTTAATATTGTAACCACAGGGATGAATCTCCTCTTACCTTGGCAAAGTATTCATCTGCACTGTCCTGCTATGACGAGCAGCTACACAGAGGTGGTCTATCGTTGGTAGTAAGGGACAATCACGTCTAGAAAATGAGCCGATACCAAAGGCGCCATAACTGTTTTCTCCAGGACTTTGATTTTGTCTGGCACTCACACATCCAGTTTCTCATAACACGTTGGTACTAAAAGTATGTGCTGCGTAAACATTTGTATTATTTATTGCTCCAAGTATGAATACAACACTGGTCCGACATTTTCATTCTGAACCTTCACCCATGGTAGTTTTTTTAGTGAGGTGTAATAATCATAGGACATTCATCATAGAGCTAAAAATTGAAGCAGCAGTGAATTTATTTATTCTCCTACCCGGCAGCTATCCAATTAAACCCACATGTTGAAAATGTGGAGGATTTCAAAGAAGATACAAAATTACATCTCCCTGCTATTGAGCGGAGTTCACAGGTTTCCCATTAGGCATCACTGCTTCATTTGTATTATTGATTAGTTAGTAGCCACTATGACAGGACCTACATCAACATGGTGGTCTGTCAATGGCATCACACCCCCACATCAAGTATAGCTGAGACAGCTGTATTGTGAGTGTAAATCCTGGAGTAACTGTTGCTGAGGATATATCTTCCTTGATGAGGCTGTAAGTCGTTGGGCCCTTTAAAGTACCCTCTCTCTCCCCACAGTGCTATGAATAATTCAATGTCCTGTTGGGGCTTGTCTCTTACCTCGGCGGCGCCCTAAATGACTTTCCTGGATATTGTAATCACACTTGTCATGCTTAAGTTCTTGTACTTCTTGTAGTCAATGTCACGGTTTCATCCTCCACTCTCCAATCCCCATGGCTCTTGGTTGACAATTCAAAAACAGAAGTGGGACTCCCTCTCTTTTTGTCCTTGTCAATCACACAGAGCCGAGACTCTTTTTTCTGCTGGCCACAGTCAAGACTTTGGGGAGCGATTGTCAGGTGGCATTACTGTCCCACTAACACTGCTAAAAGCCAGCTTTTTTTTACATTTAAAAAAGAAATGTTGATGCATTATTTAATACAGAGATCAGGCACAATTTCTAGAAGGATCTTGAGTTCTAAAACGATGGTTGCGGCCAAGTGGTGGGTGTGAGGCTGTTGTGATGCACTGTCACAAGACTTCCCTCTTTCTCCCAAACGCGTACATACACACACACACACACACACACACACACACACACACACGTACACACACACACACACACGTACACACACACATACACGTGTACACACACACACACACACACACGTGTACACACACACACACACACACGAAAACCTTCCATTGAGTATGTTAGCTTCCAACACGTCCTCATGTCTGACCATGTGTCTCCTGCATTATCTCAGGGTGTATTCACACTGGGAATGTCCGCTAGTTCACCTGCTTTGGTCCAGACCAAATATATTTTAGATTTTTTAGTTTGGTGTGGTGCACCACCTGAACCAGCATTGCGAAGCAAAACCAAACGTGAGCTGAGGTCATTCATTCATTGGACAGACATGGGGCTGGGAAAAGCAGGATATGTTTGTCCATGCCACGTTTTGTAGCTTGTAGCCAACAATGTGAAAACATATTGTGACGAACAGCTGTGTGTCATTTTCTGTGCGGTTGAACTCCGAACTGACACCTGGGGCCTGTTGCATAAAAGTGGAATTAAGATATCCAGGATGATTGATAAAGCCAGCGTTGACAAAGCCTGGGCAATCGCATAAACGCCAATCCAGGATGACAAGGGGCTGCTTTGTCAAGCCAGGTGTAAGTAATTCTGTTAAGTGCCAGCCCACAGCTTTCAGAAGTAGACCCAGAGATCGAACACAGATTTACTGATGTAAAAATGGAAAAGACGGCCCATTTTCCCACAATGCCTTGCTAGTTTAACCCGTAAGTGAGAGGGCTGTTCATTTCATAGAGCAACTGTATTCTCTGCCAAATGATCTTGATGCCCCTGTATTGATTAATGATAGAATAGTTGACAGTGAGCAGTCTGCAGGTGCATCTAAAAAATAGCATACCATGGAAAGTCCATTCAAAAAGTGAAACTTTCCTAGATTCACTAATCAAAGTGAAATATGTAAGGCCTTTTTTTGGATGATTGATTGATCATGGAATAAAAAATCCAGTATCTCAAAATATTAGAATATTACATACAACCAATCAGAAAAAGGATTTATAACACAGAAATGTCGACCTTCTGGAAAGTGTGTTTATTCTAGATACATTTCACTTCATGTGTAATGAATCTAGAATATATTTAAGTTTCACTTTGAATTAAATTACAGAAAAAGGAAATTTTCATTGATATTCAATTTTGTTTCAGATGCACCTCGATGTAGTGATAAGTACAAAGTGAATTTATTTGACCCACATTTGCAACGTCATCTGCCATCGATAATCAATTGTATAAATATAGCCTGCAATATTAACAGACTATCACATAAATTATTATAATTTATATAATTTCATTTTACTTAATCCAATTATAATTAAGTTAATTATAAATGGTTCAGGTTAATTAAATAAAAAAGAACTATTTAACTAAATGACAATGTAGTTCTTTATGTGGTACTTTAAATCAGGCTAATGAAAATAAAGCAATACACAGAAGATCATGGAATAACTGTTAAACACCTTGATTTCAGATCGGAGTGACAGCTGACTGAACCAGTCAGGCAACAGGCTAAACGTAAAGGATAACTCTCCATGGTAACTTATGTCCCTCCGCTTTTATGCAACCGGATCATGGCTAACGCAAGCTATGATAACCGAAATATCCTAGGTTAATCCCTTATCTTAGTTTTATGCAACAGGCCTCTGGACAGTGTTAACAGTCTAACCTGTTAAACAAGCAAAATAAAAACACACACTTCATGTAAAGCACAGCGTAGACCTATAGGCACTGTGCGGGAGACGCTCCCCTCTCCTTCATCTGATCGCTGAACACATCAGCATGTTTACGCGTCTCTATCAAATGTAATATATTGTTCTGGGCTCCTCTTCTTAACAATGGCGACAACAACACTTTCCCATAATGTGAAGCTGACGGCGATTTATTAAAAGAAAAGAAAGAAAAGGCACAGTGCTTCCTGCGATTGGGTCGGATCGAGTCCGGCCAAAGTCACACCACAAACGAACTGCAGCAGAGTGCGTTTGGAAACGCACCGAGACCACCTCTTCAGCTGGGTCTCGGAGCGTTTGTTTGGTACGCCTCCTTGTGGGATTACTGTATTGACACCTTCCTGAAAGATGCGCACCGAAGGCAGAAGTGTACCTGAGTTCGTTTTAACCGAACTAAACATGGCAGGTGTGAATACACCCTCATAGATCTGCACCAATGACTGAGAATGCCTGTTTGGGATCTCCCATACACATCCCAGTCAGGAGAGAGGAAACAAGAGTTGAACCAAACACAGCCTGCCTACCCGACCACTGCATCCTAAGGTTCACAAACAATAACATTGACTTTTTTGTCCCGATTGCTGTCGTGTCCTAACTCAAATCAACCACCTGTGGAAAGACAACTGGCTCCGATGATCTGGCACGTCTCAAAAATGTGCTTACAATAAAAGCCCAACAGTGAGTGTCAGGATAGAATAACACACACACTCATACACTCACACACACACACACACACACACACAGACAGAGTGAAAAACGTGTGTCCCTACATTAATAAAGCATGGTGGACAGAGGTTTGCCGACGCAGGGTGTGTTGTGAGAGGCCTGGTCCTGACAGGTAGGGGGGAGAGGCCAGCTGTGAGCCAGAGCCAGGTGGTCCCAGGCCCCACGTCAGCCCCACCACTGGCCTGATTGGCAGTAATTGGCAGGTGGTGGGGGAAGGGGGTGGGGTAGGCGGGGACCAGGACAGAAAAGAAACAAGAGAAAGAGAGAATAACAGAGGAGCTGGAACAGCAGTGGACTGTACGTGTCAGCAGGACCAGAGGAGTGAGTGTGATTATTAGCCCTGTTTACACTAATACAACAAGTCTATGATGGGCTCTACTGCAAATGAAACACTTTTTTATTTAACTCAAACCATCAACAATATTTAAAAAACATATATAATAATAATTATAAAAACACAATGATAAAACACATATATACAGCTCAGGAAAAAATGAAGAGACCACTCCAAATGTTCAGTGTCTCTTGTTTTACTCTTTATAGGCATATGTTTGAGTGAAGTGAACATTTAGATTTTATAATATACTATTGACAACATTTCTACCAAATTCGCAATACAAATATTGTCATTTAAAGCATTTTCAATAAGTAATGTAGAGATGAAGATTGAAGAAAAATCCAGACAGGTCACTTTATTTTTTCCGGGGCTGTATATAGTGTGACATAGTGCACGACAACCCAAGCCTCATCTAGGACACCTCATCACATTCTGAAAGAAGGTCTAGCACACACACACACACACACACATACACATACATACATACATACATAAGCCCCTTTTACACAGAGATTGCGGCATATTGACGGAACGAAAGAGCGGCAATTTGGCGGCTCTGCTTGGTTAGGTGTTATTTACACAGAACTAAGCAACGCCGGCATGTTGGCGCATCAGTAGCCCCTTTTACACAGCGTTCCGGAATGAAAGAGGTGCTTGTAGACGTCAGGTGTGATGTAAACATTTAGCCCCGCGCCGGTCAGCTGCTTTACAACAACAACACTGGCCGGTGGATTGAGAGCAGAAGTGCTGGAGCTTGCACTAAGAGGGCCATATTTTACTGTCCCTGTGATGTGCCGGTTGATCTCGTTACGCGCTGAGTCCAACATCTCTGGGACTGTTAACCAAACTGACAACGTCACACCGCTCACTGCGTCACCTGTGTGTGTGTGTGTGTGTGTGTGTGTGTGTGTGTGTGTGTGTGTGTGTGTGTCTGTGTGACAGGTTGGCTGTGAGCGAGTCTCTTTGAGAGTAGTGCTCTGCCATTCAGACATACACATACACACAGTGTGTGAAGTCACGTTACTGTAGACAGAAATATAGTGTGGATATACGCTCAGACTTAGGATAATAATAGCTGCGGCGATCCGGTCGCAGCCTAGCTTAGCCTAGCCTAGCTTAGCCTAGCCTAGCTTTCCCATTCACTGTACAACTTCCCCCGGGCAGAAATAGTCTCATACACTCTGCAAAATGAAGCACGGGGGTTTCTATTGAGCAGCGGACCTTATGACCAGCTAGATTATATGCCGTTCCTTTTATTTGGTGATTTTTACGGGACATCAGGCCGCCGTGATTAATGTTAAACACACGTCCTTCAACTGCTAACATGGTCGCATGTTTAGAACGTAGACTATGGAACGTCAAACGCCCCCCTGTTCCGCAACAACAAGCTGGAGCATTTAAACAGAGAGGTGGAACTGATTGTGTTGGGAATCTTACTACCCCCCGAGGTAGTAAAATTCCCGGAACAATCTCTCGCACCTTTCTTCCCCCGTTCCACAACGGTCGCATTTATACAGCAGGGCGGAGGGTTGAAATTCCGGCATATTCCCGGCTTTCACTGGCTGTGTAAAAGGGGCTATAAATACATACTGTCTGTACACACACACACACACACACACACACACACACACACACACACACACACACACACACACACACACACACACACACACACACACACACACACATACACACACACACATACATACTGCTTCTAGCAACATTGTTTATTTAAGCAGTAGGCGGTATTGAACAATGATCTACGTATAGTCATGTCTCTGAATGACTCTATTGGTCCAATCTGACACAGTGTCCATCGGAACATTCAAAAAGATTGTGTAGTCGGACAACGGCTTTACACAAGCATGAGTGTTCTTATTACCTACTGAAGTTCCAAATATTCTCTCTTACTGCCTTAAATATCCAATATCGGATTGTGCTTAATGGTGGAGTCAGCGATTGGAGAGATACGGGTCATGGGTCACCATTAAGTTGCTGTGGGGTCATTACTTTCTCTGGACCTGTTACTGAAACATGAAACGCTTCACCCCCAGTTTAAACATGTTCTAAACCTTCTTCCTCTCCCACTGGGTCCAAGAAGATGCTGCAGTTGTGAGACATACAATGTTTTAAGTGCTCTCTTATTTCATTTGCTAGTTTTATTTTATTTTAAATTTCCTCACTTTCCCTTGCTGTGTAGTTTACAGGCCCCCAAGGTACAACACATGTATAATAATTTAAATAAATTGCTTTCAGTAGTATATAGTACTTATTCTGGGTGGTTTTACAACCAATCATATCATAGCATGTCTGGTGTGTTCCTGTTGAATCAATTCATGTCTTGCAACTTGGTATTCAACTTGGTATTATAATGCAGGTTTAGTAGACTTACCTCCTTCTTCATCTTCCTTTTTAAAACCTCACCACCTCATCGTTTGATCAAACTCAGTGACACCTTTTCCAATTCTTCTATTCCCTTTACAGTTTTTTTTCTCACAAAATGCCTACGGAAGTATTACATTCCTTCAACAGTCACTAACTTGCTTTTCTTGACCACATTGGTCATAGAAAAGTAAACTCAAAATCAATCTCCTGGACCAATGATAGCACCCAAACCCTGGAACAACTGTGCAGAAAAAACTGAACACAGATGGAAGTCATCCAGTCTGCAGTTATTCCCAGTGGCGTGGCGTGGGGATTTTTTTTGAGGAAGCCAAGTGAGACAACACCTTTAATCTACATGTTTATTGGAAGGTGGGGGACGGAAAAGAGTAGGCTACGTCGCAGCTTGTATTTAATGTAACTACAAGAGCTATTATAGCGCCTGGTCACTTTACCAGGACTTACACACGACTTTAATCTGTCCGACACAGCTCGTTCGCTCTCTCTCTCTCTCCCTCCCTCACTCACTCACTCACTCACTCACTCACTCACTCACTCACTCTCTCACTCTCACTCTCACTCTCACTCTCTCACACCTCCTAATCGTTTTATTAAATTATACATTTTATTATAAATGCACCCCCCACCCCGACCGGAATGCACAACTAGCCGCTTAATGCTCAATACAGATTTGAATTCATTCACAATATAATTAGGGGACGTTTTAGGCTATTTTAAGTTTCACGGTCACGTGAGACACGACTCACACAATAGGTACTCACATACTTTCTATACATCCTTTTCGTTTAAGAACTAGGCCAAATGTTCATTATACAACACTACTTAAGACAACCCAGAACAACTTCAGTGGATATACAGTAGGCCTACCAATGCAACTTAATCCAGGCAATCAAGACACAATTAGCAATAAAATAACACAAAACATAACACACATAGCTACACGGACAGTTAAGGGAACAGTTAACCCGCGCCGGGAGAAGGTGTGTATTTTACTCACTATTTGTAGAGGAAGGCCATTAGCTGAAGTTTGCCGCTACCAGCTAGCCACTCGGTGCAGATATAGTTCTCCTCATTGAAAGTGAGATTTAATTTCATTTTTCATTTAACTTTTATTTATCCTCGAGAGACCAATTGAGGGGTGACCCTCATTTTCAATGGTGTCGAGTTCAAACAAACTCCAAGGAAAAACAACAATGCATACACAACATTCAATGCAAATACATCAAACACACAACAACAGGTGAAGAGAAGAAAAAACAAAAAAACAATTGAAACATTTACATAGTGGTGAAGAGTGGCAGCAATTAAAATGAAATTAAATGGGTGAAAGTACAATATAGCCTAATTAAAACAGTTACAGGTAGAGTTTGGCAGATTTAAGATAGTTTGTTTAAATTGATTAAAGGATATGAAGGTATTTAGTTTAATTTGTTGCTGTAAGTTGTTCCAGGAGTCGGGGGCACTGAAGCTAAAAGTTGTCTTTCCCAGCTCAGACCGGGCTTGTGGGACATAAAGCATGAGCATGTCAGTGGAGCGGGTCTGATAAAGCCCATCTGAAATTTGCAACATTTCTGTTAAATAACGAGGAAGCTTCCCGGTCAAGGCTTTGTAAATAAAAATATGCCAATGTGCATCACGTCTCTCTTTAAGGAAGTACCACCCAACCTTTTCATATAAAAGACAATGGTGTGTGTCATAAGCATCTCCTGTGATTAACCTTAAAGCAGAGTGAAAAACAGAGTCTAGGAGTTTAAGACATGAATGAGATGCATGCCGGTAAACCACATCACCGTAATCAAGGACAGACATAAAAACTGCCTCAATAATCCTTTTCCTACTAAATAAAGGGAAAATAGCCAATTTTTTGTCGTAGTCGACAAACAAAATTTTTTATATGGAAATTAAAAGTGAGTTTATCATCTAACCAGATGCCGAGATATTTGTACTCTGTGACTCTTTCAATTAAAAATCCATTCTTTGTAAAAACATTAAAATTTGTAGTTCTTGCTCTGGAGAAACACATATATTTGGTTTTGTCTGTATTAAGAACAAGCCTGAGGTCTACTTTCTTTCTCGCCATGGCCTGCCGTCAGATTTGATTTTTAATGGCTCCTCAATTGGCAGTTTGGTAAAATAATGTTTTACTAAATACCCAAAATCTCCACTCTCATAACTGTTCTTGCTAATATGATAACAATGCAAACATGCTAATCTCCCGCTATTGTTATTGTTGTTCAATTTCAGTGACGTTGATAATGATGCTTTGATTTGATTGGTGTGAAGCCAAAGGCCGAGTGGCTTCCCTTAGCACCCTCATGACACCCTCCTGACCAATCACAGGAGGGCAGTGTCAAGACAATAGCCTCACCTGATTGGTCAATCCTTCTTTCTTTTTTTCACTAAGGGATGCCAGCTCGGGCTGGCTTCCTCGCGAACATACAGTGTGCAGTGTCGTGTTTCGCCGCGTCTTCAGTATGTAACTTTAAAGGGGCGCTGTTTCGCGCATTGTGAAATGCTCAATGAGAGGAGAAAAATGGGGAAGAAATGACAGCAGCACAGCACCAAATAATTACCGAAACTGTTAATATAAATGTTTTTATTGGATGACAACTACAGCCTAAAAAACAGGGAAGCCTGGCTTCCCTTGGCCTCCGGGAGAAAACGCCACTGGTTATTCCTAAAAACAAATGACCAGATAGAAGTAAAAAGAGGCAAGATCAGCATATTACCAAGAAATAATCATAACCACAACAGTTCTGGCCAAAGTAATCAGCTATGTTCTCAATAATCCAACCAGTTCAGATCTGAAACCCAAGTAAGTAAGGATTTGACAACAAAATAAATTCAGCTCACATAATTTGGAAGATAGAGAGCATTCAGTCCAACCTTTAAGCAGTAGGATAGGAACTATGAGGTCACGACATATTCAACGCATCATCGCGTCAGCTTTTTTGTCAGTTAGGCTAATTAGACTGACAATGTCACTCAGCCCACCACCCAATCCCACCCAATCATTTTTTAATCTTGAACTTTATATAGTTGAATGGCAGCCGGACTGGTTTACAAGAAGAATTTCACTATGCATTGCCCTGTGCAATTGAATATGTGACAAATAAATAAATCTAATCTAATCTATCTAATATAATGAATTGGAAAATTCATAAACCCAATTGCTTTTTTAATGACAATTGTTTAAAGGACCTCATGGAGTAACTGTCAAAGGAACGGGCAGCACCCTGACCATCAACTACTCTGATCTCAGTATTCAGTACATGTATCTCTCAAACTAAATAACCTGTGTTTCAGACTTCATTCCAACACAGATTCTAAAAGAGACAGCGGGTCATGGCACCACCAGTCTCCAGCTGGACATCCACTGCTGTGTTGAACAGGAATCAATACTAAAAAGCCAACATCACAAGTTTACCAAGCAGCAGACGCACTTTCCTCCTAAATTCTGCGTGTTTTTTAGGGCAGCTCCTTGCAGGCCTGGTCCCTGGATAAACATAACCCTCATGACTCCGTTAGTGTTTGTTGAACAGTTCAGACCCAATCGTCTGAATGAACGGAGGCTCTCAATAGTGTCTCCTTGTCACTCCAGTGACAGTTACTTTGCAAGGGACTGAAAAATATGTTTTTCTCTTTCTCTTTCTTAAGAAAAGCCTTTTATCCTGGTGTTTTTACCCATTTCTCTTTTTGCCTGAACCTGGGTGACTCTATCTTTTCTTCCCCCTCGGTGCTAAATTGATGGCAGTGCAGGAGTTAATTGTTGAGGCATGTGTTCGGCTTCCTGACGGAGAGTGGATGTGGATCAGGGTGGGGTCACGGGTTCACAATGACATGTTTCTCTCTGGGCACTGGAAATGGAGCTGAGGCCATGGTAGAGTGCTGAACATGGGGGTGAATTGAAGTTCCACCAAGGCACTTAAACCTGTCTATACAGCAGCTAACAAAAGAGAGAAATCGTTTTACACTATCAGAGGCGATAGCGCATCCAATGAGAAGCTGCTGCTCCATAGAAACTTTGTAAGAGATGACACTTTCTTTAAATGTTGGACAAACACAAAGAGCCTGGATTGGTCTGCATGAAAGAACTGAGTGTCATGCCGTCAAATAACTACAGAACAGTGGGCTTTCAAGAGTCAACTCTTAGAAAAACTTAAAAAAAAGTTGTGGTTGTAATTTCAGACAGCCCACAGTTCAAACATTCGATTATTGCCATTTCTTTTTTGTTAGCTAGGTTTGGCTCTGAAAGGTCTATTTAAGGACGAGTTAGAATCAACAGCAGCTCCGAACCAGACAGTGAACCTAAACCAAATACCAAGAAATGCACGTTACCTCTTCGCAATAGTCAAGTTTTTTGAAAATAAATTTTCAATCAAATAATTGAAAATAAAATTATAACATTTGATGCATTTATCATACAAAACATAGATTCTTTATTTTTAATCAATTACTTTGTTAACCCATTTGTACCGGATGGTGCACGCTATAACATTGTACCTACCGCCGGTAACTGCGTTCCGAATCTTTTTCTATTCTACTACATCTGACGATAAAAATAATCTAGTTAGGGTGCAGTAGGCATTGGGACATACTTTTAATTATTTATTTCATAATAACATTGCGCCTTGATCACGCCTCTTGCTTTTATATTCGAGCGCAGAATCTAGGTCTACTGTATTGACGAAAATCACACAACACATTACTTGTGTTTAGTAACAATATGTATTTATTTAGGCTGTATTTGGCTGCTCCACCTTAAAGGCCTACTTCACCGGTTTGAATATGAAGGTGTATTGAATTCTGAGATCCTATGTAGTATAAATGTGCGAAAAAAATTGAAATCGGTTCATCCTAGCCTGAGAAAAGGCAGAAAGAGTGTTTTTTTTAACCCTATATTTGTCTTTCTCGTGACATCACAGAAAGAGAAATATAGGGTTAAAAAAAAACTTACTTTGTAAATATTACTGTGATGTCTTTTACTGTGACATCACAGTAATATTTACAAAGTAAGTTTTTTTTTTACCCTATATTTCTCTTTCTGTGATGTCACGAGAAAGAGAAATATAGGGTTAAAAAAAACACTCTTTCTGCCTTTTCTCAGGCTAGGATGAACCGATTTTTTTTTTTTTTTTTGCACATTTATACTACATAGGATCTCAGAATTCAATACACCTTCATATTCAAACCGGTGAAGTAGGCCTTTAAGTCAGCCCAGACAGGTCAGGATAGTTTAGTTTCAGCTTTGATTTCATCTCCGTGTCAAACAGCTGTTTGGACCAGCTGATCGGGAGTCAGTCTAAAGCCGGTAACACACCGCACTGGCCCCCTGCGGCGGTTGGCTGCGTGAACGCAGGAGGCTCGCCGCTTGATCATATTGGGCCATATTCACCGCAGCCGCCTCATCGAGGGCGGCGGTTAACCGCGTGAACGCAAGAGGCTCGTCGCTTGATCATATTGGGCCGTATATTCCTGACGCCGAGATCAGACCCGTCACACTTACGGTGCAACAACAACATTAACATGGTCCAGCTGTGCCAAAAAATATAGATGTAGGTACACTGTGTACAGCGGCAGTCATGTCACAAATATCTTTAAAACAGCCTTGAACACGCACCCCGATCGCAAATACACATTAACAGCAATTCAGCAACATACTAAACACATTAACAACAGCAGTGTGTGCTCAGCGGCACAAATAAAGGCAAACATCAGCCTACCTGAAAGTGAAAGTGTGCCGGCTGACGGAGGACAACACCGGTGCTTCGCTGTACTATATGGAATTCCACACGGACACTGCCGTCAAGTTTGGGTTCATATTATCCTCCGGAACAGTACACAGGCACAGCTGGGTGAGTTTCACTATGCTAACCGGCGTTACCTTGGCTAAAGTACTCATCTTGCAGACCACCGGGCAATCTCAACGCTGATTGGCTATCGCGGCGCGGCGACGACGCCAAAAAGATAAATAATTTAATCTTCTGCGTTCGCCGCAAATGTTGGCCGCGCTGCAAATGGCAGCGCCTTCGATTCACGCGCTTCGATGAGCGCCCGCCGCTGGACGCCGATTCTTGGGTGGACGCGCGGCCACGCGCTAGTATATTGACTTTGTATGTAAACTCGCCGCGCGGCCAGTGCGGTGTGTTCGCGGCCCGATAATCGCCGTCGGAGAGTGTGGAGGGGGCGGGGACACGAATCTGTTTGGTGTGTGCCGTGAAATCGGTCGTCGTCGTCGGGCTTCTTTTGGCGGCGGGCAGTCTTTCAGTTGGAGCAATTTGATTGGTGGAGGGGTAGCGAATCAGTGAAGCCCGGAAGTGAGGCGGGTAGCACAAACAACTAACAACAGCTAGCCATTGTTTGTTTCGTTCAGCGAGTACTCACATGCATCAACCCTTGTTGACTGCTCGACACCATGCTCGACACTCTCTGCTAAAAATGGTGCTCTTTATGGTCCATAAATATAAATACGTATTTCTATCTATGTTTATGGTCTAGAGAGCTTTCCCATCATTTCCGGCTTCTGTATTTTTTTGGGCCGCAATACAGATTAGCGCCGCCTGCTGTTATGGAGACATTACGTCCCGCACAAGCGCAGAGCGTACCGAAAGTCAGCAGTCGGCTCGGTGTGTTCTTTGCACTTTTTGGCCGCGACGGGAAGACTGGAGCTGCCTGAATCGGCAGTCTCCATTTTCGGGTAGTCGGACAAGTGTGTCCTGTATGAAGGTATATGTGGTGCATAAGTCTTTAGCACATGTAACTGCAGATTTCGAATGCGTAAACTGAAGTCACAAATGTGTAACAGTAGATTTGAAGTCGTAAATATTTGTTTTGCATGTGTACTCCAAAGTCACAAATGTGTAACAGTAAATTTGAAGTCGTAAATATTTTTTCTACCATTGTGGACACAAAATAGGGGATACGAGTTCACAAATCGTTGTTACGGGTGCACAGATCCTATCCTGTGCATCGCAACTTCAAAGAGTCATGCGCTTGACACTTTTGCTACAATCATTGCAGCACAGTTGGTGCAAAACACATTTGCACACCCGTGTTTCATAATGTGAGAACATGCCCAAAATGTGTGCATTCGTAAACCCAAATGTGAACTAACGCATCAGAAGTTGCACATCTGTGAAAAATGTCCTCTCAAATAAAATTATATCGAGCACAGCATTTTAATGAGCGAGCACAAATCCATCGATACAACTGCTCGAATCTGTTCCTACAAGTCTAAACTGAGGGTTTTCTCTGCTCGAATCTGCTCCTGCAAGTCTCGGCTGTGGGTTTTTTGCAGGTAGATTTGCACCACGTCCAGCTGCTATATTTGGTGCAAAAGTATTTCGTACCTGTAGAACGTAGAACAGAGTTGTATCCGTAGAAGGTGGGCGGGACAACATTGTCGTATCATCCAATGAAAACGCCGGTTGGGACCTGTGACGTCAGCATTTAAACAGACTGAGGGAAAGCCTGTTTCCTTCGTCTCCCTCATATGTCCATGGCTGGTCCATTGTCGTCTCTTTTCACCAGAAAATGTAGGAAATGTAATAATAAGGGAATTGAATAAGAGGGAACTACAGCGGAGCCTTATGCCAGTAGTGAAAGTCATAAACAAGTTTACTTTAGCAGATATAAGGGCCAGCGTCGACGTCAGTTAACGTCTGCTGTGTGATTGGCACTGGTGTAACTGTTTAAACCTGCTGTTTTTCTCTTTAAAACCTTTACATTTTAATAAAAGTAGTTTTATTAAATAGAGAATGAATTTCCATTATATATTTTTTTAACCTTTATTTATACAGGTATATCCCATTGAGTCCGAAGACTCTTTTGCAAGGGAGACCTGTTCCCATTTACACGTTACCATTCACACACATTCATACACCGATAGCAGGTTAACTATCGACAATAGTTTATTGTCCCGCAGCCGCTGTCAAGGCTCCTGGCTGTTAAAACTATCTATGGTTAAAAGTTAAAACACACCACACGCAGGGGGTGAGGAGGACGTTGCAGGCATTGAGGACCAAAGTAAATAAAGTAGGCCTACATATCTTGCTGCAGAGTATTCAGCATGTATCTAAATCCAGAAATATGCTTATAAATCATACACTTAGTCTTCTAAATGTAGTAAGCTTAATTAATTTAAACGTGTGAATAGTGAAGTGAATAAGTAACCTACTCTACAAGGCAATAGAAAAGTATAGAGGACACATTAAAACTGAATTGGAATAATTGTTCCTCTATCTCACATTTTCCATGTGAAATTATCACTACTTGTATCACAAACTGATAATTAGATGATCAGGTTTAACTGTGTGCTTATCCCCAGACAGTTCTGCTATACACCTTACCTCATGTGACGTGTCCAGAAGAACAGGGTACAAAGCTTCATATAACCTCATTTCAGTGATTACTTTAATTAATCACAATCACAAAGTGTCACACCATAACATTTTATGCAGTTTAGAACATGTTCATTCAGATCACGTGCTGCATTAATAAGTAGGTCTGCATGCTGCTAAAGCAAGACTAATAAATGCCCTATATCAATTATATTTATGATTTGCAGTTATCACATCAAAGCACAATCAGTACAAATGTATAGTAAAAGCTTACCCCACAAACAAATCACAAGATTTGGACTTTTTAAAATATTTGTGGATTTACTAAACATATACATACGGTCAAAATGAAAAATACAAATCAACCAGTTTAAAACTATAATGCACTCACAATTGCATACCTCCAAGTAAAGTTGTGTATGGCATTATTTTATTAAGAGAAAATGAACAAAATACCCAAAATGCTCTGGCATGTGCCGGAACAAGACTTTATTAAACAAAACATAAAACTAGTAACTTAGTCCTTGGTCTGTAGCCCAACTGTTTACCATATTTAATCAAAATCTCCCCTACCTTTTTAATATGTCAAACAAATAAACATGACTGAGTATGTCACCTCATTTCCTGCAATCAATATGATTATGAATTGAGTATGATCTGACTTTGTCTAGATTTATAATAATCACAATCTAAAAATTGAAAACAAATTGTGTGTAGAGTGTAGAGTCAGACTGATGTGCTGTGACTGCCAGGTGAGTTCCACGCTGCTCCATCTTCGGAGATCTTCTCAAGGCAGCAGGAGCAGTGAAGTCTTCAGTTATCTGGAGTGTCCTTCCCTCAGCAATGCATACACTGGGGACGGAAACAATTGTTAGATCCCATTAGTGATGTTATAGTAAACACATGACGGATAATAGTTAGGACTGACTGTAGCTGCTCACTGTACAATGGCTTCTCCCTGACAGGATGGAAATCCCAGACACTTGTGCAGGCCTTGTGCAGGACAGCCAAGATGAGTCTGTGGAAAAGCAGATTGTGCCATTCAGATGTTAAGATAATGTTAAGATTTATAAAATAAATAAAATACATGTAGGTTCGAGTTGATGAAGAACACAAAGCTAAAAACTAATCAATATAGTTTATTATAACAGCCCTGCAATTCATTCTCTTCGTGGGGGGTATCTTGTCATTAGTGACTTTTAAAATTAGTTGTAAATGTTTTTTTTCAGGCTGGAAAAACAGATATAAAATATGATTTAAACACGATGGAGCTGCACAATTAAAAAAAAAATCCTTTGCATAATGGGACGCTTGTCTACCTGTTTTTATTCAGAAACAGCAACATGATGTTGAGACGGGCTGAGCAGAATAGTATACTGCTCACATGTGTTTATTTGGATCTTCATAGCCACTATTAAGACAGAAAACGCTCTATATGAGGTCGACACATGCTAACATTACATCCTGATGTAAAACTAGTAGGCTATGTATGAAGGTGCCGATGTCCTAGAAAAGCAGACATACAGACACGCTGATTATTATTATAGCAACAAGACTCCAGTATTCAGCTGACTCATATTTCCCTGGCTAGCGCCGGGATTATTCTGCCGTGCAAAGGCAAAAGACCGTAACTTCAATTTTTTCAAAAATGAGTTTTTGTCATTTTTGTAACAATGGTCATCAGTTTTATCATGTGAACAAAAATCATGACTCAATTTTGTTGTTTTCTTATCAAACTAAGATGCTGTTTTTGCCGTATCTTCCAAAAGCAGAGGGAAAGCCAAGGCAGAAGACCGTAACATCAGTTACGGTCTTCTGCCTTTGTTTCGAACGTTAGAATGAAGTTACTGCTGAGTTACGGCACTCTGCCTTTGTTTTTCATGTGTGTTTCCAGTCACTTACTGTTTGCCGCGCTTGAGTTACGGTGTTCTATTGCCTATATATTGTATGTAATTGAAGCACTTCTGTCACAAACCCTAACTTCAATAAAGTATAAAGAAAACTGTTTGTCTGATTGTTTGTTTATAACAACAACAATAAGAATGGCCTGTTCTCGAGGGAAACTGATGGTGGAGATGGCTTTGAAACGTAAACACCAAGATCCAGGTAAGGATGATGAAGATGTACGGGGGAGATGCATTAGATATAGCCTACAATGTACTTCAGGTTTTGTGAAATTCAGCTAGTAGCCCTGTTAGCTAGCTATCGATGCAAACAAGTTGACTAGCTATTACTTGTAAAAACACAACACATGTATCATATAAGGGAACACGTTAGATGGCTTGCCAGCTGCAAATCAAAGACTGAATACTATATAGTTAGGAAGGACACATTTTCACGGGCCATACAGTTTAGAGCTAGCTGCCGGCAATGACAGTCCAGTCCACTCATTGACAGAAAACAACGCAAGCGAGTTGGGGGCGCCTGCCGCCTGGCGACACGCCTCCCGGCTCGGAGAAAATAGCCTGAACGAAAACAAACAAACCAACCCAGCAGATAGAATTTATATCGCACCTCACCTTTTCTTGAAATCTGGTCAAAATCCATGTAAAAAAAAACATCCATTGAGGAAACAAATCCATTGTCTTAATCCATAAAAAGTTATCATCAGTAGGCTATTAGACGATTCGCTGCCTGCGTCCGGTGTAGTGCCATAAAGTGATTAGATGCCATAAAGTGATTTGGGTCTCACGGCACTTGCTGAACGACTTTAAAACATATGTAGCCTGTTTATGGCAATCAAAGTAAAAGTAGCAAACAAACAGTGCCTCGTAGCGTTGAGTTAGCCTAATAGTCTGGGCATTTTTGCAGAAATGTGCGCTCGCACACGCACACACACACACGCACGCACCTGAGCAGCAGCAGCCCCCACCCCCCTCCCCCCCCCCACCCACACACACACACACACACACACACACACACCTGTGCCTGTGATGTGGCAAGCAATGGTTAAGGAAACAAAACACAATCCTTTCTTGCAGACTTTTAGCCATTTCAAATTTTAGTCTCAGTGAGACAGGGAGCATGATGAGGAAGCAGTAGGCTTTACTTAAGAAGCTTGTGAGCTCATTTATTTTGAACCACATTCAACAAAAATGTAATGCATGCATCTGCCAGGATCACCCCATAATTACCTGTCTGCCTGCAACTTGAGTGTCTAAATAAAAACATGGTACATTTAGGCCCTACATTCCAAAACTAAGGGAAACATTTGTGTTAGTTGGTTGAACTGAAGTCAGACTAAACGTGTAACTCAAAATTGACAATTTCATTTATACTTTATAGGCTTTAAAAAAACACCAAACCGGGTGGAGTTAATGACACCAGAGGACAAAGGGTGTATCAGTCATGAGGACATTACGAGGGTTAAGAAGTGTGACAAAATGTAATTTCCACAACAGTCATTTCCTCATGTTTTATATATGTGTATAGGCATTATATCACTGAAACATATGCATATCAAATTAAAGAGTTAAAAAAGGGTTATTAGCTCATTCATATATACATTATTCAACATTACTTTTTGTCACATCACAGTCATTACCATTACAACACATATGTTTAAGTAAAAATCACAAATAATAAACACAATAACATATTTCTTTTTAATAGTTTTTAAAATTGTATGGCCTCTAGTTGAAGAATGACCCATGTGCTTCTAAACAAAATGGATTAGATTTGTATATATACTAATATTCATTATTAGTTGCTGTGTCTAATTTATTTTCTTTTATACTTTTCAGTTTCTTCTATTCCTGGAGCAATTCAGCCAACTGAATGCATGCCCCCTGCAAAACTAGAAGCAAATGAGTGGACAGTTCTCCACAGTTATCTTGACCTCCCGGATGAATTATTTTGTGGAGCAGATGACCTGTTCACAAGCATACCAGACACCACTCCTTTGCAACCCATGATACCGGAGCCTGCCTCTCTGACTGCACTGGAGCAGGTCCTTGTTCCGGTTGAGTCGGCAATTGAGCCAGTGATTGCCAACGTCACAATACCAGAACCAGTTCTTCCACAAGCGACACCAGCCGCTGCCCCAGAGAACACTCCTGCTCCTCCATCAGAGCCTACTAATCGACCTCCAATGAGGGGACCATGTGGGAGCAAGTGCCGCAGGCAGTGCTCAGGAAAATTTTCTGAAGGCAGGCGGGAAGAAATTTGGAACGAGTATTGGAAGATGAATTATGGACAGAAACGAGCCTTTATGTTTCATTCTGTTAATCAGATTCCAAAGGCAAAGGTCGGAGCCAATCCCAGTCGGCGGAGCAGGTCTTTTGTTTACAGGCTGCAGGATGCACACAAGACCCCGCTGCAAGTGTGCAAGCTCTTTTTTCTTTCCACGCTAGGCTATCACCCAACAAACGATAGCCTGGTTCTGTCAGTGATGGGCAAAGATAAAACGACTGCTCTAGCTCCACCTAACGACAAAAGAGGAAAACATGAGCCTGCCAACAAGCTGGACCTCAAGCCGTTGAGAGACCACATAGAGTCATTCCATCCGTCTATCAGCCACTACCGGAGGGAACATGCTCCACGCCGTCGCTATCTCCCGAGCGATGTCACCGTGAAGCTTATGTTTGCTGACTTCATCCACAAGGGGAACCACTGCTCTTACGAGACATACCGTAAGGCAGTAAAGTCAGCAAACATAAGCTTTGCCAAGCTTGGAGAGGAGGAGTGCGAGCACTGTCTGCTCCAGGATCAGCACTGGGCTGATCATCAGGGGGAGACTGCAGATGATTGCCCTCAGTGCGAGAGGTGGCGCCTGCACAAATCAGCTGCTGTTGAAACCAGGCTGCATTACAGGGCAGATGCAGAGAGGGAATGGCCTGAAAATACGGCAGTCAGAAGTGTCGACCTTCAAAAAGTTATTATGCTCCCGCGTATGCCTGGGGTGAAGTCAGCGGTTTTCACCCGACGCATCTCTACATATCACGAAACGTTTGCTGCAGTTGGAGCCATGAAGACCAAAAACAAAACCATCTCTGTTGTCTGGCATGAGGGTGTTGCGGGGCGAAGTGCCAAAGAGGTAACCTCAGCATATGTGGCGGCATTACAGAAGGAGCGGGACATGAAACATGTCGTGTACTGGGTGGACAACTGTAGTGCCCAAAATAAAAACTGGTGTCTGCTGTCATCCCTGGTCACACTGGTCAACTCGGACACAATATCTGCCCATGACGTGACCCTGAAATTTTTTGAGCCTGGGCACACATTTATGAGTGCCGACAGCTTCCACCATGGCGTGGAACAAGAGATGCGGCGCAGACCAGGAGGGGTAGTCTTCGATTTTGCAGACTTTCTCTCAGTGGTCGCAAATTCTAATTCCAGGAAAGTGGAGGTGGTGGAATTGAAGAACGAAATGATCATGGCCTGGATCGATGGCCATTCTGCAGCCAAGGTTAAGAAGATGCCAAGACTGGCTGAATTGAAAGTAATTCAAATGAGACGTGGGTCAATGTCCATGTTTGTGAAGAAATCCCATGGGGAGGAGGACTTCACTGAGCTGGACTTCCTCCAGAAGAAGTTCGGGTCCTTCGTACCAGCCACCTTGAGGCCACAAGACTGGGGTGTAGAGGAGGCCAAGAAGACGGAGATACTGAAGAATCTCGTCCCACTCATGCCGCCAACGAGAAGAGCATTCTGGAGCTCGTTGGCTGTCAGAGGCCTCAATGAAGAGTATGAAGAGTAGTCTCTCTCTCTCTCTCACACTTTCTCTCTCTCTCTCTCTCTCTCTCTCTCTCTGTAATAAAGAAAGAAAAAATAAATAAATAAATACATTTCTATTGTAAATAAATACATTTCTATTGCATCAAAAATGTATTAATGCAGTGTTTTTTCATCGAATCTAGAAAAATGCAGATAATGTCATCCAACACAACCATATTCCAATAAGTGTTATCAAAAAATTATGAATGGCATATAGAGGACATATTACTGACATCCAATCTTACAAATGTAAGAAATATAGATGGAAGGTTACGTTAAAGTGTTATATTATCCCAACTAAGTACAACAATAAGGTTTTTAAAATGAAAGGCT
The DNA here is from genome assembly GCF_949987685.1 of Ammodytes marinus. Taxonomy (NCBI): domain Eukaryota; kingdom Metazoa; phylum Chordata; class Actinopteri; order Uranoscopiformes; family Ammodytidae; genus Ammodytes; species Ammodytes marinus. Next base: position 2,165,991 of record NC_137230.1, on the reverse strand, counting down.
AGATAACACTGTACTCAGGTAATTATATATTAGGTCTATATAAATAACTCAAACAGAGCTATGCATTCATACTATACAGAAGAAATAACCTAAAGTAACATACAGGTTATTGCCATAGGTTATTGCACTCAGACAAATTAAACGAAAACTACATGAATAAGAGCAGATCACGCAAAAGGCAAAGCCAATCGGGCCGCCTGCAGGTCAGAATGGTTACATTGCATGTGCCGGACATTTCCCTCTCACATGGAAAGCTATCAATTAAATACCATAGCAACCTAAACAGCGCCGCTTTAACTTAGCTTAAAACCAAGGACATTTAACATCAAACTGGCACACACAAATGTGTGATGAAACTCACAATAAAGAAAACAAAGCAGCAGGTACTTACTTTATCAATAACTTAATACCCGGAATATTCACAGGAACACGGGAAACAGCCAGATATAAGTTGAGCCAGCTGGTGCACGCTGACATGAAGCTCTCACTTGGACACACCATGGACACACACGGCAGAAAACAAAACTAAGCTCACTCGTGACGTACTATAAAACGAGAGCAACTGCTCTTAAAGTGACACCCATAAAAGGTCAAAGCCCTTAATACACAAGGTTTTGTCACAAGGATTTGTTAATATAGGCTATTGTTTAATGTCTGATTTATGATAAAAAGAAAAATGCTGGAAAAGCATTTTGAAGACATGTACATTATTATGTACCTTTTTTTATTTATTAAATGAAAAAAGCCTGTATCCAAATCTGTTGTGTAAAAACTTTAGAAACTAATATGTGGTAAAAGATTTGAACTCTGGCTTTATCCAACATTTAGATTTTTGTTTGGGAAAAAAAACACATATTACCCATAATTGGTTACATATTGCCATATTTGCACGTTTATTAAGAGATTAAAGAAAAAATGTAATATAAAAGATAATTGTTTTAATGTCAGTAATCAACTGGCAAAGTATCATGATGATATCTACATTAACATTTTTATCCTATTCGCCTGGGGTGTCTCGCCTTAAAATTCTCATTTTATTTATTTTTTTATTCAAATTATGTAGTAATATGCCTAAATAGATAAAACTCACTAAATGTTATTTTAAGGCTATTATTGTTGTCACAGGAAAAGCTGATATAGAGTGATTCAAATCCAAATTGTCAATAGAATAGAAGTTAAGGTCTTTTGCCTTTGTAAACTCATTATTTTTTTTGTAGATAATACAAAGGCAGAATACAGTAACTTCCGAATAAGGGTCAAAGGTCAAGTTAAAATCTTAGATTTTTTGGGGGATAAACAACTTCCCTTTCATACTATAACATGCCAAATTTTCAATAATCTACCTACAACTGATTTGGCAGGACAGCAAAATAACTTTGAACTCATTTTTCTCAGTTCTACACTCTGGTGAGTTAAGGTCTTTTGCCTTTGTAGGGCAGTATTTTAACTGATTAACGGAAGGATTCATTGGTCAGCCTTCTTATTTTACGTTAACGGTTAATTATTAACATCCTTAGAAGTGACCAAATGCCTTAAAAAACGGTACATCCTTTAAAAGAATATGCTAACGAACATTAGCTGTTATACCCATTATGACTTGTTAGCTAGTGGTTAGCTATGCTGCCTGCAATACATTATAACCACACGTTGCTTCTCATCATTGAACGTATTATACCGACCAACTTTGAAGTTTAAAAACATAAGAAAACCAGACTTACAGTTCATAGTTTCCGTGGGATGGCTCCGTGTCCTGTAGGCTCTAGCTAAACCCTAGGTCTGTGTCCGACCGTGTGTCCGTGACCGTCAGTCCAGACACTGCTGCGGCTCCGGACAGAGATTGTGAAGCAGCTCAATTGTTTATTAAACCACCGCAGGTCCTGGTGTTTAATGGGTATCCCCTCCTCAACTTCACCGTGTCACATAATAAGCCTCCTGTCCTGTCTAAAATGATCGGGAAACCACCTCAAAGCTAGCTAACGCGGCTTATTTACTGTTACAGACACCTTGCACTACTTTTCCTCAAAGGCTGGAGTACATATAATGTAATTCTCCATTACTTAAAAAATGCAATGTAAAACTACAGAAAAAGAGTTCAATTCACTACTACCTACTACTTCGCATTAGTTTGATAGTTGTTGTTGCTCATTTAGTAATTTCCTACAATTTCTGGTGAAAAGGGACGAAGGAAAAAGGCTTTTCCTCCGTTTGTTCACATGCTGACGTCACGGGTCCCAACCGGCGCTTTCATTGGATGATGCGACAATGTTGTCCCGCCCACCTTCTACGGATACAAATCTGTTCTACGCATACGAAACACTTTTGCACCACATTTACCACCTGGGACTTGGTGCAAATCTACCTGCAAAAAAACCCACATAGTCCATGAGCCAGGGCCCCAAATTTGGGCCATCGGTATCATTTTGGGGACAAAGGCGCATACTGATTTTTGTCAAGGTATAAACCCTTAGTACTAGAAAAATCACGATAGCAGTAACGGATTGGTAGCGAAATCACTTTTTTCAGCGTATGAAGTTACTAACCCCCTAAGATAAATTGCGTTTTTGGAATCCAGTGTATATCTGGTTTAGGCTCATGGTAGGGATATTGTACATATTCTGTAATATGATGCTTGGTATCACTGGAAAGGGGACCTTTAAGGCTTTCATTTAAGCCCAGTACTGGGTCTGTCTGACAAACACAGAGGTCACATGACTTCTTTAAACCAGAATTATAACACGTTTTTTCACAAGTTCCGCCTAAACTGTATGCCTTCTTTTATTCCTGTTGAATGAAAGAACACCAGGGACACACAACTCAACAACTTCAGTACTCAAGGCACTCTGATGATTCAGAAAATGTATAATATACCCATACTATTTATTTGTGAGAGGTGATTATGAGCCTTAAATTAGACTTGTGCAACCAGTACAAGTCTTCAAAATAGAATTGAGTGGATAGAATGGACAAATAGGGAGCCCTATTAGTCCAGCAGATATCTGAATGCATTTTGCTTTTTTTGATACAAACATGAGCTCTGGCACACTGTTAGAGCATGCCCTAAGGAAGATTTTTGGCTATAGGGCCATCGCCAATTTATCCTATGGTTGCTATGGCAATCATTTTAAAAAAGGGCCGCCATTTGCTGTTATAGTATCAGTAGCTTGGGTTGTAGAGCACCTAGGATCTTGATTATGGTGTCTAATCCTACATTTTCAAGGATGAAAAAGGCAGTGGTGCTATTTCAAACATGCTAGAAAGTACCCAACTTCATATATCTGGCATTCAGGGAACAAAATTATGGTAAAACCTTCAAATAGTAGCGGAGTTATGCATATTTTCATGAAATACAGAATCAGTTCATGAGTTGTGTGCTGACCTTATATGCTTACAAGTAAATATCTATTTCAAAGCCTGACCAATACATCGGTTTAGCCTGTTTGATAGGTGTAATTGCTATTTTATCCGTGTAACCCACTCTGAGTAAGTCAACATTACTCTAGGTTCCGAAGGAGCAAAGTGATATAAACAATTACCACAATGAAAGTACCAGGCAAGGTAAGTTGCAAGCAGTACCTTTTACTCATAAAGTTGTAGGTAACACCCAAAACACATATGCATATTCATCATTTGAACATAGAAAATATGGGCAATTCAAAATAAATGAATGTTGTCAATAGTCCTTTTAGTCGGTCTGTTTTGTGATCACTTCCGGTTAATCAATCCACTGTCAGTGGTTCTCCGTTAAAATGTCTGTACTGGTCCTGTGACAGTTATTGGAAAGGATGTGTGAAGTAGTCAAATGGATGTGTGTATCCTGGCGACTGGTACGGCCCTACCACATGTTGAGTATTTCATGGGTCGGTTCCTCGTCCTGGAAGGATCACACTGGGACGCTCGCCATCAATGGAGAGGGATCTTCACAGTTGATCTCACACTGTCTATATTAGCTGAATGGTTTTGCAAACAGGGGTTTAAAATGGTGTTCTACATGGTATGTCTATGTTATACAACAATCATACTAAAGCACAAGAACAATGTAGACATCTCCACAGAACTTGGAAACATGATCTGTAATCATTATGAGGTGGAAAACGTTGTCTGTCGTCCTCAACTTAAGGGTGGCTTGTTTACAACTGCTGCAGTGGACAATATTGACCACAATCGCAGTTCTTATAGTGCACACGACTCGTTCCATGGAACTGGGATTTCCCTCTTCCAACATCCAAGCAACACTTTCACTGGGATTCAGCGGAATATTGCTGCCAATCCAGACAACACTCAGAGAGGTCCCAAGAGAAAGGCATCTCAACTGCCAGACACTTACACCAATGTGCCCCCTGTTGCTCTGCTCAGAAAGGATCCTCCTATACCAAAGGTTGAGGGTCCCAACAAAGTACACTGTCAGCTGATGCCTCAAGCCATGCAGAAAGAATACAGGTATGTTACATTTTACTAGTATGCTTGTGCCCGTTAAACACAAGGACTACTATCACACTAATGAAACTACTTCAGCCCTAATGAATAAATACAGCATCACCCACTGCACTTTTTTATTTCACAAGTGGCTCGAGCAGATGAAAACTGTGCTGGCCGCTGACACCCTCCAAGGGGATGAACCCATCTCATGGGCTGCATACCACGCATGCCTTCAACTACCAAATGCAATACCAAAGAACAGTGTCACATTCACTTCTCTAATTCCCCTTTTCTATGACCAAGCCAAATCTTGTCGCCATGATTCGCCATTTTTGAATGAGGTGAAGAAGGCAGTGGAGATTCTTAGTCCTGGTCAGGTAACAATCAACACTCTGGATCAACACTCTGGATCAACCTCTGTACGCAGTGGCAAAACAAATCCAGTGGACTTGACCAGCAGCTCATGGTGAAGATAACTTTATTTTGATGTTTGGTGGGTTCCACATAAAGATGACACCTCTTCGAGGGTAGCGGGTGGACAAGAGCACTTCTGCAAGCTGGAGTTGCTACAACAGGGACAGCTGATTCCTTTCTGAAAGCCTGTCACGTGACACCCACCCGCCTTGCTCATCAGGTCACAGCCAGCAGCCTATATCTTCTCCTGCAGAGGGCTTGCACTGATTACATAAATGACCAGGAGGAGGGAAATAATCCTATGTCCTTGGAAGATTGGTGCAGTGAAAGAGCTTTGTCATGTCCCCCATTCCACTTCTGGTCCATTGTCCTGCAGCTGGAAATAGAGTTAATGATATATATGTTTGATCAATAAGAGAGGCCAACTTCCAGCTCTATATAGATGCCCTGACCAAGATCGTGCCTTGGTTATTTACTTTAGCAGTCAAAGATCCCATCAAAAGGAACAGCCTCCCTTTATTCAGCCGGCCTCCAGTCCGAGAGAAGTCCAGGTCCCAACAGCTCTCATCCCTGAAGAGTGACTGCTCCCAGATGTGTGATGGAAGTCTGGTTGAGTTTGTTTTGCAAGAAAACCAGGCTTGTCCGCCGGCATCGTAACAAATGGGCAAGCTAAGAACTGGAACCAAGACTTGGTGGGCTGTTTGGAGAACCTGATTCCATCACAACAGAACAAATCCAACTCCATAGTACAGGTCAACATACTTGATGGGGCTGCTCTCGTGAACATGCTACGACCTGGTGCTGCTGAGACCTTTTCTGAATATGCACAGAAGGTGTTCTCACCATACATCCTGTCTAAGCTGGAGCATGTCAACAGAGTGGATGTTGTGTGGGATCAATAGTTCCCTGACAGTCTACAGGCCTAAAACACGCAGCAAGAGAGGAAGGGGAGTTTGTAGAAGAGTTGAGCCGTCGAATGCCATTCCTGGAAACTGGCCAGAGTTTTTTCGCATTGATGACAACAAGGCTGAACTGTTCTCCTTCCTTGCTACCCTGAAATCCCTCAACACTGAAAAACAAGTGATTAGCGCCCATCATGCTGAAGTCCTCTGCACTCAGCCTCGAGATGTAGAAGGTCTTGCACCATTCACACATGAGACTGATACCCGCATCCTACTGCACCTTGGAGATGCTGTGAAGGAAGGGTATAACAGTGTATCAATACGCACAGTTGACAAAGATGTGTTAGTGCTGGCAGGAACTGCAGCCCACTCTCTCAACATCAATGAGCTGTGGGTTGCCTTTGGAGCTGGAAAGAGTTTTGGCATTTAGCAGCTCACAAGATGGCAAGGGCACTAGGTCCAGAACGATGTATCGCCTTGCCGGGGTTCCATGCCTTTACTGGATGTGACACAGAGTCATCTTTTGGTGGCAGGGGTATGAAAACTGCATATACATGGAGGAGCTTTGAAGATGTCACTATAACTTTTTGTGCCTTTGCTGCCACACCTGACTCCATAGACAACTGGATGGAGCCTCTGGAGCGATTTGTTGTATTGCTATATGACCGCAGCAGCAGCCAGGGATCTGTCAATCAGGCACGAAGCAGCTCTTCACCCAGAAAGGAACATCAATTGAGGGACTCCCCCCAACACTAGCAGCACTGATTCAGTACACAAGGCAGCTGCCTATCAAGCTTGTCACTGTTAGGGACAGATGATGGTTGGACAACACTTCCAGAAGGGACCCAGGCCTGTCGCGAACTCCTCTGCTGTGGATGTAAAAGTTGGTGCAGTGGACATTGCTAATGTGTCAAGGCAGCACTTCGGTATAGTTCCCTTTGCCACTCTGGTGGACTGTGTTTTCAGAAACAATTATAAATGTGATGATGGTTTTATTGTGATTTAATTCCCTGAATGCCAGATATGTTCGTATGTAGTTTAGCATTCCTCATTCTTGTACAAGTAGAATTAGGCCAATTTTGTATGTTCAAATGATGAATATGCATATGTGTTTTGGGTGTTACCTACAACTTTTTGAATAAAAGTTACTGCTTGCAACTTACCTTGCCTGGTACTTTCATTGTGGTAATTTTTTATTAATTAATTAATTTTTTCTCCTTCGGAACCTAGAGCAATGTTGAATTACTCAGAGTAGGTTACATGGATAAAATAGCAATTACACCTCTCAAACAGGCTAAACTGATGTATTGGTCAGGCTTTGAAATATATATTTACTTGTAAGTATATACAGTTGTGGAAAAAATTAAGAGACCAGTCTGGATTTTTCACTTATTGTAAATGCTCTAAATGACAATATTTTTATTTTGAATTTGGTAGAAATGTTGTCAGTGCTGGTAGTTTATATTATAAAATCAAAATGTTCACTTTACTCAAACATATGCCTTTAAAGAGTAAAACAAGAGACACTGAACTTTTGGAGTGGTCTCTCAATTTTTTCCAGAGCTGTAAGGTCAGCACACAACTCATGAACTGATTCTGTATTTCATGAAAATACGCATAACTCCGCTACTATTTGAAGGTTTTACCATAATTTTGTTCCCTGAATGCCAGATATATGAAGTTGGGTACTTTCTAGCATGTTTGAAATAGCACCACTGCCTTTTTCATCCTTGAAAATGTAGGATTAGACACCATAATCAAGATCCTAGGTGCTCTACAACCCAAGCTACTGATACTATAACAGCAAATGGCGGCCATTTTTTAAAATAATTGCCATAGCAACCATAGGAGAAATTGGTGATGGCCCTATAGCCAAAAATCTTCCTTAGGGCATGCTCTAACAGTGTGCCAGAGCTCATGTTTGTATCAAAAAAAGCAAAATGCATTCAGATATCTGCTGGACTAATAGGGCTCCCTATTTGTCCATTCTATCCACTCCATTCTATTTTGAAGACTTGTACTGGTTGCACAAGTCTAATTTAAGGCTCATAATCACCTCTCACAAATAAATAGTATGGGTATATTATACATTTTCTGAATCATCAGAGTGCCTTGAGTACTGAAGTTGTTGAGTTGTGTGTCCCTGGTGTTCTTTCATTCAACAGGAATAAAAGAAGGCATACAGTTTAGGCGGAACTTGTGAAAAAACGTGTTATAATTCTGGTTTAAAGAAGTCATGTGACCTCTGTGTTTGTCAGACAGACCCAGTACTGGGCTTAAATGAAAGCCTTAAAGGTCCCCTTTCCAGTGATACCAAGCATCATATTACAGAATATGTACAATATCCCTACCATGAGCCTAAACCAGATATACACCGGATCCAAAAAACACAATTTATCTTAGGGGGTTAGTAACTTCATGAGCTGAAAAAAGTGATTTCGCTACCAACCCGTCACTGCTATCGTGATTTTTCTAGTACTAGGGGTTTATACCTTGCCAAAAAACCATGATAGCAATTGTCCCCAAAATGATACCGATCAACCCCCCTGGCTCATGGACTAACAGCCGAGACTTGCAGGAGCAGATTCGAGCAGAGAAAACCCTCAGCTGAGACTTGTAGGAACAGATTTGAGCAGTTGTATCATCGATTTGTGCTCGCTCATTAAAATGCTGTGCTCGATATCATTTTATTTGAGAGGACATTTTTCACAGATGTGCAACTTCTGATGCGTTAGTTCACATTTGGGTTTACGAATGCACACATTTTGGGCATGTTCTCACATTATAAAACACGGGTGTGCAAATGTGTTTTGCACCAACTGTGCTGCAATGATTGTAGCAAAAGTGTCAAGCGCATGACTCTTTGAAGTTGCGATGCACAGGATAGGATCTGTGCACCCGTAACAACGATTTGTGAACTCGTATCCCCTATTTTGTGTCCACAATGGTAGAAAAAATATTTACGACTTCAAATTTACTGTTACACATTTGTGACTTTGGAGTACACATGCAAAACAAATATTTACGACTTCAAATCTACTGTTACACATTTGTGACTTCAGTTTACGCATTCGAAATCTGCAGTTACATGTGCTAAAGACTTATGCACCACATATACCTTCATAGTCCTGGCCTTTAAGCCAGTGATGATCATTCTAAGTAAAAAAACAAAAAAATTATATATTAAAGTTATCTCTTCCTCTCTCTATCTGTCTGCCTATATTTTTCTATCCACTGCACATGTTGTGAATGCTCGAGGATTGGACCCAAAAGCACAACGCAGACTCAGGTAAGTCAGTTTTGAACAATATTTATTATAGGCTGGCAGGGATACTGGACGGCCGGGTGGCGTAGAGAGCATGGACAGGTGAGAATCCGGAAACTGCAGGCAGGCAAGCAGGAAGGGTGAACGGCAGAGGCAAACTAGCATGGAAGGAAACGAGAGCAGAGTTAGCTATTAGCTCGGACTGGAGATGTGGAAAACAACAAATAAAAGGATCTGGGGCCTGTTTCAGGTAGCTGGTTTTACATACTCTGAGTTTAATCCTGCGCTCTGAGTTGGTAAACTCAGAGCGCAGGATGGGTTGATGAGTAACTCTGGGTTTTCGGTTTCAGAACAGTGGATCAGCGTTGGGTTTATCAACTCTGAGCGTGTTCACTCTGGGTGGAGCATGTGCGTAAAAGCCATCGTCAATGGATCGCTGATAACATGATTCACCATGGAAACAGAAGAAACAAATGCTTGATCCTCCCACTTCTCCACTTCTCAAAAAAGAAAAAAAGAAATCTCCGCACCTCCCACTAGAGTTAGAAATATTAACGAATGAGCTTATGGTAGCCTATGGAGAAGAATTAACGGGATATTGTCTCATAACTCTGATCTAATCTCCTCGGCAATTCAGAAAAAAAAACAGAGCAAACATTTTTTGTCAAGATAATCATTTCGCTTCCGTGTGAGAAGCCATTGTCTATTTTAAAAAGTTACTCATATCAGCTGTAAAGTAATAAAGCTGGCGCGGCACAGCATTGCTGACAGTGTTTTATATTCACTGTATAATATGTTGGCAAGCTATAGCCTAATAGCCCACTGTGCAGTAAACAGAACAGACTGTCGCTTCTTTTAAATGGGGAGTGAAAGACATCAGACACATTAGGTGACAGTTTCCATTGAAGAGCCTGATTGATTTATTACCAGATCCATTTTCCTCAAGTGATCACAGTTTAAATGATTATATCATTGTTATATTCATATTAGGCTATTTAACGAGGCTCGTCTGTGACTTTAGGATCGCACAAGTAACGATCGCGTGCAGCCGCAGCGTTAGATGAATCCACCTGACATAAATCTGTTCAGTGGCACAGACGTTAAAAAACATACAATACAAATAGGTTTATTAATCTGAATGTAGAGCATGTCACGATGTGTAAGGTGGCCGCCTATATGAACGGACCGAGGGCTGAGAACAAGGCTACTGATCAGATAAATGATCGGTCAAACGTAAAATCATCAGGAAATGATAAAAACATCCAGATGGAGATTTCTATGGAGTGATTTTGCTTTAAACTGTACAGGGACGCGTGTGACAGTGACACTCTTTCTTCAGTCGGAGCTGCAGCGTAAAGTGAAAACAAACTCAGGGTAGGTCTAACCACCTATCCAGCAGGTTAGACCCACGGCGTATGTTGCCGCAGTAACTGACTCTCGGTCGCGCTGAACCTGCTACCTGAAACGGAAAACCCAGAGTTTCCACTAACTCAGAGCGAACAAACTCTGGGTTGCCTCAAAACCAGCTACCTGAAACAGGCCCCAGATCTTGGGTATAATACCGCTCTGGTAGGTAGTACAATCTGGCGCTGAATGACTGGAGTCCAGAGGCTTAAGTAGAGAGGTCTGATTAGCCAACGATCCTCACCTGGAGCAGTCTGCCCAGGAGTGCAGCCACGCCCACATGCCAACACAGAGACAAACAAGGGGGAGAACAAGAGGAGAAGGAGAGGCTGCCATGCCGTGAGTCATGACAACACACTCACTCACTACTATCCATGCTTAAAGGAAGCAGGAGCATTACCTAATTTAGCACTTTATTTTTAAATATTTTATATATAATTTATTCAAAAAATAATAATAAGAAGAAAAATTTGTTGGTGAGTCCGCACAAAAGCTAAATGCCCCGAACATACTTTAATTGTGCAAAGGCACATATTATAGAAATATTAAACTGACATTTAATTATAGTCCAAAAACATCTTTCGAGCTTTGTGTGTGTGTGTGTGTTGGCGTCAGTCTGGGCCCAGAATGGACACTTGGGTGAGCTGGCAGGATGAAAGGAGCCCAGGATCCAGCTGGTTAGGCAACACAGCTATGTGATGGTTAAGAGGCCTCCTCATCAGACCCTCTGCTAGCTGTACAACAGCTCCAATCAACCCCACACAACGGCCAACATCTAGTGGCCTTACTGAGGCATCTTAAGACACCAAATGATACTGTAGCCCGGTGCAGTGATCTGGGGCTTATTTGTTTCATCAGCGGCCTGTTGTTTGGTTCCCTCTTAACTTAGTTCACGGTCATGTGTGGGATGAGTGGAATGAGGAAATCATGGGGGTATTTAACAAGGCTTGTGTAATTGATTGTGGCAGATCCTGCCAGCAAACAGCAGGTCCACAGCCCCTCTTCACTGAGCCCAGCAGAGGGCTCGCATCGATGTGGATAAGAGAATTATCTCTACTCTGGTGACTACTCCGACTGGAGGACACTGGAAATTCAATTAAAGCAATCTATGCTCTCAATATCCAGAGCCATGCTGACTGTAGAAGGCTGAACGTTAATGTCTAACAGCAAACTAACTGTCAAACCTGGCTAAGAGGAACTGCCTCAAGAAGAAAAAGGAAGTACATTTGTTTCCCCACAGGTACAATTTTTGGTTTGAAGTTTGAGTTAATTATTATGAGTCAGATGTAAAAAGCTTCTCTTAATTAAAACATTTGATCACCCTGTTTAGTATTACAAATAGTAGTGGACTAAACTGTGAGCAAATATTAATAATAATAATAAAAATCATACACTTTATTTGTATAGCAACCTTTATGCAAGAAATGCAGCTCAAAGTACTTTACAGTGAGAAATTACATTAATTTACAAGCTTCAAATTAAAATAGACATACCATGGACATAGACATGACAATACTAGTTAAAATAAGATATGCCGTGAGTCTTACAGTATATATATACAGTCCCCTCCATAAGTATCGGAACAGTGAGGCCAATTCCTTTATTTTTGCTGTAGACTGGAAACATTTGGGTTTGACACCAAAATATGAATATGAGACAATAGATCAACATTTCAGATTTCATTTCCAGGTATTTACATCTGGATCCGATACACAACTGAGAAGATATCATTATTTGTAAAGGAACACCACATTTTTAGGCGAGCAGAAGTATTGGAACAGATAGACTTTAAATAAATTAAAGTGAATAAAACGTACCTTTTTGTCGCAAAACCTTTGCTTGCAATAACCGCATCAAGCCTGTGACCCATTGACATCACCAAACTTTTGCATTCTTCTTTTGTGATGCTTTTACAGGCTTTCACCACAGCCTTATTCAGTTGCTGTTTGTGTTAGGGGGTTACTCTCTTAAGTCTCCTCTTTAGCAGGTAAAATGCATGCTCTATAGGGTTTAAGTCTGGAGATTGACTTGGCCAGTCTAAAACCTTCCACTTCTTGCCCCTGATTAACTCCTTTGTTGTGTTTTGGGTCATTATCTTGCTGCATGATGAAGGATCTTCCAATCAGTTTGGTTGCATCTTTCCTGAAATTGTCAGACAAAATGTTTCTGTTAACTTCTGAGTTCATTTTGCTGTTGCCATCATGTGTTACATCATCAATGAAGATTAATGAGCCCGTCCCAGAAGAAGCCATGCAAGCCCAAGCCATGACATTGCCTCCACCGTGTTTCACAGATGAGCCTGTATGTTTGGGATCATGAGTAGATCCTTTCTTTCTCCAAACTTTAGCCTTTCCATCACTTTGGTAAAGGTTCATCTTGACAACAACACAGTAACACATGATGGCAACAGCTAAATTAACTTAGAAGTCTACAGAAATATTCGGTCTGCCAATTTAAAGAAAGATGCAACCAAACTGATTGGAAGATCCTTCATCATGCAGCAAGATAATGATCCAAACAAACTGCAAAAACAACAAAGGAGTTCATCAGGGGCAAGAAATGGAAGGTTTCAGACTGGCCAAGTCAAACTCCAGACTTAAACGCTATAGAGCATGCATTTTACCTGCTAAAGAGGAGACCGAAGGGAGTAACCCCCCAAAACAAACAGCGACTGAATGAGGCTGCGGTAAAAGCCTGGAAAAGCACCACAAAAGAAGAATGCAAATGTTTTGTGATGTCAATGGGTCACAGGCTTGATGCAGTTATTGCAAGCAAAGTATTTGCGACAAAATATTACGGTTTATTCACTTTAATGTATTTACAGTCTATCTGTTCCAATACTTTTGCTCGCCTAAAAATGTTGTGTTCTTTTTCAAAAAAATATATCTTCTCAGTTGTGTATCAGGTCCAGATGTGAATACCTGGAAATGAAAGCTGAAATGTTGATCTATTGTCTCATATCAAATCTTTTGGTGTCAAACCCAAATGTTTCCAGTCTACAGCAAAAATAAAGGAATTGGCCTCACTGACCGATACTGATGGAGGGGACTGTATGTAGGTATTTGCTGCTGCACTTGAAGCGAGATGACCACGAGACAATCAGGTGGAGCGGGCCGCATTGTGCAGCGGTGGAGAAGAGTGCAGACAGTCATGAGTGTGTGAGGACACTCCCATTCAGAGGGGTTAGGCTCCATGTTAGGCCTGGGGAGATGTCTGAATACAAGAATAGTGATACAGTGTGATGGATGAATGTCATACATATATATTATATTGATAAGAAAACTGTAGTATAATTGGAATGGTTCTCTTTCATTGTAAAAACAATCATTTCAATTCAAGCATTGTTCCTTTACAACTTTACTTACTGAGAACTCTTAAAACCTCTTCAATACTTTCAAATATTAAGAGGAAGTGGACTGAAAACTGAGAACTGGAAACAATTTGTTGAGGTTTGGGGTCCTATCTGAACACTGTTCATTTTAGAGCAACTTCAGATAAAAGATTTTGTTTATTGGATGTGCTTATCTCTATGCCATTCTTAAAGGGGTAGTTCAGAATTTTGAACATAGGGCCTCATTTACATGTTAGCCTGGGTGTTATTTATCATTGGAGATAGTTTTCAACACATTTAATTCAGTCCTTCTAGTTGCAGAGTTCGCTCATGCTAGGCTAACGCAAGGCAACAGGAAATACTAGCCTGCTAATAAAACGTCTTACTTCTTACTTCATTGAGGGGGGATCTCATTATAGTTAATAACCGAGCAGGGATCTGCCACATATCTGCATTGGCACCTGCATACAGTAGAAATGCCATGTGCTCAGTATTGATTAATTACAAATAACATCAATACAATGGCATTTTAAGCCATATAGACTAAAAAATTGTACTCATTACTTTGGCTCCCTTTCAATGCCATTGATTTTCTTAATTTGAAGGCCAATTTCTTATTGTTGGAAAGTTTGCAAAACATATCAATACACATTTTCCTCAGGATTTTCTTGTATAAGGGCGCTCTCACACTAGGCAAAGTTGGCCACATCAACCATGACACAAGTGGCAGGGCGGGGATCGAACCGCAAACCCTTAGTTCATCGGCCGTCCCGCTCTACCACCTGAGCCACAGTCGCCCAAGCTTATTGTATGGGCAGAGATAATTCTAAGAGTGTCTTTATAAAGTTTATTTTATAAAGTTTCTTGTTAAACTTAAGTGTAATCTACTGTTTGCTTATCACCGGACTGCCGTTTCCCGTTGTATGTTGTTTTGAGTTCGCCTCTACCGCGGTGAGTAAAGGAAAAAAACAGCTGACGAAAAAGAGTAAACACAGCGGGCCTAAAGGCATCGGTCAAGAAAACCTTTTTGCTTTGCTTTATGCTGCTCTCACCTTTTTATCTCTCTCTCCCTCTTGTATTAGCCCACACCTAGGCCTACACACACATTCATTCTCACAGTTTATGTTCAAGTATATGTGACGGGCAATAAATTACTAACCGACTATATTTCTGGTGCCGACTAGTGAAGCAGCGGACGTTTAAACGTTTAACCGACTATGTGCATCCCTAATAAATTGACTGTACTTTGGCCAGAGTACACCCCTTTCAAGTGTGCCGTGGGCGAGGAAGTGTACTGTGCTTTAGTACGGCTGGCGTGCTCACACTGGTCAAAAATACTAGACTTTAAGGGGCCAACTTACGGTACTTGGGCACGGTACAGCTGGCCTAGTGTGAGCGCTCTTATTGTAACGTCGGCTTTACAAACACAGTAGACGTGCAATATTGGACTTAGAAGTATCACTTCTGGGTTCTAAATGTTACCCCAGAGGTGTCTGGCACAGGCATAATTGATGATATTTAATTGACATATAGAGTGCATGTCTCCACAACTGCAGGGCCATAACCCAATAGTGTTCGACTGGCACTCTGTATGGTTTGTGTTACACTCTGTCTAGTACTAGCTGCATATTAATTCTTATGTTTCACCTTTCAGATCGAATCATTTTACAGAACCAATGCTACATGCTATATGGTGGATCCAACGGTGTGGAGTGCCAGATCTCTGAGCTTGACGAAGGGCACAACAATAGTATTGAATGCTGGCCTATAGTCAATTAAAGGTTCAGTAAGCGGAATGGTCAGTTTAGCTAACTTCCTGTCAGTGACTGCAGTTAGCAGTCCCCTCCCTCGCCCCTACGTCACCACATTAATGCACTGCTGTCTTGAAGCAGCGAATTATCTAACATCATCTCCGATTCAATAGGGGGGTCAAAACAGACATTGGGAAGGATTTTTACCTGCTCCGCCATTGTAGGCACATACACATTAACCCATCTGTTCTACACGTGCACCGGCAGTGAGACGGGTGCCGGTTTGTAGCGTTCTCTCTTCTGATTGGTTATCAGTAGTGGGATCCCAGAAAAAGTTTATTTGCCGATTACACACAGAACGAGTGACTGAGAGATCGGCTTTATGAAACACGCACACCATATAAGTGATCACTGTATGAATAAAGAGCGATTTAACACTTATATTAACATAGATAAATTGCTTACTTCACCTTTAACAACATTCTCACATATGTGTTTTTCTGGTCCAGGTGGGAGAATACCTACCTACACAAATTGTAGAGCAGCTCAAGTGACGAAACCACATTTGTTATTTGTGATATTGGGCTACATAGATACAATGGACTTGATCTTGAGAAGAATTGACTTATACCGCTCAAAGCACTTCATGATGGAACAGGCCACTATGTAGGTGGGAGCCATTCAGATATAGCTTTCATTCTTCATTGGACAGGGACTTTGGTGAACTTTTTGAAAAATATTGGAACTACAGACTGCTCCAGTAAGAGATTCAGACTGCGGCTAGAATGGAGCAGAAAGAGCTGGCAGTTAGAAAAAAGATGTTTGGTTTAGGATATCACACCAGGCTGAGATTCACCACAAACAGTCTAGTGGTCCCATTAAAACACACAACGCCTTTCTAACATACTGCATTGCGTGCAAAAAAATCACAGGTCTCTCTCTCTCTCTCAATCACACTCACACCATCCCCCCTAACGTTTGTGGGTAATGGATTTTATCAGGGCAACAGTATCAGGGCTGATTTTGACGAGTCCCTAGGCTGCTCTACAATTCCTTTTGAAATCCTTTTCTTTAGTAGTCTTGTTCAAGTAGCCTAAGGCCATGGCCCTCCGAGATCACACTGTTATTAATACAAACATGTCAGACCGCATGCTGAAATTCAAAACAGAGGTGCCAAAAATGTCAAGGTGTCAAACTCCTGAAATATAAATGATGCTTTAATATTCCTAAGCACTACACAAATATATACTATAAAAAGAACCCTACAGGATTAATGAGTGGGTTTAGTATGCCACCGTGCCATTCCCCCACACTGCTCTAGCATGTCATCCATAGAAAAACAAAAAGTAAAAAGACATCTGTTGAGAGAACAAAACTGTGCCTAATTATCATATAATATCCACCATTGTGTTATTTTTGCTGTGCACACTAGCTGCTTTTCAGAGATTTGATCATGTGATCCAAGATGACATATTACTGCTCTTTTAATTTTGAATCAGTTTTATGACAGAATAAGAACGTGTTGGTTAATGGAACAAAAGTTGAACAAAATTGACATAATGAATCTAATGTGCAGCCTTGCGTACCAACGTAGCACTCCGTTGGTCAGTGTGTGCTTATGGGTCAAATCAGGGCCTCAATAATCCAGGTATTTTATTACCAGAGGGTTATACTACCAAGCCAGATTAAGGGTTTAGCGAGGTCTGTTGAGTCTAAAGCCAGAGTTTTCAGTATCACGAAAGGTGGCTCTCTTTCTACCTGGCTAGATCACCGTGGTAACAGAGGCTGTACGGCTAACCTGCTCCGACCAGTTGTTGTTCAGAGTTTGAGCTTAAGTTCTGCTCTTAGATAGCTGCCCTTTAAGGAAACTACACCTTTGGAAATCCCGTGAACCTGACAATATTGTCTGAGCGATACATTCTAACTGAGGAAAGTAGTTCAATCAGTAAACTTATTGATCCGTTCGGTAATGAACGGAATGAACTATGCCGTGGCATTCGTCTTACTGTACAGCAGAGTGAATTGTCACATTGCGCTGCGGCTTTTTGCCACATGCTTTCATTATTGATGCAGAAAATGTCAAATAGCCACTTGCTGTTAATAAAGCATATACAATCACAGGTTGTAACATTATTTCACTGTGGGCTTTTTAAAAAAAATATCAGTAGCGCATGACGTTTACGATATGAAATGTGCTATAGCCTACAATCCTTCAGATTTTCTTTATGTGTACAGTAGGCCTACACATATCAAATATCACTGAATATAGTTTAATTGCTTTACAATGTCACGTCATGCACTGAGAGAACGACCGGTAAAATAAACTAGAAAATCCCGCGCAGATTTTGAAAGTACGGGCAGCCCTGCGCAGGCCGCCAATCCCCGCTTCGGCGGCGCCCCGCCCGTCGGCCGGGCCAGAACGCTTCTACGAACCGCCGCTTCTTTCCGAACTCCAGTCCCGAGTTGTGGCCGTCCCCTGATGCTGTGTATACAATTTGGTGATGATAGGTTGGAAATCCACAGAGTGAATGTGACTTCACTGTATTTCAGGTCATGTAAATTAGGGAAGAAAGAAGGGGGGGCGAGGGGCGTGGCCTGTCAAACATTGCAATTTTGAATGATGGTTTTCGCATTTGTGGGGGCCTCTATGGGTTAATCTCGACAAGCTTAGAGGGCCATGCTACCACATGTCTTCTGCACATATCCTGCAAGTTTCATGATGATAGGACCTATGATCAATTAGTTATGGCCAATTTGTTATTAAGCCCTGCCACTGCATAAACGTTTTAGTCAATGGCGGCCATGTTTTCCAAGCTATCCTACTAATATTTTCCAGAGACGTGCGTCATAGTCCCCCGGGGCTTTGTGAGACATTTGGTGTTGATAAAGTAAAACTTGACAAAGTTGTGGATAAAACCCTGTTTTTCAGTTCATGCTTATTAGCGAAAATATTTCCAGGTTGACTTTAATGATCCAAGATTTTTTGTAGAGCACCCTAAAATACACCTGTGGGAGAAATTTCAAGTCAATCGGACTTACGGTGTGCGGGGCGTGGCCTCTCAAGCTTTCTTCAGTCGGGACTTAATAACAGCATTTGTGGCGCCCCCTATGGGTTAATCTCGATAAGCTTTGAGGGACATGCTACCACATGACTTCTGCACATACCCAGCAAGTTTGATGATGATAGGACCTATGGTTAAGGAGTTTGGTAAAGGGGAGGAGCGTAATGTGGTAAAGGGGGGAGCCTAATTTGGTAAAGGGGGGGAGCCTAATTTGGTAAAGGGGAGGAGTCTAATGTGGTAAAGAGGAGGAGCCTAATTTGGTAAAGAGGAGGAGCCTAATTTGGTAAAGGGGAGGAGTCTAATTTGGTAAAGGGGAGGAGCTTAATGTGGTAAAGGGGAGGAGTCTAATTTGGTAAAGGGGAGGGGCCTAATTTGGTAAAGAGGAGGAGCCTAATTTGGTAGAGGGAGGAGCCTAATTTGGTAAAGGGGAGGGGCCTAATCAGGTGAAGGGGAGGAGCCTCATTTGGTAAAGGGGAGGAGCTTAATGTGGTACAGGGGAGGGGCTTAATTTGGTAAAGGGGAGGAGCCTAATGTGGTAAAGGGGAGGAGCTTAATGTGGGACAGGGGAGGAGCCTAATTTGGTAAAGGGGAGGAGCTTAATGTGGTAAAGGGGAGGAGTCTAATCTGGTAAAGGGGAGGAGCTTAATGTGGTAAAGGGGAGGGGCCTAATTTGGTAAAGGGGAGGAGCTTAATGTGGTAAAGGGGAGGAGCCTAATTTGGTAAAGGGGCGGAGCTTAATGTGGTAAAGGGGAGGGGCCTAAATTGGTAAATGGGAGGAGCTTAATGTGGTAAAGGGGAGGAGCCTAATTTGGTAAAGGGGAGGAGCTTAATGTGGTAAAGGGGAGGAGTCTAATTTGGTAAAGGGGGGAGCTTAATGTGGTAAAGGGGAGGAGTCTAATTTGGTAAAGGGGAGGAGCCTAATTTGGTAAAGGGGAGGAGCCTAATTTGGTAAAGGGGAGGAGCTTAATGTGGTAAAGGGGAGGAGTCTAATTTGGTAAAGGGGAGGAGCTTAATGTGGTAAAGGGGGGGGGCCTAATTTGGTAAAGGGGAGGAGCTTAATGTGGT
This sequence comes from Ammodytes marinus, assembly GCF_949987685.1. Lineage (NCBI taxonomy): Eukaryota > Metazoa > Chordata > Actinopteri > Uranoscopiformes > Ammodytidae > Ammodytes > Ammodytes marinus. The sequence goes on along the minus strand of NC_137230.1, from coordinate 2,146,381 downwards.
AAAGGGGAGGATCCTAATTTGGTGAAGGGGAGGAGCCTAATTTGGTAAAGGGGAGGAGCTTAATGTGGTAAAGGGGAGGAGTCTAATTTGGTAGAGGGAGGGGCCTAATTTGGTAAAGGGGAGGGGCCTAATCGGGTAAAGGGGAGGAGCCTAATTTGGTAAAGGGGAGGAGCTTAATGTGGTAAAGGGGAGGAGTCTAATTTGGTAAAGGGGAGGGGCCTAATGTGGTGAAGGGACATGCTACCACATGACTTCTGCACATACCCAGCAAGTTTGATGATGATAGGACCTATGGTTAAGGAGTTATGACCAATTTGTGGATAGGCCCCACCCCTGTGGCGCCCCCTATGGGTTAATCGCAATAAGCTTCGAGGGACATGCTACCACATGACTTCTGCACATACCCAGCAAGTTTGATGATGATAGGACCTATGGTTAAGGAGTTATGGCCAACGTGTTATTAAGCCCCGCCCCTGCGTAAACTATTTGGTCAATGGCGGCCATGTTTTTCAAGTTGTCCTACTAATCTTTTACGGGTATGTTTATTGTAGTCCCCCGGGGCTTCACGAGAAATTTGGTGTTGATACAATAAAATTTCAGAAAGTTGTGGATAACACGCTGTTTTTCAGTTTATGCTAATTAGCGGGAAATATTCCCAGAAGAATTTTTATGGTCCCAGAGGCTTTTATGTAGAGCACCCTAACATACACCTGTGTGAGAAGTTTCAAGTCAATTGGAGTTACGGTGTGCGGGGCGTGGCCTCTCAAAGTTCTTTCAGTCGGGACTTCATAACAGTGCTCCCTAGCGGAAATTCAAAAAACTGTATAATAGCACACCCCGCGGGGTTGGGGCGCACGTTGTGTGAAATTTTTGCATGTCTGCGTGAAACGGTGTGGGAGGAGAAGCAGCTAGAAAATGTGAGGAAGAAGTCAGAAGAAGTAAGAATAAGTATGGTGGAGAGTAATAATTACGGGTCCTCTGTAAACAGAGGACCCGTACTTAATGAATCAATTAAGTCATTTTCTGACAGTATTCCACTCTCTCCTTACTTGCAGTAACAGTTTTGCTCTCAGCTGTCTGTTTTCCGTTAGTGTAAAGTAAGCAGCACGAGATGGTCCCATATTAGGCAGAAGCAGAGTCAAACGCCCCCTTTCATGGGGACGTGCACAGAGCCTGAAGCTGAAACCCAGGGTTAACAAATGAAGTTGATAACCTCCTTCGTGATACCGGTCAGCTCCAAGGCAAGGGGTTTAGATTATGTTGATGCTTACTGGAAGTATACCCCTCTGATGTGTTGTACATGTTTCTAGTTGTACTGTATAATCCTCTGCTGCACTGAGCTAAGGATATGCTGCTGTCCATGGTGACAAAGCTGGGCAGTTTCACATCATTCCAAGTCAAGAATGAAGCCAAACCTGTATCTTCTTGGTAGGGTTTTTTTAGTTAAAAATCCTCTTGGTTTGACCTGATCAAAGTATGTTGATAATTCTGTTGATAATTTTTTCAGTTCATTCTCTTCCATGTTTTGTCTTTTCTGTTTCCATTTCAACCTGCCATTTTTATTTTATTTAAATGTTCTATTTCTATTAATCCTCTTTTCTAATGTGTAAAGCACTTTGAAAGGTCTTGTGTCTGAATTGTGCTATATAAATAAACTTGCATTGCCTTGCCTATTAATTGCTTTCTATGCGCTTGTATGTTCTGTATGTTGTAAGTCTGAAAAAGATACTACAGACCTGGGGCCGTATTCACAAAACATTTTAAGGCTAAAAGTAGGTCCTAATGTGCTGATTTAGGAGTAACTCTCAAAAATAAGGGGCGTTTCACTCCTAACTTTTTAAGATAAGTGTAATTCACAAAGCATTTTAGCGCTAAAATTAGCTCCTAAATCTATGAAAAGCTAATGCCTCGTTTCCACCGAGTAGAGCGGTTCGGTCCGGGTAGTTTGGCTTTTCATTTGCCAAAAGTTGGGTAGGGTACGGTTTAAGCGCACCTAACCGCTCTGAGCCGCTCCTAATCTCAGTACTCCTCCGTAGGGGTACTAGCCGCCTGAAAGGGTGCCGAAAATGCGGAGCTACACACTGCCGTCATTTGATTGGCCGAAAGAATAATTTCTGCCATGTGTAGGCCTAATCATCTCAGCAAGATTGAAGATTGAGGGTATTGTGTTTTGGCGAAAATGTGAGCACAGCACTGTTTATTGTGTGGTGTTTTTCCTCATCAATAAATTAATCAGTTGGTTACACTGTGTCCCACTGCTAGTCACGTAGCTGCCGCAGCCAGCACTGTTCGCTCACTGTCTCTATGAGTTGCACCGAGCCGTCTCTGTGTGTTTACGCCATAGATAGTAGTAAATACACGCTCACAACAACACGGGGAATAAATAAAGAAGCGGCTGGTTTGACCGAGCAAAAACGAGAGACCGCTGGCTTGACCATAGTTGGTCAAAAGAATAATTTCCGCCTTGTGTAGTCACCTCGGCTAGAGTGAAGAGAGTCAGTGTGTTTTGGCGAAAATGTGAGCGCGGCACTGTTTATTGTGTGGTGTTTTTCCTCGTCATTAAATGAATCAGTTGGCTACACTGTGTCCCACTGCTACGATGTCACGTAGCTGCCGCAGCCAGCACTGTTCGCTCACTGTCTGTATCAGTTGCACCGAGCCGTCTCTGTGCTCACAACAACACGGGGGGAATAAATAAAGAAGCGGCTGGTTTGACCAAGCAAAAACAAGAGACCGCTGGCTTGACCACAGTTGTTCCACAGCCCGATAGTTTGACCCACATTCTGGCGGCGGCTATCACAGTCCAGCCTAAACCCCGCCCTACCAGTAAGGGTAGGGTCGGCGGTGGAAACAACACCGAGATTCTTAAAAGTGAGCTGTCCCGCTCTGAGCCGCTCCGACCCGACCCGCTCTACTCGGTGGAAACGAGGCATTAGAGTCCTCGAGAGGACTCCTAAGTCTCTAAGAGTAAATCACAAACAATCTTTTGATGGTGTTTTGGAGAGATTTAGGGTGTATTCACACTGGGAAAGTCCGCTAGTTCACTTGCTGTGGTCCAGACCAAATAGAGTTTAGATTTTTTTTTGTTTTGTTTGGTGTGGTCCACTTTCATATTGCCCCTTTTGCAAGTGAACCAGCATTACAAAGCAAAACCACACGTGATCTGAGGTCATTGATTCATTGGACAGACATTCTGGGGTGGAGAGAAGCAGGAAGACGAAGTAAAAACTGCAAAATATATAATTGATATATTATGGGGGTAAAAATAATAAAAAGCCCTACATCTAGCCTATAAATAAAGAAGAAAAAGATCAAATTATTGTTGTTTCATATGAGTAATAATATGAAGCCCTATGACAATGCCCCGTTATGTGGCTTGTAGTCTACGATGTGAAACATATTTTTTACTGTATTTTTGCTGCTGGACGTGCGGCTCACGAGAAGAATAGGCTCATGCTGACACTCAGCTGATATAGCTGTGTATCAGCTGGGTGTCAGTTCGGCGCAGTTCAGCTCCAAACTGACACGGGGATAGTATTGACGGTCCCGTACATGGGAAGCAAAATAAAAACACGCACTTCTTGCGCAGCGTGAACCTGTTGGCACTGTGAGACGATCCCCTCTCCTTCATCTGATCGCTGAACACATCAGCATGTTTACGCGTCCTCTCGATCAAATGTAATATATTGTTCTGGGTTCCCGGTCAAACCACAATTTATCGTCCTATGGCGACAACAACACTTTCCCATAATGTGAAGCTGACGGCAATTTATTAAAAAAGAAAAGGCACAGCGCTTCCTGCAATTGGGTCGGATCGAGTCCGGACAAATTCACACCACAAACAAACTGCAGCAGAGTGCATATGGAAGCGCATCGAGACTACCTCTTCAGCTGGGTCTCGGAGCGCTTGTTTGGTCCGCCCCCGAGTGTGATTGCTGTATTCACACATGTCTGAAAGATGCGCACCGAAGGCGGAAGTGCACCTGAGTTCGTTTCAACCGAACTAAACACGGCATGTGTGAATACACCCTTAATACTAGTGAGCTTTACAGATGGTACCTTAATAGCTGTAAGGGTTTAATGATCTTACTAAAGCTATATTTAGAAAGTATAGACACATTTATATTCATTACATTTGTATAAAAAAATATTTATTAAGTTCCTTTTCCTGCAGGTGCTTTGGGTTTACGATGCACTGAAAGTTACTGTTGGTGTCACGTTTGGGTTTAATTTCCTACTAGAGAAGGCCTATATGTGGCGCTTCAATCTCCTCCGTTCCAGAGGTCCGCTACTGTATAGTTGCGCGTCTCGCCTTTTTCCTTCTGTATGCACTTTACGATTTCGCCGGCTGTTGTTTCTAAATTGTGAATTTCCTGGTTTGTCGCTGTCTGACTATTGCTGCATAGTCCGCCGTTGAGAGAAATACAGTGAGAGTGCATGGCGTGCAGCTGTTCAATGAGGATATTTTTTCCGATTCAAATCATTGTAAAATTTTAAATGAATAGACCTATGTGGCGCTATTGTAGGTTAATTGTGAACGGATGTGTGGGAAACCCTGCAGTATCTTGGTTTCATGTTAAATCAGTGTCACTTGTCATTAATTGTATATAAAAACTCTTTACGGATATCTCCCACAGTGTTTCTATCATAAATTCACTCTTAGCTCTCATTCCCTCTCAGCCAATCACTGTGGGCATAGAAGGTATGAACATGACATCATCCATAGCAACAGGGTCAACACCGCCCTCTAGTCTTAGTTTAGGAGTCCCTCCCATTCCTTAGTAAAAGTTGGTCTTATCAGCTTTGTGAATAGGTTTTAAGAAATTACTCCTTACTAAGAACTTTTAGTGCTCCTTAGGAGTACTCTTAGCGCTAAGATAAAATGTTTTGTGAATACGGCCCCAGGACACAAACGCACGCACGCACACACACACACACACGCACGCACACGCATACACACACACACACACACACAGAGAACAGATTAAATCACAAGAAAATTGAGCAAGTTAAAAGCCCCAAAAATGTAATCTATTAGGGCTTATTTTGGCATTTAATTATTAGAAAATAAGTAAAAACCAATGAAAATCAACATAAATATACCCCGGGACATTTTGAACAATAATCTGGTAGTTTGTGGAAAACATATTGATTGGATTGTTTTATGAATTTTTGAAATATAGGAGGAGAGCAATTTTTGCAAATCCAGGCTGACTTTATCATCTAGTTATTCAGTAAAGAGCGGTAAAAACAGTTGATAGTCACCAAATAGGTACCAGGGGCCTCATTTATAAAGCTTGCGGCGCACAAAAACCTTGCGTAGACGGCCAGAAATGTGCGGGAAAATGTGCGGTGGCAAACGTTGGTATTTATAAAAACATTATTTGCGGAGAAGTGTGCGTATTCCTACGCCAACTTTCAACCATGCGTAGAGCTACCGCAAGGTTTTCCTGACTCGGGGAATCAGCGACACTCAATGGCAACACCACGAAATAAAGCTCTGTTATCAGAAACACACAGACAAATGATGCTTGGCACCCAATATATTTAGTCAATAAAATGTATAAGCTTACCTATAGTTGCAAATATATGGCTACTGTAGTCTATGGCATGCAGTTGTGATGTAGGTTGAATTACTTATCAAGTAGCCTAAGTCTACATGTTTTGGATATATTTTATAAGTTGAATCTTATAGCGCTACTCTATAATAATATCCCAAATGTCGGGAGGTGTTTCCGTGAGTGGCTAGCGGGAGAGCAAATTTTAAGAGGTGAGTAAAAAGTAGTTTTGTACAAAGTTAAGCCCAACAGATATTAATTAGAACTATATATTTAATTAGATAAAATCATGTTATGAATTTAGCAAATCATTACATGCATCTCTTTCCCATAACAATTCACCCTGGAAGATTAAACTATAATCTGACGTTGTTGGAAATGTGTGGATCTCACGGGAGATAAACAATGCTTTGGAATAGACTACAGGCTAATGCATTATTTCACTTCTCACAACACATTTTATATAGGCCTACATATAGTCCCACAGGTTCGCTAATACGTGATATTGCATACAGTACAAAGTTGGGCGAAACTGCTTTACAAAGACTATAACGAATGTGCCAATCATGATATGTGATCAGCGCGCGCGCGTGTGTCTGTGTGCCAGTTACTGCAGCACATGCACGTCACAGGCTTTCTTCCTTCCCAGTCGCTTTCTTTGCCGCCGGTTGCCTCCCTTTTTTCCTCATGTCAGTCAAAATTCTGTGCTTATTAAGAGCGTCACCATATTCAGGAGCTATTTAGCATTCGCCATTTATGGTAGATTGTGGGATGAAACTGGGAGGTGAAGTGGGAGGACACGGGGTGGAGATTGTCTGCGCACAATTCACCGCAGGTGGGTATTTATAAAGGGAAGATTGCGTGCAGGTGTGCGCCACACAGTTTTATAAATCTGATTTTTTTTTTGCGCAGCACATTTTTGGCTTTGTGCGGACGCAATGTTTTAGGATGGTTTCTACGCACACCGTTATAAATGAGGCCCCTGGTGACCAGTGTTGCCACCGTTACTTTGAAAAAGTAATCCGATTACTGATTACTCCTTAAAATAGTAACTTAGTTACTTTACTGATTACTTGATGTTAAAAGTAACTACGTTACTTTAAACGTTACTTTACAGGTTTTGAAACCCATATATCTCAATTTAAAACATGCACATATTAAGAATCATTGAAAATATATAAAATAAAGCTTGTACTAGGCTAGTAGCCTATAGGCATACTGTTTTCAAAATAATAAAAATTATGGTTTAAAAAATGTAATAAAAAAAAAGTTTTTCCCCCCATGAAAATAAATGCATTCCTCCAAATAGTCTAGGTGCTGGGAAAGTTTTGTATGCGCTTCATTTAGCGGAGAATATCTCAACTGTTATAGACTAATATGACCCCAGTGAACAACGTGGGATGTGTGATAAAATCTCTATCTGGGGCAAAAGTCCTGAAATTGACCACAACAGGTGACACTAGTATCACACTAGGGAATGGGACTTTTTTTTCCCTTTATAGATATATTCATACATTTCTACCATATTAATCTTCATATTAACAGAAATACTTTTTGTATTACACTTTGTCTAAAACATAAAATAAAATATGCAAATTAGGCAATATCTCATTCAATATGCATAGCCTACATATAAACCCTTTAGTAGAGGTGCTGGATACGATTTGTATGCACTTCATTTAGCGGAGAATATCTCAACTGTTATAGACTAATATGACCCCAGTGAACAATGTGGGATGTGTGACAAAATCTCTATCCGAGGCGAAAGTCCTGAAAATGACCACAACAGGTTACACTAGTATCACACTACGTGGTGAATTGGACTTTTTTTTCCCTATATAGATATCCTCATACTTTTTTACCAGATTAATCTTCATATTATGAAAAATACTTTTTGTATTACACTTTGTCTAAAACATTTAATAAAATATGCAAATGAGGCAATATCTAATTCAATATGCGTACATACAGTACGTAATGGCTTGACTGTTTTTTAGCCATTTTCATTATATATCAAATCAGAATGTTTACACTCTTCTATGACCTTATAATCATTGTCATTGTGAACATTGTGATCCCCTCAGAAAATCTGTAACTTCAAGGGTTTATATGTACACATATTTAATGAGATATTGTCTCATTTGCATATTTTATTAAATTTTTTAGACAAAGTGTAATACAAAAAGTATTTCTCTTAATATGAAGATTAATCTGGTAAAAAAGTATGAGGATATCTATAAAGGAAAAAAAAAGTCCCATTCACCACATAGTGTGATACTATAGTATCCTGTTGTGGTCATTTTCAGGACTTTCGCCCCGGATAGAGATGTTGTCACACATCCCACGTTGTTCACTGGGGTCATATTAGTCTATAACAGTTGAGATATTCTCCGCTAAATGAAGCGCATACAAAACTTTCCCAGCACCTAGACTAAAAGTGCAAAGACAGTAGTGTCTTTAAAATTAATGTGCTTGGCCCTTCACTCTCATGCATTAATTTGACTTTTCTCTGCGATGTCACATGTGTTGATAGACTGGGTGTGTGTAACGTGTTACAAAGTAAGGCGTTACCGGCATCACTGCTGGTGACATGTTGAACAATAATCTGGTGGAGTTTGTAGAAAACAATTTGATTTGATATGGCAGTAGAGCAATTTAAGCGAGTCCAGACTTAATCATCTAGCCTATAGCCTACCTACAATGCACACAGTGGGTAAATGGCCAGTGTAATCCATTACTCCGCTACACATGCTTACAGTGTAAAACAGAGATATTTATTTATTTCCACACAGGAAAATTAAAAATCCAACATTGGCTAATCTTGATTTTAGTTTACGAGGTGCACTTGCACCATGTATCGTAAAATGCATTGTAGACTTAAAGCCACTACCAGTAACATTTAAATATCTTATAAACAGCCTCATGTTTCCTCTCATAATCATAAATTACCTTTAACAGCTAACGAGACCATCAGTGCAAAGAAAGGCGTTTTTAAATAGTTTTTATTACTCCTTTTGGTCTGGTCGCACACACAGTCTGATTTTCGGTTCGCTCGTGCAGGCTCTATGGTCACATATCCGTATTGGTCGCAGATTTCAGTGTGGCGCTGCAACATGAATTGAGAAGCCTATCACTCCAGGTGAGGGAAGGGGAGCGGGAGCCTTGTTTGATACAGTTATTTGTCGTCATAATGACTGATAACGGGGCTGAACCATCAAAGAAAAAAAAGAGAATGCAATGAAGAAAAGCTAAAAGGGAGAGTAAGTAAGAAATCGGTTCATCCTAGCCTGAGAAAAGGCAGAAAGAGTGTTTTTTTTAACCCTATATTTCTCTTTCTCTTGACATCACAGAAAGAGAAATATAGGGTTAAAAAAAAACTTTCTTTGTAAATATTACTGTGATGTCTTTTACTGTGACATCACAGTAATATTTACAAAGTACGTTTTTTTTTAACCCTATATTTCTCTTTCTGTGATGTCACGAGAAAGAGAAATATAGGGTTAAAAAAACACTTGTTCTGCCTTTTCTCAGGCTAGGATGAACCGATTTAATTTTTTTTTCGCACATTTATACTACATAGGATCTCAGAATTCAATACACCTTCATATTCAAACCGGTGAAGTAGGCCTTTAACCGTTTTCTAAGTGATGATTGCGTGTCTGCAGTTGTATGGGCAGGTGCACACTCGGGTCGCATTGCCTGAAGCCTGAAACGTGGTTGCTGTTTCCAACAAGAGCAACTGTAGGCTACTCATGTGCAACCTGTTATATTTGCAGAGGCTTTTTATTTTTTTATTTTTTACAAGATATGACTTATTTTGCTCTTCTTCTAATGTGATGTCATATTCTCTTAATTTCATCAGCCCTTGTTGTTTTACCCACAGCTGCTCTCCAATATTGCGTTTCTTAGAGTGATATTACAGAACTATGAATTGTCTGTAGCTCAACAGTGTGTGTTTTCCTCTTCCTATAACACCTCTTATTCCATGGCTTTACATTTCTCTTAGCGCTTGCTGCCACTCTGCTCTCTGTCCAAACACAGAAACCAGTAACACACGCTAAACCCTCCTCTAGATCTACTTCCTCTAAACATGTTTGCACCCGTTGTCATTCGCGCATTTACTCATAGTTGATCACACGCAGAACGCCCACAAACCAGAAAGTTGAATGTTTAGAACGCTCACGCAGTTTGCACTCTTTATTTCGGATCTCCCAACCCAGGAGGAAAAAACTAATATGCTAAATGCTACTTTGTCACTGAGATGGAATGGACATGAACAGAGCCACTAATGAGCTTTGCCTTATTAATTATTCTCCTGACATATGTCCTTGGTGCACACGAACACTTAATTTTTTTAATGACCTCCGCGGACCACGAGAGAGAGAGAGCCCTCTTACATTACCAATATGAACAGTTTTTCTCTAGTTGGTATAGCTAACAGTTAGCATCTGCACCAGTTAACGACCAGTTAAATTGCTCCACGGCACATGTCCTATACCTTCGGAAAAGGTTCCTGTCACTTTGAATGAGCATCACAGTCTGACGTGAAGGTATCTCGCTTCTGTGATAGGAGAGGGTCTGGAACCATCCGGTAAACAACCACGTTAGCTGATGTGTTTTGTCACCTCTTCCGGTTGCGTGAGCAGGCGTTTGTGTTGGTGCATTTTGCTCCAGGGGGCCTGGGGAGTGTCGGACTACATCTGCTGCGGCATGCTCTGCACACAGCCAGCTCCTTCATCTGAAGCTAGCCACAACCAGCACTAGCAGTTTACACATGAAATGCTCCAGCCACTCAACCCTGTGAGAGCAAACTGTCAGTCAGCCAGCGGAGAAGCTTGAAGCGCTAACCTGCTCGCTGAACTGAACTATGCTGCTGCTGCTACACACACCTCTCTGGACCTGGAAATAGGAGTACAGATAATATATTATATCAGAGTTGTCAGTCCAAGATCTGATACCTATATTCCAGCCATATCGGACCCATCCCTACTTCTTACTATTCTGATGACAAAACAGATCAATAATTGAAGACAGCTCAGCGCGCAGACTGAGCTGGACTAATGCTGCCTTCATGTGCTCCTTGGAAATATAGTATATATCGTATATATAGTATATATAGTATATATACCATATCTACGAGTCACGAACACATGGACAAGAACGTCCCTCCAAAGTCGGAATTGTGAGTTGGAAATTGGGATATTTCATGACGTTTCAGGCGGCATAAACGGCTGAAAATGGGAGAGCAGCATCAACAATCGATGTTGATGCTAGCCTAAAGCCCTAATTCACTCAAACAACAGAAAGAGGGACAACACACAGCATTCTTACAAGCCTGATTTTTAAGCAACAAAGCTAACTCGCTAAGCAAATATTAGCTGTTTAGGTGACTGTACAATGACAATAAAGACTATATTTTCTCTTATCTTATCTTATTTTGCTGCTGAAGCACAAATGAGCTCTGTAGAAGATTTTGGTGATTGAAATCTGAATAACGTCCATTTTGTTTGTTTTTTCTGACCTCTTGGTTTCCTTCATCTGGAATCGAGAGGTGGTGAGGATTGTGTGTGTGTGTGTGTGTGTTTGTGAGAGTGTGTGTGTGCATTTGTGTGTGTGAGTGTGCGTTTGTGTGAGTGTGTTTGTGTGAGTGCGTTTGTGTTTGTGCATTCATGTATTGACTGGATAGGAAGCTGTCTTGGTCCGCCAGTGAGTCCCAGTGGTGAAAGCGAGCCAGATGCAGCAGCCCCCCCGCCCCCCCTCCAAACCACTGAACCTTCCACTCCTCCTGAGTCCTGACATACTTATCTCCAACACATAGCACTCTGTAAGGGGTCAGCTGCTGGCACGCACGCACGCACGCACACACACACACACACACACACACACACACACACACACACACACACACACACACACACACACACACAGAGGCTGGGTTGGTGTGGGGGGTGAATTATGGTTTGAGTGGAGTAGGTACGTTGTGTCCCCTCATTGTACCTGGAGGGGAGAGAGAGTGAAGAGACCTCCAACACAAGGATGAATGCTGTTTCAGAGATGAACACCTCATTATATACTGTATGTGTGTGTGTTGGGAGGTGTCAAGATTTGGCCTGCTGCTCTGCCACGGGAATGGCAAGGCATATAATCCAGTTAGAGGGTGGGGGGGGGGGGGTGTAGCCCCCAGCTCAACAGCAGGCTGGCTCACAGGTCATTGAACCCCCCCCCCCCCCTAAGTTACAGAGACCTCCTCCTCTGCATCAGTCGGGGAAGATTACTGAGCAGAGAATATCTGAGGTCAACAGATAAACAACAGTTTGAGAGAGATACAACATCCATCTATTTACCCCCAAACTTTCCTGATGTTTCTATCGTACACAGTGAAGGACTTATTGGAAGTATTTGATGCAGTGGAGTTAAGTCTATTGCACTTGGACACTGGGAGCCCAGAGAAGTTCTTCAGACAGTCAGAGACATACCTACGGGGGGTCACGCTGTTGATAGTGAGGCTCTGGTGGATTCCGTACGAACGGGGGGCTGGTAACAAACAGATGCATATACTCTACCAGGGCTCAGTCCTCTAATCTTGTTTAAGGCTTACAAAATTGTTGTGAAATTGTGGGGAGATTTTCTAAATTATCCCCGAACGCACTGATGTACTTCAAAAGTGACATCAAAATGATGTGATTCAACACATATATCTTTCAAAGTTGGTAATATTTGATATGAGTGCCTTTAGCATTCATGTAAACAACACAGATGTGACCAAAGCGGCGTGTTTGCCGGTCTTTGATCCCTGCGTCTCTGCTTTGATCTGGCTCACAGAGTAAAACATGTATTTTCCGTGGGGGGAAAACAGGCGGGCACTGCAGTGAAATGGCCCTGGCAGCATTAGCCAAACATCGGTTTAGGCTGTAGATGCCAAGCGCAAACACACAACCCGACAAATTAACTAAACATACTTACCAGTCTCACATGTTTAGGGAAGCATGCCCCGTGTGCCTGTGAGCCTCTGCTCTACTAATAATGCATTTTGAGAAATCCCCCATGGACTATACAGTTGGAGATTAATGTAGGAGGTTTGACACGGGATATGCTAATAGCATATTTGTACAAGTAGAAACCCGGAAAAAGCTTACAGAAAATGAGCTATACTGAGCTAATACATCTGACCTCCAGGACACCTCCACCAACGAGCACTGGGTTTTACCACCGGCGCGGTCGCAAATAATTTGTGGTAATTGGCTTTGAAGGCAATTACTGAGGAGGGGAGACACAGAGGAGGAATGTAGGGGAGAAAGTGGTGCAGGATGAAATGCATATTGATGGTTAGCATCAAAAGCAGGCCGCTTTGAAGTGCTGCTGTGGTGTCAGCGTGTGATGGGAGGGCTGATAGGGAAAAAAAACTGGACAGGAGACAGCTTCTTCTTAAGCACATGGCTCGCTGCAAGGTGAGGTCAACTAGCACATAGCAGTGTGTGAGAGTGTGTATGTTTGTCAATGCGTTATGTATTTAGAGGAACGAAAAGCACCAATTGAATTTACACTATTTCAAAAGACAAATGAAATATACAGTGACAATGAAACAAGGAGGATGTGTTGTGCGGGGCTCCAGAGCGTTCTCTGCTTTCTGATTTATACTAGCACCACACATTACTCAAAATAAAAAATGTTTGCTTTGTTATTGCGACCCCTGACTGTTTGGTGTTGATAGGCAGCAGCAGGCAGAAGGAGAAGGGGCAGAATTTGCCCGAGGAAGAGACAGCCACAATGTCGGACTGTCATGGCGGCGACGATACCCTGCCGCCAGACCTCGACAAACTCGGCGCTGTGCTGTTATCCGACCTGACGACAGCCCTTACTACAACCATGAAAATGGTGGTGGGTGAAGCCTTGAGGCCTATTTCCGCTGCCTTAGATGCCGTTAAGTTGACCAATGACTCGCTCAACCTGAAGATAACCGCCAAGGAGACAGCACTGTCTGACCACAGCCACCGGATCGTTGCCCTCGAGGATACATTTGCTCGTTTGCAGTCTGAAAAATGCACAACTGATGGCTAAGACTGAGGATTTGGAATCACGGTCACATTGCAATAATCTACGCGTGATTGGAACCCCATAGCGGCGGGACCAGTCAATCTGATGAACTCAATGGAGAGGAAAACCTTCCACACAATAAACAAAGAGCTGTGCCGACATTGTTCACTTCACAAGTCTCTTCACTCTTGGCGAGTTGAATAGACACAGCGGTTTGACGCGGAAATGATTCTGTCGACCAATCGACGAACTGCAGTGTGCAGCTTCACCCTTTTTGGAGCCTTTCAGATGGCTTGGTACCCCAACGGAAGGGTCCGGAAATGAGGGGCGGCTCAGCTCACTAACTTTGGTGACCCTTCCCAACTGTGGAAAAGCAAATAAAAAGCAGGCTGAGCCGCACCGCTCGGTGGAAACCAGGCATATTTATCAGTGGTTTTCAGGGGCCTTCTTGGGCGTTTTGCCTGTGTTGAACTGATGTTCCAGCATCCATCGGCCCTCAGTGTCTGTCACTATGAATCAGTGACTAAGCTCTGCTCCATCCGCTAATTTCTCTCCCTTCTCTGGCCCCTGGAGGGCAACAATAGCCCCATGAAGCTTAGGAGAGTGGGGATGTGCAGTGAGAGAGAATGAATGTTTGAAAAAATATAAACCTATAATATGCATTTCCATGTGTCTGTGTCCGAGTTTGTTCTCTGGAGCTGTGAATGTGCCTTACCTCTGGGCAGAATATGGGTCTCAGCTTGACACCTGACACTAGAAATACCCATGGCGACTCCTGCTAGGCAGGGTCAGTACAATATCAGGCTCACACTGACCGCCATAGGCCAGCCTGGGGAGAAGAGGGGTTTGTTCCCTGGTTCCCCCCCCCCCCCCCCCCCCCACACACACACACACAATGTGAATCCTATTACCCGCTTTGTCTCTGGCCAGAGTGCAATCCAAGATTCATGGTGGGGAGACCCTGAGTAGAAGAAGAATAACACTGCTGTCATGGCAATTTCTACAACCCATTCTAAAGTGTTTTTCTGTCTGCCGTGTGAATACTGGATGAGCTTTGTTTTGATCATGTTAGTCTTGGTTGAATATCACAGCACTTTAGTTTGTGATAGGCTTGCTTTTAACAGTGTTTATGCATAGAGAAGTGGCTGCAATGTGAGCGGTCTTTTCTATTGATTGGCCCATGTATGTATTTAACATGTATCTGGAAGATTAAAAAGTATATCAACTCAGAGGCAGATTAGAGCCCAATCAATTCTGCAGACTGCAACAATTTTCTTCTTTGAACAATATAAAGATAACTAAACATGGTGAGGCTCAAATACCTTAAAAAGTCATGGATGTTGAGTTGCGTACCCAGTGTCCTCTGTACTGATGTAAAGCCATGCGATGCTCCTCTTTAAACATCTTAACCATGTCAGGGCTTTATGGCGTTCACAAGTCATTGGGAAACTTGAACTGCTTTGTGTTCTTTCATACAAGTCATTTGTTGTTGATCATGTAGGAAATATGAAATTGCTTGAAGAGTGTCTAATAGCCTTACAACCTGACTGTGACTGTTATTGTGAATAATATAATACAAAGATACATTTTGGGTGTATAAGGAATAATGAAAGATATCTGGTAATAATCAACTGTTTGAAGAAATGACCCAAACAAACAATGAATATATTCCTCTGACACAGGTTATATTCTAACCCCTGGAACACACATCCTTCCTCTACTGCGCGTCTGCGTCTGACGTTCCATGTGTGGCCGAAAAAAGCGCCAGAGAGTCAGCAGTAACAGACACAGACGCACTCCAGAGGTAGACGCAGGATGTGTGTTCCAAGGGTAATCCTCTGTACAATGAGGCTCCATAAAACTAAACAAAAAAAAACACTTCACTTGTTGATTGTTCCTTTATTATTATGAATATAGACACTGTTGTTAATTTTGACTCAATAATGATAATTATAACAATTATAATACATTTTATATTTTGAGTTGAATTAGAAATGAGTCACTGTATAGGGAAAATATCAAATACAAGCTTTAGAGTGTACTAACACTAAATATGTGCCTTCAGGTCCATTTATCGACCTATTCCTGTCTCCAAACCAAACATGCTCTTGGAGGCAGATCTTGGACAAGTGCTCTGAACATGCTGTGCCTTGCAGCAAAGTAAATATCACAGACTGCTGTTTCTGCAGCCAACCCTACTTATTGATCCCCCCCCCACCCTTTGAAAAACTACATTTGAAAAAAGCCTTAAGCTATCTGACACCGCTGAGGGCCCTGACACAAACTGGCTAGTCTTGGGGGCCCTTTGGGTATTTGATGGGACCCCAAAGCAGAGAGAGGTCAGGGGGTCAGCCTGTCAGGCCATGTCCTGCAGGTCCCCCTCCCTGGATACTCACGTCCAAATAAATCCCTAAACCCTCCCCCTCTCCCAGAGATGCTACATGAAAGAGGGGCACAGCCATTACAGCCGGTTACCACAGCAGACAAGCACCATCTCTCTGTTTCTATTCTACTCTTCCTCCAGCCCTTATCAGCCCATCCCCTCCTCCCCCTCAATCACTCCTCTCTTTCTGGACTGTCTGTCCTTCCTGCAGCCTGGAGAAACTGGCCTTGGGACGGCCGGTGTGCTTTGACAGAAGAATCAGCAGTACAATGGAGCTCTGTGGCATGGATTGGTCCCTCTATCTAATCACCTTTACAACAGCTCAAGGCTTTCCACTCACTGGCTCTGAATTAGTCAAAGGTGCGCTGGAGATTTTTTAGCAGCGTCAAGTTGTTTTACAGGATTACAAACAAACACTGTGGAATTCTGATGTACATTTTAATGGTTGGACACACTTACTTTGTTCGCAGTATTTTAATCCACTGTTTTACAACCTTTTTCAAATATAGAATATAAATTATAAGTGTTCCATGTGCTAATCTGGGAATTCTGCATGGGTCCAGAACCCAGCCTGTACGTACAGGTTTAAGATCTAAGCTGAAGGTATAGATCCAGTAAAGTTTGGTGGTAAATTATGTTTGTAATGAATCAGAACCTGACCGTAGCCCTAGTTTTGTTGCAAGAGCCTTTGAAGCCTTTTATGTTTACAAAGATTATGATTTAAAAATCAAGAACATATTTTTTTCTGTATTATATTATATTAAAAAGTTCCGCATTGAGACCACATTGTTTTCAATAACCGCATTCACACAGATCTGCAAAAAGGAGATACAGTGGAGGAAATAAGTATTTTATCCCTCACCGATTTCGTAAATTGGCCCACTTACAAAGAAATGAGCGGTCTATCATTTTAAAGCTAGGTTTATTTTAACAGTGATAGACAGAATATCAAAAAGAAAATCCAGAAAATCACATTAAAAAAATATAGGGGAGAACGGGGGAATCTGAGGCATCGGGTAATGTGAGCCACCCCCTGTATCTAGGCAACGGAAAACATTTGTGGTCATGTGAGATATATGTTTTCAAGCCCCTCTCATTTCCCCATGGCCCTGAAAGAGAGGACCTCATGGTGCTGTGGTAAGCATGTTTTTTTCGCCAAAATAGGTATTTTGCATGTAAAAGTAAATTTTCTTGCTGTCAACTTAATCAACTGTTGTGCCAAAGCAAATGTATTCACGTAGAAAAACTTCTATCATACGTGTTGATGAACAACCAACATATGAAACCATGTGACGCTGATAACTGAAGATTAGCCTGAAATGCTAGGAGAGGTAGTTTTTTCTCAAATTGTGGTGGTGGGGGAAAGTGAGCCAAATGCTGTGGGGGAAAGTGAGCCACTGTCTCACTTTCCCCCACCATGAGGCACAAGTTAAGTTTAGTCTTAAACATATTTTAATGTAATATTACATGACATATTTTAATGTCATACACATTGTAGAAAAGCCATCATGCCAAGGAAATACACCAGGAAGACGACCTGGGGCAACCACACGGAAAGAGCACCTTCTCATCTTTCCCTGTAACCTTCAGAGCTGGAATGTAGAGTAGCCCTAGTTGTAGAGTATGACAGGCTGATGTTATAATCCAGTTGGGTCTTCTCCTGTGTTCTGAGTCCCAGGCTGTTCTCGCTGGTTCTGATTTTCCTAAGCTTTGACCCCCAGACACTAGCTGGCTCTAAGGGTCCTGTGTTCTGACCCCCAGACTGTGTTCTAATCTAACTGGTTCTATCTTTCATTTGAATCTTATTAAAACCTTTTGAATTATAATATGTTGTATTTGATTTTGTTCAGAGTTACTTTCAAGTGTTTAGAAAATTTGCTTTGCTTAATTGACCAAACCCCATCATTCTTTTACTAGTCCGACATTAGTTCTGGAATGTGTGGCTAGCTTTCAGGATTCTTACTGTTACAATATGGTAGTTTCAGAATGGAAAAAGTACACTCAACAAAAATATAAACGCAACACTTTTGTTTTTGCTCCCATTTTTCATGAGATGGACTTAAAGATCTAAAATTCATTCCAGATACACAATATTACCATTTCTCTCAAACATTGTTCACAAATCTGTCTAAATGTGTGATAGTGAGCACTTCTGCTTTGCTGAGATTATCCATCCCACCTCACAGGTGTGCCACATCAAGATGCTGATCTGACATCATGATTAGTGCACAGGTGTGCCTTAGACTGTCCACAATAAAAGGCCACTCTGAAATGTGCATTTTTTTGCTTTATTGGGGGTCTGGGGACTCAGAACCAGTCAGTATCTGGTGTGACCACCATTTGCCTCATGCAGTGCAACACATCTTCTTCGCATAGAGTTTATCAGATTGTCAATTGTGGCCTGTGGAATGTTGGTCCACTCCTCTTCAATGGCTGTGCGAAGTTGCTGGATATTAGTGGGAAGTGGTGCACGCTGTCGTATACGCCGGTCAAGCACATCCCAAACATGCTCAATGGGTGACATGTCCGGTGAGTATGCTGGCCATGCAAGAACTGGGACATTTTCAGCTTCCAAGAATTGTGTACAGATCCTTGCAACATGGGGCCGTGCATTATCTTGCTGAAGCGTGAGGTGATGTTCATGGATGTATGGCACAACAATGGGCCTCAGGATCTCATCACGGTATCTCTGTGCATTCAAAATGCCATCAATAAAATGCACCTGTGTTCTTCGTCCATAACATATGCCTGCCCATACCATAACCCCACCATCACCATGGGCCACTCGATCCACAACATTGACATCAGCAAAGCGCTCACCCACACAACGCCACACACGCTGTCTGCCATCTGCCCTGAACAATGTAAACCGAGATTCATCCGTGAAGAGAACACCTCTCCAACGTGCCAGACGCCATCGAATGTGAGCATTTGCCCACTCAAGTCTGTTACAGCGACGAGCTGGAGTCAGGTCAAGACCCCGATGAGGACGACGAGCATGCAGTTGAGCTTCCCTGAGACGGTTTCTGACAGTTTGTGCAGAAATTGTTTGGTTATGCAAACCAATTGTTTCAGCAGCTGTCTCAGTGGCTGGTCTCAGATGATCTTGAAGGTGAACCTGCTGGATGTGGAGGTCCTGGGCTGGTGTGGTTACACGTGGTCTGCGGTTGTGAGGCCGGTTGGATGTACTGCCATATTCTCTGAAACGCCTTTGGAGACGGCGTTTCAATGACATTCAATGCACGAGCAACAGATCTGGTTGACATTCCTGCTGTCAGCATGCCAATTGCACGCTCCCTCAATGCTTGTGGCATCTGTGGCATTTTGCTGTGAGACAAAACTGCACTTTTCAGGGTGGCCTTTTATTGTGGACAGTCTAAGGCACACCTGTGCACTAATCATGATGTCAGATCTGCATCTTGATGTGGCACACCTGTGAGGTGGGATGGATTATCTCAGCAAAGCAGAAGTGCTCACTATCACACATTTAGACAGATTTGTGAACAATGTTTGAGAGAAATGGTAATATTGTGTATCTGGAATGAATTTTAGATCTTTAAGTCCATCAATGTTCATGAGAAAGGTGAGGGATCAGCCCAGATCTACACAGGAGGAGCTTTTTTATGATCCCAAGGCAGCTGGGACCACAGTCACCAAGAAAACCATTTGTAACACACTATGCCGTAATGGATTGAAATACTGTAGTGCCCGTCAGGTCCCCCTGCTCAAGAAGGCACATGTACAGGCCTGTCTGAAGTTTGCCAATGAACACCTGAACGACTCAGAGAATGCTTGGGAGAAGGTGATGTGGTCAGATTAAAACAAAATCAAGTTCTTTGGTATCATAGTGACTCGCCATGCTTGGAGGAAGAGGAATTCTGACTATGACCCCAAGAGCATGGAGGTTGAAGCATTATGCTTTGGGGGTGTTTCTCTTCTAAGGGGACAGGTGGACTTCACTGCATCGAGGGAACTATGGATGGGGCCATATACCATGACAAGGCAACAAAAGAATGGCTCAAGAAGAAGCACATTAAGGAATGGCCTAGCCCGTCTCCAGACCTTAATCCAATAGATCTGTGGAGGGAGCTGAAACTCAAGCTACAGCCTCAAAACCTTAAAGATTAGGAGAGGATCTGCAAAGAGGAGTGGTCCAAATATCCTCCTGAGATGTGTGCAAACCTGGTCATCAACTACAAGACACATCTGACCTCTGTACTTGCCAACAAGGGTTTCTCCACCAAGTACTAAGCAATGTTTTGATAGGGGATCAAATACTTATTTCACTCAATGAAATGCAAAATAATTTTTATATTTTTTTTTATGTGATTTTCTGGATTTTCTTTTTGATATTCTGTCTTTCACTGTTAAAATAAACCTAGCATTAAAATTATAGACCATTCATTCCATTGTAAGTGGTGAAACTTACAAAATCAGTGAGGGATCAAATACTTATTTCCTCCACTGTACAACAATGTAGTAAGCATCCGGGCCAGTAGTTGGCAGTGAAACTTTGTAGTAGATAGACCTTCAGGTGCAATTTGGCGCAAATTTGGTGTAAATAATCTGTCTCGGCTGATCCCTTTGTTGGAGAAGCGTTTATACATTTATCAGAGATAACAACACAAGCACAGCTCGGTAATCTGCCATTGTTAATGTTGTCTCCTAACTTGCATGTGGATATTTGACTGCAAACTGTGGTGTCGCAGTTTCCAAAGGGACGTAAAATTGATGCTGTAGATGCACATTCAAAAGATCTCTGGAACCCGATTTCAAAACTTTTTGTTTCCGGTCCCCCCAAAAACATGTTGTCGTGTTAACAAACGGCCAAAACATAAAAATACTTTGGAGTATTACATGATATGGTCCCATTGCCATGTTAACTGCCCCTGAGCCATAAGCCATGCTGTGACCGTAAGCAGCAGCAGTTCTAGTGGGCCTAGGTATAGGCCTGGTGGAAGTGGGAGGCTAAGAAGCACATGACGGTTCAAGGACAGTGTAGTTGTAGGAAAGAAAAAAAATACTTCTTTCAATCAAAGGGGAGGCAGAGAAAACATGGGGGTTTCCGCCCCACCACCCCATGTACCAGAAGCCAGTATACCTCACACTGCTCAGCCATATGTGTTGCTCTAAGCTGCTGCACAAACACTCGCTGTACTCTGTCCATGGCTGAGCCCCATAAGTCACCGTTTAGTTCCTGAGCTAAGGGTGCCAAGAATGATGGCTTCAGGAAAGGGGGACTTCCACTGAGAGTAAAGGGGAGAAGGTGAGGCAGTAGTGGGGTAGGAAGCGCAGTGTGTGGCAGTGTTATGAGGATGGCCTCTTCAACACTCCTCTATAGTGGCCATGTGCTGATGGAACTCAAAGGGGACCTGAGGGAGACAGACCCAGGGGAGAAGCTTTATTTATGGTCTTGAAAGCCACAAAAGTTGCCGCAAAGGCCTCATGGCATTCCCCCTTATGGTTGTCACATGTGCATCAGTCAAAGTTCAGGGAGGACACATGGCTGAGGGAGGAAAACAGCAACTGTTGGAAAAGGGAAGATTTCCTCATCCTCTCAGCTGCACCAGGTCATCACCAATCCACCAGAGCTCTACACTTTAGAAGGAAACCGGTGCTGTTGAGGGATAAGGCAATAAGTGAGGCTGATAGTGATGAGGTCAAATTACAAACAGTAACAACAAACATGCAGTATTGTTTCCTGTCAGTCCCTTAGTGTGTGGAAGCAATCTGAAACCAGTGCAGGAATTGTGACCCTCACAACTTACAATGAATACTACAATATAGGTGAATCACAGCATGTACATATAGAAAGACTATTGCAGAAATAAGGAAAAAATCAAATTTTGACTGTATCAAAAACTTGGAGTGATTTCATGAAATACTAAGGTTTATAAATGCAATATTTTCAAATATGTTTGCAGTGTTAAGATCTCATCATCTACCGATGTTTGTTATGTTTCGACTTGACTCTAAATAAAAGTTTGGAACTCTAACTAATGCAAAAAGATGAATTAAGTATGTAAATAATTTGTTGAGTGATATAATAATGTAAACAGTAGAGATACGGCCATGGTCCAGGCTGATCGGCTTGGCCCCATGCGTAAAGCGCATGGTGCTGCCTGAAACAGTCCCGCATGGGAAGTAATGTATGTAATATAACTTAGGGACAATGTACAAAAGAAACAATAACCTTGTTTAGAGCAAGGAGAGATGCATTGTACCAGGTTTTAGAAAACTGCTATTTTCCACCTGTAGTCCCTGGGCAGGTAACAATAAAAACTACTAAACTAAACAAGACACAATAATATCTAGACATGGGATTAAACATTAAAAGGATAACAAGAGACACGTTACTGCCTGCTGCGTGTCTTCACAGTGCCCCTGACACAATATTTCTTCATAATGCAATTAAGGGGTCACCCCAATGTTCCAATGGCTCAATGTGCCCAAGCCTCAATGTTCCCAGGTTTATATTGCACCAAACAGGATGTTCCTGAAATTGGCGATTAGTTTCAGGCATCACAGCTGGGTGGTTAGAATAGGAGTGAGACCAACCAACACACACACACACTACCCTGACATAATACATAATACCCCATTGAGTCTGGGAATATTGAGCCCTGGGAACATTGATATACTCCCGCAATTAATACCACAGAGCATCAAGTTACAGTTTTTCTCAGTCGCTTTGGTGCTTTTCTCACATCACTATTAACATTTGCACAGCAGTTAGTGCATTTCTCAAAACAATTAGTGCAAACTGCAAAACCTAGTGGATAACCTGCAAAAGTACGTCACTTGCTCAAAATGGATAGTCTATTCCTCAAAAGCAGGTATTCATGTCAATGAAACTGCCAGTGTCATCAAAATGAGAAGTCTTGACACCATCGTTTATGAACAAGATAGTCAAATGGCTTTGTCATGTTTTCATTATGACAGTTTATTCTCTCAGTGTTTTCCAATGCAAAAAAAAGGTCAGAACTCGGTGACACTACCTGAAAATGCTCAAGACAGCACTATACACTACTTGTACAGCCATTTGAAAACTACAGTAAAGTTACACATTGCTGTAGTTAGGGGAGTAAGTGAGTACAAGACACTGAATACGTATGTTTCACATTTTTACTGTATATGCTCTTTGCAATTCTACAGCATTGTGCAAAAGAAAAATACACTTCAGTCACTTATTTAGAACAAACATAAAAAAAACACCCTTTTGGTAGAACTGCACAAATGTGAACAATATAACAGGACATATTGTAACTGAACATATATAGGTAAATCATTCTGGCACATCCAGACGTTCCTGTCTGTCTGGCCACATATTTTCATCTACATCACAACGGATATTATCCCTTGCAATGCAGCGAGGAAAGTATCAATGATAAAGAAAAGGTATAAAATTTGCTTGACAGAATTTGATAACTAGTTCAACAATTTTGTATGTAATGACTCAAGCAATGAAATGAAGACTATTAGTTTTGTTGGGAACGACTATTCAGCATCCATAAGTATAGTTCATTTTGACTGACATGACATAAGCAAATGACAATGTTATAAAACAGCAGAGAATTGTATGAAAGCAACTGCTACATGTCCAAAAGCATTTGCAATTTGTTCAGAGGAAGGATAAATTGCTACTATGATGTGCTCAAATGACTAAATGTTGCGGAGGTTGAACTAATAGTTATGAGAATTTTCATTCTGATCTGAGAACAGCACCAAAGCAACTGAGAAAAACTGTAATGACGTGGATCCGCGACCCCTTCTCCTGCAGCTCCGCGTGGATAAATAACTCAAAATGTTGCATCTCTGCTAGCGGGCGCTATTTGGCCTTAATTCATCCAGCTATTAGCGCCCGCAGACCATTCTTAGTAAATGTGGCCCTCGATGTTTTAAACTTATATCTAAAGGAAGAGAACACATGTTTTTCACATAATATGAAATGGCTCCTTTAATAAATACTAAATTAATCAGTGCAGTCCAGTCTGGTCAAACACTCATATGTCAAATGTGTCATGTCATATGTAGAAATATATATAAAAATATACACACAAATAATGTGAAGATTACCTGCCTATTTTCATAAGCAGGATTATGACAATTTTGTGTTTACATTTTATTTCATGTTTTTCTCTTCTACTTGTGTGTTACGCAGTGCAATCCTAATAGATGGGAAAATACATGTGTTTTACTTAAAGTGCACAAACATTGGCCCTCATTTACTAATAAGTGCATGGAAACGTTCTTACTTGCCGCCAAAAAAATTGAGTACCCAATATCACCGTCGGATTTATGAAACGTGCGTACCAGCCGATTTTGTTCCTACCACCGTATGTTAGAAAATCAGAACCATTTCTGCAATCAGCCTACAGAAACCCTAACCTGGTCCTACCAGACCATCGGACTTTATTTCATTTGTACAGAAGGTCTGGAATCGCTCAATTGACAAACGTAAACTCACTTGGAGGCGGGTGTCTGTTAAAACTATTAGATGTGCCCAGTGCCACTCTGGATCTGCCAACCAATCGCATAATGTTTGGTTGTGACTTATGTCATGCGCAGGCTTCTGACTTCAACTGAAGCTGGCGCCCGACCTCAACGTCATTGTTCTCAGCCACTCCCTCTGTTCGCTGATTGGACAGCCAAAAAATCTGGCAGAGAAAACCCGCGAATATACCGCGGACCCAGAATGACTGCAGAAGGGAAATGAAAATTGAGCAGAAGTACATAGGCGGGCGGTTCCAGGCTACTGAAACGGACTCATTTCATACGGAAATCAGTTCGCTGAGGTGTTGAGTGCATGCACCCTTAAAGGTAGCATGGTTCTACCAGAACATCATACTTCATTTCATTTGTACAGAAGGTCTGGAACTGCTCAATATACAAACGTTCACTCACTTGGAGGTGGGTGTCTGTTGAGGTTTAAAACTATTGGTTCTGCCCAGTGCCACTGTGGATCTGCCAACCAATCGCATAATGTTTGGTCGTGACGTATGTCTTGCGCCGGGACGGGACAGCAAAGCTTGTTTTGCTCCGGCTTTAATTTATCGATATTCGGCAGCGTTGCCACAACAGACTGAATAGCTTCTCTCGTATCCTTATCCATTGTCTTCCTCTGACTACAACTGAAACTGGTGCACAACCTCGACGTCATCGTTCTCTGCCACTCCCTCTGTTCGCTGATTGGACCGGCAGAAAACTGTTCGAGCAGGAATGCATGAATATACCGCAGACCCAGACTGACTACTGAAGGGAAAATTTTATTTGAGTGGAAGTAGGTAGACTATGGAACATATACCACCACCGGTATGACTGTGTGTGAACGAGTGGAACCTGGAACCCTGTAAAGCGCTTTGGGTGTCTTGAAAGGCGCTATATAAATCCAATCCATTATTATTATTATATGCATTAAAAATGTAATTAAAGTGACACAAAAGTAATCTGACTCAATGATTACCTCGGCCTCAATAGATGTGTGGTGGTGTGTTTACCTGCACAGTCCTTACCCCCACACACTGGATGTTTTTGTTTTGTTTTTGTTTCTTTTGTTCCGTCGGGACGTTTCTAGGCGTCTATCAGTTGAGCAGTGCACGTGGAGAGTGTTGAACCCTCAACCAATAACGTGAGGCTCAGGTCGCTGCCACGGCGCTCCTCCGAATGTCAGAGGAGCCTGCTCGCACGGGCAGCGCTTCACCCCCCGAAGGGCCAGCCAAGTCACCTGAATGGGATGCCGACGTTCGGAGGAGGGAGAGAGGACACCACTTTCTAGTGGAGAGCTAACCAAAGCAAACCCCAGGTGATGAGGACGTTGTGTTGCCTGAGATACGTGGCTCAGGTGAAAAAGAAAACATTAGACCTGTGGAGGATAGGGGCCACCTGATCATCAGTCCAAAATGAAAGAATGGCTGGAATCATTTGACAAATGTCCATCAGTGGCATGTTGCCCCATGAGGGAGAAAGTGACTAATTCCAGTAAGGACTGTCAACCAAAGCTAATTTATTTCATAATTCTCCGATTATATTTCTCAATTGTTATTGCTTATGTTTGTTCTTATAAAGAACAACCATAATGAAATCAGTACACATACATTTTATTTGAAAGAAAAAAGCAATGCAAACAATAAATAACCAAAACTAAAAGGTTATATTTCTCATAATGCTGCATGCAAGCTAAGACTAGGAACTCAACTTTTTTAGTTGAATATTTTAAATATGACAAATACAGTAATTCCTGAAAATGAAATATTTAATACATTTGGCCAATGCATTATTACATTTACAATTAAAAACAATCTATAAGCTTTTCCTATGCTTTGACCCCCAGACACTAGCTGGCTCTAAGGGTCCTGTGTTTTGACCACCAGACTGTGTTCTAATCTAACTGGTTCTATCTTTAATTTGAATCTTATTAAAACCTTTTGAATTATAATATGTTATATTTGATTTTGTTCAGAGTTCCTTTCAAGTGTTTAGAAAATTTGCTTTGCTTAATTGACCAAACCCCATCATTCTTTTACTAGTCCAACATTAGTTCTGGAATGTGTGGCTAGCTTTCAGGATTCTTACTGTTACAATATGTGTTGTTATGGTAGTTTCAGAGTGGAAAAAGTTAGTGGATCAGTTTACCCCACAGCTGGGGTAAAGTGAGCCACATGACAACTTTTTTTAAAACAATCATATTTTCACTGCCCTTTGTCTTGAAAAAATTCTGCTAATGCCCATTTCTAGGAAACCTCCTGAATTAATGGGAAATGTGTAAATTTGAGTGATAAATAATTTTAGCTCCCTTAGAGGGGAGCAAATGTAAAAAGTGGCTCAGATTACCCCGTTCTCCCCTATATAATTTGTGCATATGCATGGTCTGAGGAAGTTCTAAATTTGTTCTTAGAATATGAAGAAATTCAGGTATGAAAAAATTTATAAATCACCGATTTGTGCGCAAAACGTTCATAGGCCAGTTTAGGCACGAATCTGTGCATAAGCACTGTTAGTAAATGAGAGCCATTGTAACTTGTGTGCTCATGTACTGATGAACATTTTACAACATGACACCGGTCATTTGTGTTTCCCCAGACAGAAGGTCCCAGCGTGAAACCAAAGACACTTCTCCAGATAAATAATGAAGACTGATTCTTTTTTTTTTTAAGATATTTTTTGGACATTTTTATGCTTTATTGATAGTGTAGAGACAGAGTTGAAATGGGGCAGAGAGGGGAGTGATATGCAGAGAATGACCGCGGGCTGGAATCGAACCCGGGTCCGCTGCTGGCCGAGGCCCATGGGGGGGACGCCCTACCAACCGAGCTAAGGGCGCCCCCTTGAAGACTGATTCTTGACAGTTATTCTGCTAACACCCTCCGAATGTCAAGTGACTCTCAAGTCCTCCACCAGAAGGTTTCATCAAAGGCTAAAGCCTGATGCTTTTAACAAGCTCTCTGCCCGAGTCTAAACATCTTCCTCGTGCCTGCTCTGTTCTGGTCCTTTACCCCAGACAGCCCCCAACAATATAGCCACTCGTCTCTCTCTCTCTCTCTTTAGATAACCACGTTGTCTTTTGGGATCCAGCCCCCCTGGGTGAGTGGACTTATAGGAAGAGATATGAGATGAAACTCACCTGACGTGGTATAGTGAATTAGTGGGAGCTGTAGGTTTGAATGAGGAGAAATGGCAGTTAAGCGAAGATGGGTGAAAGTGGACGAGAGAGAATAAAAGGAAGGGTAGGGTGGGGGTATGGAGCGGTGTGCATGTGTTCGGTGTCATCTGACTTTCAGGCTGGCTTGCTGATCTCCTCTGATGTACAGTACATGACATGGGCCCTGAAAGCCCAGCCCCTAATCATTGCAACAGCGGCCGCAAAGCCCCCCTCTCCTCCCCCCCTTTGCCTTCCCTTGACACAGCCAGGGCCCACGGGGAGAAGAAGGCAACACACCAGCAGCTGTGTTCCACCAGCTCTCCCTCCTCCCCCTCCAGTCAGGTGGAATGAGGGGATTGGGAGAGAGGACTGGAAGTGGAACAGAAGGGTATCTGAGTAAAGCCGGAGATATTTGCAAAGGCCTCCCAACGCTTCAGAGCCTCCAATTAGCATGGGAGGCCCCATACTGCCGGCTGCACAACCTCACCACGGCTGGGCTAGTGGTGGCATTCCTGGGGCCGGAGAGAGGATTAACACACTCCTTCTCTGGATGGGGACGTGCCAGTGCTGTGACCTGATCATAACCCTGTACCCAGTACCCATAAGGTCATCTTTGCTCAACGTCAGATGATTTTATATACTGTATATAGGAGAATCATATGTTCTAAGGAAGGTTCTAAAATCACCCTCCTAGTAGTAAAAATATAGGTAGCCCTTTATACTCCACTTTTTATTCCTGATTTATGACCAAAGGATCGTATTATATCAAAACCCCATCTTTGAGATTTTTTTAGAATGTTTGTATTCTGTAATAACATTTCTAGAGGTTAAAAAAAAAGCATTTAACCTTAAAAACAACGTACTCAAAATCATGTTAAATATGCAAATATGTCACAGCTAAAAGACCACGTGGCTCATGGAAGGTTAGCCACCCCCGTCCCCTCAAAAGGCTTAAGTCTTTTGCCAGGCCGTCTTAGATAGAAGTAAATAAGAATGTGTTCTTGAAGGTTGACTATGCAACATTTTCATTACAAATTAAATCATAGTCACACAAAAGTAATCTAACTTCTACCTCACTATAATGTGTGGTGGTGTGTTTACCTCCCCCCGCTGGCTGTTTTAGCTTTGTTTTGGTTTCTTTGGCTACGTCGGGACGTTTCCAGGAGTCAAACAATTGAGCAGTGCACATGGAGAGTGTTGAACCCTCAACCAGTAACATTGTGAGGGCGCTCAGGTTCTGAAGGCACAGCAGCCGAATCCCTGAGCAACCCAGTCGCCAGAGAAAACCGTTGTCAGTGAAGTCTTCTGCAAGAGAGGGATACGTAGGCACGTTAACGTTTTTGGGCTGAAAAATGTAACATATTAACATTCATTTGTTTCTAGTGGACATTGAGCCCATGTCAAGTGACACGAGACAAGCCTATAGCGGCAGCCCTGCAGAGCTTTTAGTGTGAATTATGAGCTAGAAAGAGCATAGATGTTGTGTGATGATGTTTTTATAAGATTTCTTTCTCTTCTTAGCGAGAACTTTGTCCTTTATTTTCTTTACCTTGACACAGTGAATTCATAGGATCTCTAATCTAGTCTGTTTTGTCATGAAGATTTCGGGATTTTTATGGTGACACAAAGACGTCACATGCTAACGTTTTGTCCACCGGCGCAAACTCAAAGATCTGTGTGTGTTGGACAAACTGCCATCAAGACCACTCAACATTAAGACGGGGGACAATATACAGAGTCAACTGCACATGCAGAACATTATTAACACTGCCTACCCTACACCACACCGCAAAGACGGATCATGTGCTTTTGTAAAGTCTTTGAGTGGCCGTATTTATTAGCAACAACAACTGCCTTAAATACATGTAGCATGGGTCACCGCACACACAGAGAATACTTTGGCATTTTTCCAGCTATATTATCTGTAGGCCTACGCTCTGTAACCATAGGGACGGCCATCACCTCAGGCTTTACCAGTACCATACCCCCATCCAAATCATTTCCCAAAAGAAAGGACACTCCTTCAACTGGGAAACGGTTCCCAACTGTAAAATAAATGTGAACATAGCATTCTTTGAACTGATGTTCTTGTTTGCTGTTACAGGCATAACACAATAACTACATACAAATATAATTATGTTCACTGATGGTCTTGTTTGCTGTTACAGGTCATTTATGATCATCAGAGGAACATGATGCTGTTTCATAAACCTTTAAAATGTCGCTGTTGTTGGAAGTCAATGCTGCAGACCAGCACAGCAGAGCGTAGGAGAGTTGGAGTGAATATTTCAGCATGGTTGGAGGCATTAGTGGTGTCAGTGGGATGAAGGTGCCTCTGTGTGTGTGTGTGTGGTGGGGGGATTGTAGTAGATAGCAGAGCACATCTGGTGGTGCAGCGGGGAGGAGGTGGGCTGGTTGGGGCCCAGGGTGCAGCCCGTGGCAACTCCCCTTCCCGTACCAGCCTCTAGAAGGGAGCTGCCTGTCTGTCGCACCCTGATTTATACTCACGGCTAATGTCAGAGGAAAGCAATGTGGAAAACCCTGGCATAAACACTCACAGAGTTTAAAGATTATGATTCAGTGTTATGGGAGGACTAGTTCTCCAATACAGCTATGCCTGCTGCCTCTCTCTATCTTGCTCTCTCTCTCTCTCTCTCTCTCTCTCACACACACACACACACACACACACACACACACACACACACACACACACACACACACACACACACACACACACACACACACACACACACACACATGCTGACACACACTAGCATTCTCCCGTTCTTCAGGCTTATCTTAACAGACTGACCTATATGGCTTGCATTTTTCAGGGAAATTTCCTGTACCGGTCTCTCTCCTTTTTGTGCCTGCTGTGCTCTTTCTGTTCCTTGAATTAAAGGTTTCATATTATCATAGAATAAGACTTTGCTGTGTTTTGGTATGACTGTGTTTGTGGTTGGTTTCTTAATGTGTATCTTGGTTCACTGTCTAAGAAAATGTGAGCGCAAACAGCTTCGAATTGATACGTCCTTTTCCTCCGTGTGATCGTGTGAGTGAACCGACAAGCTCCACAGCTGCTTTGTGTGTGTGTGTGTGTGTGTGTGCGCGCGCGTTTGCTGCTTATTGTGCAAGGCTGCACTGAGGCCGTGAGTACAGCACACCAGGCAAGCGTCTGAAACATTAATGCAGAATCCCGATTAGCCATGCCATCACAGAACCTCCTGCTCCTCGCCTATTGATTTTCCTTCCGTTGCCCCCCCTCCCCCTCCCCTTCTTCAAAAAAGCCAGGAGGGAAGTGTCTTAAGAGGCAGAGCTGCTCCTCTCCCAGGCCTCCTCCTCTGGCCCGGGCCTTCTCACACCGAGTCCAGCCCCTGCTCATCCCTACTGGGGCTACAGACTTCTGACAATAACCCCGGGTGCTGGAGGAGAGGTGTTGGGGGGGGCTGGCAGAGAGTGGTGATCATGGCCTGATCAGTATGCCGCTGCTGGATAGTGTTCACTCCAGAGAGAGAGAGAGAAGCTGTGTAATAATCACAGATGAAAGTTGCTGAGGGTCTGGTCAGCTTGACTCTACCTCTTTCACTGACCTGAAGGAAGGGATGAACATCTCTGATGGCTTAGCCCAGAGACAAGCTCTGCATTCCAAATCTCATACTCTTTCTTTTTTTCTATTCTACATACTAAAGCTGATCATAAAAAGAATCTAGTTAGCATGCAGTAAGCATACAATTGGGACATATTCTTTTACTTATTTATAACATTGCACCTTGTTCTTGCCTCTTGCTTATATATCGGTTGCATCGCTGGTTGTTTCCATACGGAGGCTCCGTCGATGTGACGTCACTTCCAGTGCGCACTGGATTGTGGGTCAGAATTACCTAAATAGTATGCTGATTTCAACACTAAAAATCTTGACCGGATGTAGTAGGCATCCATGTATTTTTAAGCATGCTAAATCTGAACAGAAGAATTGGGACATCCTAAATATTTTTTCTACAATACTAAATAGCAGAAACTATGGGTGTTGGAACGCAAGGATGGGCTATACATCTATACATCTATACATCTATAGCGCCACACTGTTGATCAGGGGAATCTGGCTTAAGTTCCTTGTTAAAAAAAAGGTGCATTTAGGAACAAAGAACCCCTTCAGAATTGTAGCAAAGTAACTACGGCATGAATTATATATAGCTCAATATTATTATTATTCTATATTCATATATAGATATAAATATATATCTATATATGACACCACATCTGGCCTATCTACTCTTCCATTAGCTCCTGTGAGTGGAGCATGTTCATGGTGTCAACACAACATTTTCAAAAATAACTGAATATACTTGCTTTTACAATGCTAGACCATTTCAACTTTTACTTAATTAAGAAACAATGTATATAGTAGCATTTAAAAAATCTCCCACAAAAGGTTCGTATTGTAATTTAAGCATTTCACATAACTTATATCCACACATACTATTTTCCATTATTCCCAGTTATCTTAATTCCAACTGCAACTTAAACATGTCTATGGCGTATATTCTAGTGACCTATACCCTGCAATAATCTTGGGATTCTGGGAAATGGAATTCATTTAAAGCGGCTACAAGTAACATTTAAATATCTTTTAAACAGCCTCATGTTTCCTCTGATAATCATAAATTACCTTTAACAGCAAACGAGACCATCAGTGCAAAGAAAGACGTTTTTATATAGTTTTTATTACTGCTCCGATTTTCGGTTCGCTCGTGCAGGCTCTATGGTCACATATTCGTATTGGTCGCAGATTACAGTGTGGAGCAGCAACGCGATTTGAGAAGCCTATCCCTCCAGGTGAGGGAAGGGGAACGGAAGCCTTGTTTGAGACAGTTATTTGTCGTCATAATGACTGATAACGGGGCTGAACCATCAAAGAAAAAAAAGATTATGCAATGCTAAAAGGGAGAGTGATATAGGCTACGGGTGGGACGAGGTCGTTGCCAAGCAACGTGTATACAATTTCACGAGAGCGAAACTAGACTGCAGTGTTTACTCCTAAATGAATGAGCGGTTGGTACTAACACAACGTTTGCTTTGCTTCACCATCATCAGATAACCATTATCTGAAATAGTCATTATTTACAACGCTTATCAACAACACAAACACATTACCTCATCGTGATCCATACTAACTGCCGTCTCTCGTTCATTCGCTTTCTGTGAGGACACGTAATCTTTCAGCTCTGTGAGAGAGAGTAGTTAGGTGACACTGCTGCATCAACTCATTGCAATCAGGTGTGTGTAGCACTGACTGGCATTAGTTGATGCAGTGTCAAAACCGCTCTCACGGAGCCGAAAAGAGTCCTCACACTTTCAACACACGGACATGCACTATATTGCGCCCTTCTCAGTTCACACTCGCACGCCTGGCACGAGCTAGAAAACAGCTTTGCGACAGCGGGCGTCGTAAAAATACTACCGCTTTTGTCCAAAGGGGACGCCAACGTGCCATGTTACTCGTAGTGTCTTTAAGTCCGCTAATATAAACACTGCATGAATCAGTCATTTTTAAATGAACAATAGATCAAATGACTGTGTTACATGAAAGAGGTTGAGCCTCCTAGTGATGAACCCACAGAAGATCATCACCAACTCTGCACTTCCCCTCAGTTTATTATTCTCTCAGCTGCTTTGATAAAATGGTATTCTTCTTTTACAAATGATTAATGAGTGAATGAATGGGTGTTAAGAGATCTGCTACGAGCTACTTAAAGGTAACATATCATGCTAATGTTCAGGTTCAATTGTAATTTGTGTGGTGTAATGTGTTGTGTTGTGTAATTTGTGTTACTTGGGCTTCCACAAGGTAAGTTGCTTTTAATACAGTCGGTGCTCCATAGTGTGTTGATGACTATACCAGATAACTGGGGGGGGGGAAACACTGTGGATTTGTCTGGTTGCTATTTTCTCATGCATAAACAGAGTGTGTGTAGGCGTGTTAAAGTAGCTGTTACTTGCCCTGTGAACATGATACACACTCTGCAGAGAGCTCGACATGACTAGATCAGCACAAGCTGCTATAGGAACAACCTCCATTGCTGAATTTCTGTTGACGAGTTGACGTAGAAAACAGACTGATCATCCAGAGAGTGACAATAAAT
Organism: Ammodytes marinus; assembly: GCF_949987685.1. NCBI lineage: Eukaryota > Metazoa > Chordata > Actinopteri > Uranoscopiformes > Ammodytidae > Ammodytes > Ammodytes marinus. Next base: position 2,112,625 of record NC_137230.1, on the reverse strand, counting down.
GAGTGTTTGAGAGAAAGTTTCTGCACCTGTGTATGTGTGTGTGTGAGAGAGAGAGAGAGAGAGCGGGCAGGAAGGAGGGCAGCCAGGGGAAACCTGTGTATGTGTGTGTGTGAGAGAGAGAGAGAGAGAGAGAGAGAGCGGGCAGGAAGGAGGGCAGCCAGGGGAAACCTGTGCAAAACATCATTGCTCAAGGCATAATCGCTGTTAAATAGGTTGTTGACACACAGTCGGCTGTGTGCAAACATCTCATTTGGCCAATTATCCTCTTCACCGCGGTGGTGACTGGATGAAGATTCGGCAGGGACGCAGGGTGCAATTCTGTGTTGTGCTGTGTTAATGGAGCTACCAGATGTGTTTTAAAGGAAAAAGGGCCAGAGCACTGGGTGGCCTGCCATATGTCCAACATGGGAATGTGTGTGTGTGTGTGTGTGTGTGTGTGCGTGTGTGTGTGTGTGTGTGTGTGTGTGTGTGTGTGTGTGTGTGTGTGTGAGAGAGAGAGAGTTTCGGTAGGTGTGTATGAGCATGTGTAAGCATATTCTAGTCCATGACAATGTGTGTGCAGGTGTACAGGCAGGCTTTAATGTTTAGCGGACCACCCCAAGGTGCTACTTACTGCGACCACCTCCTCCCCTTAAAAAAACCCTGTAGCCTTAAACGCCTAAAAAAGCTTAACACCTACACACACTGGCAGAGAAGAGCACACTTGAAGATGATCCAATGAGTGATGATTCTTGGTGGAACATGATGACTCACTGATTTGACTCACTGCAAACGCTGCTGATATGATCAGCGTTTTGCATTCTGGTTCTAGGACTGTTCATTGAATGGAACGTCCTGAGTGTAGAGAAGACAGAAGTCCAAAGCAGGCCACAATGGATATGCCTTTGTTCTGAGTGCTTTGCTTTGATTGTCTGATAGTGCGTGTGATTCCCCAGTAGTTATAGATAGCAGCAGAAAAGCCCCTCCACCCCTAGGCTGCTGGCCCCTCCTGCCTCTAATCAATGACATGTTAAGCTTGCAGGCTTTTGAAGTGAGGGCTTCCAGAGGTGTGCTGGGGGGGGGGGGGGGGGGGGGGGCTCCAGGGGTATTGATGATGTGCGGCAATGGGACACAGGGGAGAGAAGCAAGGCAGGGATGGATGAAGAGAGTCCAGAGGCAGGCTTTAGCTGGGGGGATGGCCAGGGTTGACAAGGAGCAAAGAGCCAGTCTGGAAGTCATCAAATGAACTGGAATGACTGGACGGCTGGCCGATGGCTCAGCCTTGATGGGTCTCAACAGGTCATCTCACAACGTGGGTTTTTTTCCTACTGTGTCCATCTATTTGATTCCTTTTGTCTTGTAAAGAACAAGCCAGGAGGCTATCTAGAACAAGCCAGGAGACTATCTAGAACAAGCCAGGAGGGTATCTAGAACAAGCCAGGAGGGTATCTAGAACAAGCCAGGAGACTATCTAGAACAAGCCAGGAGGGTATCTAGAATACACATTGAAGGTATTGAAGGATGTTGTTCCATTTAGAACTTGTTCTTCAGTCAACACTTTATTTCTAGGACATAAGCACCAACAGTTATATTAAATAAATGCTTTTGGCTTTCTAACACAATTCAAGTGGATAATCAAACAGATTTAAACCCTGCTATTCCCTCCCACTCATCATTTGCATTTACCTAATTTATAGTAATAATAATTTATTTTCCTACACATTTTTTTTTATAAATAAATAAATGAAAAATAAATAAAAAGATAAAAGTTCATAGGAGTCATTATTCCTTAATCTTTGCCTACAGTGTTTGTTCTCCTTTTTCCTCCCCTTCCTCCCTCTTCCCTTCTGTCCCCCCTTCCTCTTTTACTTGACAGTGTTTTTGACAAATGTAAGAAGAGAAATACTGTGTCCCCCATGTCCTTAATAGCAAAAAACAAATAAACCAATAATAGTAGATCATACAAAAAAATACTCTTAAAATTGGAGTTCATTTTAGTCACTGGCTAAGCCGAACCCCCACTCCAAAAAAAACCAGGAGAGAGAGGACTTCAGCACCAATAGTTATATTAAATACATTTTCCAAAATAGCTTTGGCTAATCAACACAGTTTACACAGTGTTAACATTTAAATCAGATCATGATCATTCCCTTTACAAACAAACAAAGTTTTAACAAAGTTTGAGGTCCAAAAGAAATTCCTTCAAAATGCATAAACATATGAGGCTGTGCTGTATATGTGTGCATGTTATCTTGTATGCATTTGCTCATTTGTGGGCGAGTGTGTGTGCATTAGGAGTTGCATATATGTGACCCTGTGTGAATTGTGGATACTATAAGTACATTTATTTTTGTGTGCAAAATTGGGATCCATGTCTAATATTGTTTTTGTGTAGATGCCATGTGACTGTATGAATATGTACCTTTTGCCCTTGTGCATGTGTGTGTGTGTGTGTGTGTGTGTGTGTGTGTGTGTGTGTGTGTGTGTGTGTGTGTGTGTGTGTGTGTGTGTGTGTGTGTGTGTGTGTGTGTGTGTGTGTGCACAGCCCTGAGAACTTGGCATGGTGTCAGCGGGGTGCTGCAGCAGTGAGGGGGAGCTGCTGTGTATTTGGCCTCTTTGCTGGATCCCCTTTCAGCCTGATACTATCCCACAGCTCTGAGCTCTCAGCTGCACCTCCACAGCTCCAGCTCGCATACCCACAAGTCTCTCTCTCTTATACCCACCCAGATCACTGTTTTAACAAAGCAGGATCTGGCCCAGTAGCGGCTGGTGGCGATATTGGGTGGGAGAGCTAACAAATGCAGGGCCTATAAACATCCATAGTTCACGCTGCAGCAACAACAAAATCACATCAGAGGTACAGTCCAGAGATACAGCACCAAGTTACAGCAAGTAATAATACTCTGCAAAAAAATTAGAGAAGTAGGCTACAAACATGTTCTGATGCAAACAGTTTCTCTCTCTCACACGCGCGCGCGCACACACACACACACACACACACACACACACACACACACACACACACACACACACACACACACACACACACACACACACACACACACACACACACACACACACACACACACACAGTCGGCCTGCACAGCAACAATGGTACTATGATACTTCATCAGCCAGTTTCTGTTCATACACAGCTAACATACAATCAAGCAACTTGTTTTTGACGTGTAGCCTACTTGGCAACCTGTGCGTTTGACAGGTGATCGGCTAAAGGGCTATCTAAAAAAGAGAACTGCTCAACGAAACACCACCCCGCTGGAGAGAAGTTGCAGAATCATCAGAGCCCCTCAGAGCTAGCTCGTGTGCCCCACATAACTTAATACAGTCCACAATCCTTAACAGCCAATGTCTTTTTTCTTTACCTGCTCATTGTGTCTCTGTATAGAGATGCGGTGGCCCCGTCATCCTGTTGACAGGCAATATTAACTTTGTCCAACATCGACAGCTTTACACAGTTCCCAATGTGACTTGCACTGTATTCTGTTTCTATTACGTTTCTTGATTTTAGACGATAAATGTATTACATCCATAACCCCTTGTTGGGTTCAAGCCGTGTCTCCTCCAAACAGCAGCACGCACGGGAAACAGAGAAGTGCGATTTAGCTACGCTAGCCGTTAGCCAGTCCTTCCTTTCAAACTAAGACACGCTAAATGAATGATTTTGTCATGTGTCTTTTTATTTTATTTGGCAGCATTTGGGCGATGTGCCCCTAGTCTCTTTATTTCTTTTTCTTCCATAATCATTAACGAAAACGGCTGAGACAGTAGATGGTCCAACTCATAATGTATGTTAGCACCGGTTAGCACTGGCCATTGTTGACACTATATCTCCCGCCTCCAACAGTGACAATCACCAGTGAGAGTCACTGTCACTGTTGGAGGCGGGCCTAAACTCACTGTAGGCCACTGTGATAGGTAGAAAGTCAATGGTCTGAGCTAGATTCATCTAGCCCAAATGGTCTCTAAATCGAGGGGGTATGTCATGATACCTGTCAATCACGATTGGACAGCACCGATTGGACGCTGATTCTGATAAGTGTGGGCTTAGAAAAGTCAGCCCAGACAGATATGTATCCTGTGTTTTTGTGATTATTTGGTCCTGTTGCTGCTTGTTTTGCACAAAATCAACCAATTCTAAGTGTTAGTAACTATTATATTTTAATAATTTCATTCATTTAATAATGTTCTCATGTTTATTATAAAAGATAGGGAGGGCTTAGCCCCACTAGCCCATTGATACCGGTCGTCCCTGATCTGGCCACTTTCATTTCATTTGCATCTCTCTTAACACTGTTATTACAAGTGCTTAAAAATAAAAAATAGAGCAGAACCTATTTCAGATAAGAAGACAGGCTAACGCTGATGAAAAACAAAACTCCAGGCTTTAATGTATTCCTGCTTTGGTTCCCAATAGAGACAGTGCGGAACGTGTCATAATCGGAGGCCACGCCCATCGTGGGGGAAAATAATTCACAGCGCTCCATTCACTTTATATTGAATGACACAGTATTCTGCAAACAAACTTAATAAAAACGTAATAAGACATCCCAGGTTATACATGCTTTTTACATATTTCAATTCTTCCTAACAGAATGAGATGCATATCTTACCACTATGTTACATAATGTGTTATTTGATATAGAGCTTTACTGTAAACACTGTTCAATGCTTTTCAGACACCACTAACACTGCAGGATTTTCCCTGCATACATGTTCATTTCTTCATGTTCATGTCAGTATTAGTCAACGAGTTGACTAAAACCTATATAGTTTCAGTCAAGACAAAGTTTGAGCATTTCATAGCAAACTGCTTCCAGTTTAAACTCGATCTGAGGTCATAGATCGCTTCAGGCTCCAAAACTGTTGGCTATGCTCTGCATTTGTGCAACCGTAAAAATGACCTAGACATACAGGAAGAGAAGTCATAAATTACTTATTTAAAAAAAAGAAAACAAATAAAACTGTATTTGAATGACTTCCTTAGGCCTCCACCTGTAAAGATATTAGTCATTGTATTTCTATATGTTTCTCTTAATCCGCGTCTTGAATGAATGTATTGAGAACAACTATTGAAAGACTCAATGCATTTACCCTGTTTTGTTAAAACTGCGTTTAGTTTAAGCTTTTTCATTGTTGAAATGTCAATCCTGTACCTATAGCTCTTATTCAAACTGGCACTTGTTATTTAAATGGATAACTCTCCATCAGCCCATCCCCTTGATTGGTTCATTTTGACCCAAGAAGGTGGGCCGAGTGCGCCTCCCCCATCAGTGTTAGTGTGCATCATCAGATTCACAGATGGGTATTGATCGATTCTTCTCAGAGTGGTGGTGATAATGTGACAAACAGCAGTCATTTCCACTGAAACATCACTTTGGCCCCACTAGCAAAGCCTTTATCACAAGGCTATCGGAGGTTTCCTGGAAGTACTCTTCTTGGCACTGGGGACCGGTCAGACCCATGAGCCAGTGGATCAAATGACAACTGTCTTAATGACTCTTGTCACAGTCGCTTCCTGGAGCCGTGACACAGGCGTGGTGGGTGAGAAGTGGAAACTATAACGAGTAGTAGACTGATTTATAGTGGAGCACAAATATTAAAAAAATACAGAAATTTAGAAGTGAAGAAGTGATTCTATCCATACCACTGTGTCCAATGGAACACATGTACTGTAGCTGCCCACAGAGACTGCTTAACACTCACGCTTCAATCTTTGCTTTTGCTTTAATCTCAGCGTTCAAATAAGATGTGTGAAGCATGGCTTCACACATCTTATTTGAATGCTGCAAGCTTTATTTGACTTTGTTTAACTTTTGGGGTTATTTGAATTATTGAGGCGTTGCTGTGTTTTCACAAGGAACGAATATGACGGCTTCAAATGTGTTGTTTATACCGGCCAACTGTCTAAACCCCCCAAATTATTAGCAATTATAAAACGGGTGGCTTAAATCCAGCGATCTGATTGGTTCCTAACTGTTGTATAATGAGCGTATACATAACTGCGTTCCAATCAGTTTGTGACCTTTTTTTCTTGATCAGTGACTTCATCAATTGTTTATCACCATAGTTAACAATCCACCCCTACCCACTTCTACTGTTGATACTGAGCACAGGTCAATCATTTTCTGTGTATCAGGAAACTGGCAAACTCACGCAAACAGACCCTGGCTGTATAGTGTTTCTCAGTTACAAGACTGAGTTAGAATTAGAAATATTTTAATATATTTCCAGAGTTACTGTACACATTGTCCCGTTTGTGCCTGTCATGTTTTCTTTTGTGAACTTGAGTAAACAGCCTCCAAGTCAAGCAAAGCACTAAGCATTAAGCATCTAGAATCATCATATAATATCCCAGCTCATTTGATATAATGGTGTTCAGGGAGCCACCCCGCTGCAGACACAGACACTGCCACATCAGCACTCAGTGCGTGTGTGTGTCTCTGCATGTGTGTGCATGCGTCTCTCATCTGTGTGTGTTCCTCTGTGTGTGTGTGTGTGTGTGTGTGTGTGTGTGTGTGTGTGTGTGTGTGTGTGTGTGTGTGTGTGTGTGTGTCTCAATGCTGATTGATGTCTCTGGCTTTGTCAGCCCTTTGGCATAGGTGGAACAGGTGTGACTCTGCCACAGAGCGTGGCTCAGACAAGCCATATCACGGCACAATGAGGTCATTGTGCAACACCAACATTCCTGCACAGGGCCCTCGGACGTTTACAGGCTGGCGGTAGTGTGCCGACGGTGTGTGTGTGTGTGTGTGTGTTGCTCCAGGTGAGGGGGATTTGGATGAGATTTGTATGAAAGAGATGTGTGCTCACCAGCTGCGTGTCCCTACAGACACTCTCAGAAACACCTCCAAGGCAAAGACACACACACACACACACACACACACACACACACACACACACACACACACACACACACACACACACAAACAAAGACACAGGGACGGGCCAAGTGACGATTCTCCAGTGTTGCAAAATCAGCATCTTATGTGCATGTGAGTGGGAGTTTTTCCGAGCGTGTCACCCTTTGTCCCTGATACAGTCAAGGCTGCCTTGGTTCACATGGATCCTAGGGTCCAATATGGATGTTACTATGGAGATGAAGTCATCTGCTGCTCTGACTCAGGCAGCTCACTGGCTGTGACATCTGTGTTTGTTTGGATCCTCTGTGTCCTCCTAACAATGAGACACAGCACATGTAAGCTCACTCCCCCTTTCTCTCTCTCTCTCTCTGCCTGTCTGCGTTTACCCTGCCTTCATCCTGGACATGGGTTACCACTTGTGGTGAGGCGAGGTGCGATTGACCGTGTTCCCCGAGTGTGAGTGTGTGAGTGTGTTTATATGAATACTGCTATCCCCAGGGTTGGGTGTCTGAACTGGGTCCCTTTTAGCTGCATTACAGTTTAACCGGCCTTGACTTGCTGTGCGGTGACATGTCTGCACTGCACTGACTGGGAGGATCTGCTCCGTGTGTGTGTGAGTGTGTCTGTGTGTGTGTGTGAGTGTGTTTCTGTGTGTGTGGATCAGAGTGGGTGTAAGGCTAGAGGCTGACTGCTGGGCTATGCTTGAAAGACTTCTGGCATGTGCTGGTGCCTGCATTTTTCACCCTTGACTGGAAGCATATGCTGTAGCACAATCGAGACAGTGTTAGACGGGGCTTGGCGTGAGGGACCCAGTCAGCTTCCTCCACATCTGGCAGCGCTTGGCCCCTTCTTCCAGGTGAGTCACATCCCCCGGGAGGGTGGCTCTGCTGCTGGCCCTCGGCCCTCTGTGCCCAGGCATCTGGAAGTGTCTGGATCCTTCTCCCAGTCACACACACATCTATCTCCACATGCTTTTCCAATTTCATCACCCCACACCCCCACCTTCTCCGCAGCCCCCCCAGCCACTCACTCACTGACCCCTACTGTGCCCACATTTACCCCCACTCTCTCCAGGTGACATGCTTTAAGCAAGACAGATGACCAAAGAGGACACAGGGTCACTTTTTGGTGTGCATTTGTATTTCTTTGAATGAAAGTATTATTTATTCTCGAGATGTAAGAATGTACACACACAAACTTCTTCATGCATGGCTGCTTTATTTGCTTGTATGACTGTGTGTGTGTGTGTGTGTGTGTGTGTCCACCAATCGGGGGGGATTGGTGGACGGGGGGAACAGCTTCCTCCCCCTGACCCTTACACAGGAATGTCACAAGCAACCCGGGTAATTATGTCCCCTAGCCTGATGGCTGTTGGGGAGCCCAGCTGTGTGTGTGTGTGTGAGTGTGTGTGTGTGTGTGTGTGTGTGTGTGTGTGTGTGCGTGTTAGTCTGGATAGGAGGGGGAGGTGGACTGATGGGAGTTGCATGTGTCAGAGTGGATTGATCATGACACAAACAGATGTATGTTAGTAAGAAACATACTGGTGTCGGAGCGGCTCTATCCTGATCATTAAAGAGATGAAAATAAACATCTTGCTCTGATTAACAGCGGCTGTCCCCACGGACTTGTCAGCGGCTCTGCCGACACGCCACACCAGGCCCGTACACATGTGTGTGTTTTAAGTGTCTAAGAATTAAAATAAATAATAGGAAAGTGTATGGGTATTTTGATTTTGTTAAAAGAAAAAATGACCTCTCCCATTGCTATGATATTGTCCCTAAACAGCGTGCTTCTCTTTATCTATTGCACTCTATCTTTCTCAAACACCCGCACTAACACACTCATAGCTTCACTCTCTCAGAGGCTATTTAGAAAGGAATGCTCCCGGAGTCTCACATTTCACTAAAGAACCAGAAAACGAGGGGGAGAGTGAACAACATCAAAATTGAGGAAAGGGGGGTGGGGGGAGGGGGGGCTTATGTGTGTGTCTGTGTTATTGTGTGTCATTTTTAGCATTGTTTAAAAAAGTGTACTGCCATAGCGCCAGAGCTGCCCAATGTCATTATGCCACAAGCATCTGGAGGGCTAATGAAGTCAGCTCTTTGATTCACTGTGTCACACACAGGAGTGAAGCTTGATTAGCATAGGGGTCACATTGTGTATACAGTATGTGTGTTTCTGATATTGCCAGACAAGACACTCTTCTCCTCTTCATTCTCTTGGCCTGGTCTGAGGTGACTGGACTGTCCATTGCAGTCCAGCACACACTCCTGGAATGATCACAGTATCTCTTGCTCATTTGACTGACAAGTGAGAAAAACAAAGTCGAAATTGGCTGTGTCAACTCCAACTGAAATGGCTCTTGTGTACTTCTAAGTCTATCTGAAGTCTTCAGTTCTGCAACGCCAGCCTTCCTAATGAGGCACCTCTCTCTCTCTCTCTCTCTCTCTTATGTTGAAATGATAGCCTCAGAGAAGATTTACTGTGAGCGCGCCTTGCAAGCGTTGATCAGCCCAGACTTGTAAGACAGCTTCCACAATCCAATTTTCTACCTTGCTGTATTCATTTGAAATTGCCTCACTGATGCCATCTTGGGTCAAACTTGGTTGAAAGGAAAAAACAAGCACCTGTCATTCAAAGCTACACACGCATTCCACCAATCATCTCATACCTGAAGGTTTCTTTAGCTTTTCATTTTATCTGGCCAGTGTTTGGCATTTACTGATGAGAACAGTAAATGTAAAGACAGTAGATTGAATCACTGCTGTAAGAGAACGTCCTCACAACAAAGAAAAAATGGCAGGGCCAATCAGGGCCCACATTCTGGCCTGAAGATTATCTAATAGTGGAAGGCAGCTTCTGATTGGTACATGTAGGCGTCAATCCGGACGTTTTGTAAACGGGCTCCTCCCGGCGGACATTTGAGAATGTCCAGACGTATCTGTGAGAGGGAAACACATATGAAGCTCACAAGATCAGGATGGATTCCTATTTCTGAGTCTCTTAGTAAGATCAACACTAAAAACAGAAATTAACCTTCTGGATTAGCGTTTAGAGCTAATTACATACAGTACAAATCTACCTCCAGGGTAACAAGACGGCTGACCAAACGTAAGCTAAATAAAAACTATCTGGTTAAGGTTAGGGAAATATTTGGTTTATTATCACTGTTCGAAAAAACTACTTTCTTCAAGAAGAGTTCTGGTATTTTTCATACTGGGTTTTTAATCTCACATTGTGCCACAATTGGACCAGACCTGACCAGTTTAAACCAAACCAAACCATACCAGACCTGACCATCTTAAACCAAACCAAACCAAACCATAGCATTGGCTCATGTGAATGGAACCGACAAATGGTGTCTTCCTACTGACAGGATCAGAACAAATCAGAAAATGCTAGTCTTCTACCTTTTTGTAGCTTTGGGAGCTAACATGCCTGTCTCTGATATGCCTGCATTTATCTCCAGTAGAATAAAAGTGAATATGTGTGTAAATCCACAGAACTCGCTGTCAACTACATTCTACCAAAGGAATATTCGCTTTGTGAAATTGCTGACAAGAGTGTTTTTTGTGGATTCTGTTGCTGTGAACACTACAAACAAGAACCTGACATATCTATCCACCTCTGGGAATAATCACATATGTGGACATTGTGAAAGGCTAAACTGAGGCTTCCTACCATGATTCTTCACTCAATACTTACCTTTGTATCAAGCCTTTCCTTTTACACCAGCCCCAAGAGTGCAACAAAAGTGAGGAATGGGCGCTGTCATCTCATGGTGCTGGCCCCATGGACACAGGCCACCATAGCCTGCTAAAGGGAGCCCTCAGGTGCTGGCTGAGCTCACACTCAACTGCTACAAGTCCCAACAAAGCCCTGACACAGCCATGCCACAACACAGGCCCTGAGGTGATCTGTCTCTCTGTGCTTCCACATGCACACAGACTTCTAAAGCCTTAACTTGAATCATCAGCCCGCCGGCAGCAAGACAGACAAGAGATGGATTATGGGGAGATGAAATAAAACACTCTCAAAAACTGATGCCAATTGATCAAATCTAAAGTCACTAAACCAACTTTAAAGTGAATGTATAAGGTTTTAATTGAAAAGAGTTGTGTGTATTTAATATAATTTATTGTACTCTGTCTATCCCTCCAAACCACAAACTGTTTCACCAGCAGTTGATCATGTTCAGTAGCTAACTCCCACCATTGGCTGTAATAACACAACCATGCAACTTTTTGGTTTTCCAACTCCGTTGAGGTTCCAGGGGCCAGGTACTAAACGATGACAACACTGCAGACCACTGATTGGTCAGAGAATGAATGGGCGGCACCCTATCCTACTGGCTCTTTGTTATATATTCTTATAAAAAACGGGATCAACGAGGTACAGCCGTTCCTCACATACCTCCACCAGTGAGGCTTGGAAGAGGTGTAGTGCACATTAGCATGTTGGTTAATGTTACATGCTGAAAAAATAGATCAAACAGTAAGACAGTCTGCTATGACACGGCATGTTTCTCTGAGTGGTGAGGACCTAACAAAAACAAAATGTGACAATAATCGCCCTGATGAAGACTGAGTAGAAACGAATAGCTGCTAATGTTGCTATGACGACCAGCTACACAGAGTATCATGGGTACTACTTTATGTTGTAATGGGTAACTACCTCCAGAAAAGGACCAGGTACCAAAAAGAGTAGAGTAAAATAGAGCCAGTACTTTTTAGTGGAGAAGCGCCATTAGAGTCCTACGCTGGTATGCCTGCCATCTAGCCTGGTCCTACCAGACCATCGTACTTTATTTCATTTGTACAGAAGGTCTGGAACTGCTCAATTGACAAACGTTCACTCACTTGGAGGCGGGTGTCTGTTCAGGTTTAAAATGATTGGATCTGCCCAGTGCCACTCTGGATCTGCCAACCAATCGCATAGCGTTTGGTCGTGACATATGTCTTGCGCCGGGACCGGCCGGGAACCAACAAAACTCAGCAAAGCTTGTTCTTGCTCCGGCTTAAATGTTTTGATATTCGCCTACTGAAGGGAAAATTTAATTTGAGCGGAAGAAGGTAGGCGGGCGGAGCCAGGATACCTTACCTGAGCTGTTAAAAAATATCAACCTGATTCTTGATCATCGATATATTTCTTTTTGTTTGTTTTTACTTGTTCCGTATCTCTAAACAATATTAAGTATTTAAAGTATAAGTGAAAGTGTGTCCTCCTGACTGGCATCTTCTTTGGTCAAAAAGAAAATGATGTTCTTTGTTGTAGGTCAGAGCAATAGGCAGTGGATCAAAGATGCAGCAAGGTGTGGGGGGTTGGATGTAGTGGGGTGTTTGTTTGGACTAGAGTTTGAAAGAAAAGTAGAAAGTCCAGTGGTGGTTAATTGGTATGTTTAGATCTGAGGTCATGAGGGTGACAACAGGACCACAGCGCTCGGCCCCTGAGCGGCTGATGGATAGAAAGCCACCACAGAGATGCTGCTCAATCTAATCACAACTAAACACTATGAAGACACGCACAGACCTTCTCTTCTGCTTTTCCTCTGTGACTCACCCCTCTTCCCTGGCCCTCTCCGAGCTCTCGCTGTGCCCAGGGCCCAGGGGAGGTCACAATGTGTCACAGCAGCAAAGGCCTCCACATTAGCCCCCTATCACCTTTTTATCTTTGTCATCTATTATTATGGGTTTGTCTTCTGAAAGGCATTTGCCAAAACATCAAGCTGTTTTGTACCATAGAAATCCATTCTGTTGTCCAGTCAGTGTGCTCCCCCTCAGATAGTTGTGGTTCCTGTACTATTGTGGTGGTATGATTTGAAACAATATGGTTTGCATCGTGTTTTTCTGTGAAACCCTTATGTGTGACTGATCTGACCCGCAAACCATTGCTGCAGGGCTGTGAGCCTTTACACCATGAGTAACTCATTTCAGCCTGATAGTGTTTTAGTGGTCTGTCTCACACCAGTACTGAACCAATACAATTCATATTTAAATCCAACCGGCCTCATGCCTCGTACTTTACTTTTGCTTTATCACAAAACTCTTTTGAGGGCCCACATATCTGATTCATTCAGTGATTCAATTCGATCAGATTTTGTGGACACAAATTAATGCTGCTCTAGGCAAAATTTGCATCTAATTGCATCTTTCCATTAACGTTGTATGCAATAGGACCGGCTCTGAAATACGCTCAGCATAGGCCTGTGTGTGAACACACAGTAGAGACGGGAACACCATAACCTCACACAGGATAAGCAGAGATAATGGATAGGTGGATTAGTTCAAAACACATGTTATTTAAACTTCATATCAGAGAATGACACTGAATAAGCGGCCACCCTGCATGATGTTCTAACCTTTTTGCATTTGGTTTAAGTCACTCAGCCTCCTCCCCTGTAGTACCCAGTTTAGCGTAATGACAGCGGCAAAAGCTTCTGAAAGGTGCTGCTCACTGTATAAATGATTCCCTTTGTGAGTTGCTTTGTGTCAGGCTCTGTAACGAGATGCCTTATACAGTGTGTGTGTGTGTGTGTGTGTGTGTGTGTGTGTGTGTGAGAGAGAGTGTGTATCTGAAAGTTTTCATTGAGATCGAATGGCTGTCAGAAGTGACAGAAATGAACGGTTCTCCATCGGACCCCCAGAATAACTGAACTTGTTCCAAAATGTGGCTGCAAATAGGGAGGGAAAACCCAACAGCACAAGTCCTTCAAATTTAACAATGAATCGTTTTGCCCTCCTAATATGAATTTCAACATTGTGAGTCCAGTGTAGATAACTAACCACTGAGCTGTGTAGATTTGTATAGAGGAAATGTGCATCTTATATCGTTCTCAGTGGCGGCTCCTGACAATAATCTCAGGGGGGGCAATTGTTGCCATGATGGGAAATATGACCCAAAATGAACCTAAATCAGATAGCATATGACAATGTCATATTGCATTTAACTGTTTGTTTTTCCTGTTCATCTGGCATAACCACTCTGGCAACATTAGACAAGCATTGCACTGTACAGTATTTTTGGAAATTAAGTTAGTTAATTTCTTGAATAAAATTATTTTAGCTCTAAAATGATTTAATTATCCGGCTGTGGCCATCACAGATAACTTGTCATCTACCAGTGTGCTCCTCAGATAGGCTTCCTTTAAAAGTTAGGAGACAAAAATGGATGCTGGCATAGCATGTGCAACATTAACAGTGCTAATCATCACATTGGTTTGGGTTACTACTGTCTACAGCACTTGGTAGGCGGGTGTATGTCGGACGGTGAAAGCAGCTGTCAGCTAAACGACGATCAACAGCTGATCGCCGTTCAATAGCCGATCAGCTGTTGAACGGCGCTGGCTCGTATAGATTGATGTTTAATGTTTGTTTTACCTTTTCTGAGAGATGATGCATAGGGGTGACACCCAAAGTTATCCATGCGGTCTCTGTGCTGCCATCAGGATGGATAAAAAGCCAGTATACAGTCCATATCATCATGCAGCGGCAGCAGGACAGAGCGTTAGCGCATTAGCATCCTGCTAGCCTCGTTAGCCGTTCAAACGAGCCCCGTGAAAATCCGCGTTTATAAGATCCCCCAATCCATCTTGGTAGATACTTGCTTGATGGTTACATTTTGTCTGGGAAAGACCTAGTCCGAGTCCGATCAAGTAAGTAGCTTGCCAGCCTAGCCTGAGTTGATATAAAGTTGTGTTGGTCTTGAATATGACCGCTCTGGGCTGCATACTGGACATGTGACTGTATTAGTCACTGTAATTGGTTTATTGTTTACTGTACGTATGACGACAACACGTTAGGGCGAGCACCCCCGGAGCCCATAGAGATTGCATTGCGAGGCTTGCAGTTTGAAAAAAAAAAGTTTTACATTGATGTCTATGAGAGCGCTGGGGGCGATTTTCAACCAGCCCGACATCGCCCCAGAGTGACGGTACAGAGCACAGACGCTGATTGTACAATGATATTCAGACTTAGATGCAGGTAAAAACTGTATTGAAATCATAAATTATGATTATTAATACAAAAAAAAACAAAAAAAAACATCATTATTATCATTATTATATTTTCGTTTTTTGCTGATATGGCTCAAGGAGGGCGGCGCCCTATCGCCCTCTATGGGCGAGCCGCCACTGATCGTTCTCCAATCGGCCATCTTGATCGGCCATTATCCCCACATTAGTTATTTTCAATACTCTGAACCAATAATTATGGTTAGGGTAAAATTGAAAATGTTTTAACTTAAAGATATCATCATGAATTATTGCGTTTTTACAACATGTTAGTGTCCAAACAGAACAGATTCAGGATACAGCCTTTTCCATTTTACAGTATAAATCAAAAAATACTATGTAGAGGTCTTAAAAATGCCTTTTCATTATGTTTTGAAGAAGAAAATGTCTCATAAATCCGACAATGAACAACATATGAAAATAGTTGTTTTTGATTTTTGGGTCAGAGTATTGAGAAAAACTATCAAATCATGCACTATCAAACCAAAATTATCACACCATTTCTCACAGAGGAAGTTTGTTATGTAGAAAATCAACACACTAACATGCTGTCAAAAGGCAATAGAGATTTCAACTCTGGCATTATCCAATATCTAGATTTTTGGTTTTTAAAGATATGCAAATTTGTGCATAATTTGTGAAATGTGCTAAATTTGCATATTTATTCAAATCTTTTTGAAAAAAACTTCAATAAAAAAAACATTGTTTTAATGCCAGTAATCAACTGGCAAAGTTTCATGATGATATCTATAAGTTAAAAAATTTAAATTTTACCCTCACATTAAACCGTGGTTCCAATTTTCTATTTCTGCCCCTGTAGCTTTCCAGCATCCTTGAAGGTCCTAGATATAATTTCTGGTGAACAACCTTTTACAACAGTCCATGCCCATAAAATCACTTTGCCCCCTGGGTAATTGCCAAATTTGCATATTTACAAACATTAATGAAAAACTAATACAGAAAACAATTGTTTTAATGTCGGTAATCAACTAGCTAAGTTTCATGAAGATACATATACCTTAAAGTGTCAAGGCATTCAGTAATACATAAAGTTGCGTCATGTAGCTTTGAATTGTGTATGTATTCCTATTCTCTTCTTCATTCCTCTCCTGCATAAACTGTCCGTACAAAGGCTGAGCATATGGAGAATGAAAAGGCAGCTGATGTCCCTGTGTGAGTCATTGTGCCCAGGAGTTGCCATAAACTTTTCTCAGTAAGTGTGCTAATGTGGATGGGAATATGAGTGTGTTTGTCAGGGTGTGTAGGAAAGCTGGGATATAGAGTTCACAAGTCAAGCAGGGATGAAAACCTCTCGTCACAGCAGTTATACACTCCCCTGTTCTTAGTCTGACTCACATCTCCACTCATTGGGTCTGGTTAGCCCCTGTAGTCTTCCTACACAGGCAGCTGATGTTGAAGGCAGACCGCATTACAACAGCACTGGCTAGTTACACTGTGTAGTCTGACTCACTGGATGTTGAAAGTTGAGATTGGGCCATTAGCCAATCATAGGGCTGCCGACTACGGATTCTGTCGGCAAACTCCTCCTCTTCCACGCTGGAAATGCCATGCTCGTTTAATTCTCCGCTCAAGGCGGGACAAAACCAGGCCCCCAGGACTGTGCCTTCTCCGGGAATCCAGCAGTGCTCAGTGGCCAAGCCTGGTATCAATGGGCTGTGGATGGGCTGTGGGAGGGGCTTATTTTCATGGGGCCCGGTCCCAGATATCCCCGAGCACTACACTACACACGGCGAACAAGATTGTGTCTTCGCAAAAATGTTCTGGATATCAATCATAGGCTCATAGCCCAACGGCTTTCAGTTTGAGCCGTTTGTTTTCGTGGGAGGAGGAGGGGTGGGCAGCCGTGGGCAGCTGAACAGAGTCGTACATGAACATACAAGTTATGAACAGAGTCGTACATGAACATACAAGTTATGAACAGAGTCGTAGTGAAACAAAGGTTTCTGTTTCGGCCCGGCCTCACGGCAGGAAAATAAAACTAATTCTTACTCATTCTGATGAGGCAATTGCGTTCACAGCTACAACTTTGGTCTTAGTAAACTTTAAAAAGCTAACTTAAGCATTTGAACCTTTGTTTGGTTGATTTCACTAGTTCACTTGGAGCACCATGGACCTATAAAGATGTAACACACGCTATCAAAACAGCACTAGCCCAATAGTTTGGTTTAGATGGCTGGAGGAATCTTCATTTAGAACTTGTTAACCACTGTATTACTTTACAAAAACGGAGTGTAATTTGAAAATCACATATAGCGAATCATCGGGGGGTTAGTGACTTATACGCCTATGGTTGGTAAACAATTCAACTGTGCTCGCTAAGACCTTCAGCTTACAATGCTAGAAAGCGAGAATGATTCTACATCCGCTACCAGTCCGCTACGCTTGCCGCCCTCTTTCTTGATATGTCCATAATGCCGCTACGTCATGCTTCCGGGCCCCATGAATTTCCGGATTAATGCTTCCTTGTTGTTGCGCTGCGCCAATTAACAACTTTCATAGGAATGAGTGGGCGCCGTGTCTCAACCGCCGTGTCTCAACGGTTTTCAATCCGCTGTCCATTTCTTTATATGTCCATGGACACAACAGATAAGTGGGCAAGTGTGTGCAATTAATTAACACTTGTGTTTCCCCTGAAACCTTCAGTTGTGTGTTTTTACTAGGGCTGTCAAATTAACGCGTTCATTTTGATTAATTAATCACAGAAAAAATAACACGTTAAAAAAATTAAAGCAGATCAATCGCACTTCTATAATACCCTCTGACCTGGTGCAAAAGGGGTGCGATGATAGCGCAGCTGCACCTGTAGCTTGTGGACACGGCCCGCATGGGATTAAAGAGTAAAGAAAGAAGCAGGGGAAAGGGGCCGAGGGCTCTATGGATGTGTGGATGCTTCGGGCAAATAAGCATGAAGGTAGGAAGACATCTTGTGTTATTCTCCGCAGTGTCTGTGCATTATTGATTTAGTGGGTGCCTAATTTAGCCTGGTCCTACCAGACCATCGTACTTAATTTCATTTGTACAGAATGTCTGGAATCGCTCAATTGACAAACGTTAACTCACTTGAAGGCGGGTTGAAGTTTAAAACTATTGGATCTGCCCAGTGCCACTCTGGATCTGCCAACCAATTGCATAACATTTAGTCGTGACGTATGTCATGCGCCGGCTTCTGTGCCAGTATGGCCAAAAATCTGGCCAGAGAAAACCTAAGAATATACCGCAGGCCCAGACTGACTATTGAAGGGAAATGAAAATTGAGTGGAAGTAAGTTGGCTGGCGGTGCGAGGCTATGCCTAATTAACAATGTAGGTTCAAAACTATCAGTATCTCTCAATCTTCCTCCGTGTGTCTCACTTTTGTTTCCTAGCTGCCTCGTCTCCCGGATAAACGGATTCCCGCCCCATGTCACTCTTCCTAGCCTATGCCTGCCTTTTTCCGCTTTTGTTTGTGTGTGTGTGTGTTGTGTGTGTGTGTGTGTGTGTGTGTGTGTTTCTGTGTGTGTGTGTCAATATTTTTGGCTATGAGTAGGACGATGGTGAATGCGTCGTCTGCTGTCTATTGTGGGAGATAGACAGTCGTCATTTAGCCTGCTTGTTTTTTTGTGGTTTTAAATAGAAAATTCAGTCCTAGTTCCTAATTTTATTTCATGTTGTATTTTCATGAAACCTGGCTGAGGGGAGGAGACAAGTTACGAGAGAGAGAGAGAGGGAGAGGGAGAGAGAGAGAGCGAAAACAAACGGTAGGCTATACAGCTGTTTATAAACAGGTATAAAAGTGTCATATAAGTATGCAATTAATTTATATTAATTAATCACAGATCCTGTAATTGATTGAATTATCTTTTTGAATCGCTTGACAGCCCTAGTTTTTAGACACTTACATCTGTGTGTAGTAGCCTATTCACTAACATGGGACAGACTGAAAATGATATGTTCGCTTGGTTTGATTAACTCTCTTAAGAGTGACTTACTGTAACTTTGGAGAGTTTTCAAGCCTTCTCTCCTTATTGTTCATGTTCCCATTCAATAGTGGTGGTTTCAATAGTACAACAAATTTACTTTAGAACACACACACACACACACACACACACACACACACACACACACACACACACACACACCTACCCTTGTCCTGTGAGGTGATCTTACTAAACACAATCTTCTTTGGGCCAGTCTGACACTTGTATTGGGCCACTGTTGAACCTGATAAGTGTGTGTGTGTGTGTGTGGGGGGGGGGGGGGGGGGGTGCCTTGATGAATTTGATATTTTAGCGTTTAAGGGATTAAAAAGGGGAACGCGGGGGACTAAGACTAGATTCTGTGGATCCATCCAACATAGTTTTTAATTTTTTTTGCTGTTTTGCTTGTGTATGTGTGCTCATATTATCCCCCCCGGAGAGCCACAGGTTGGGTCTTGCATAGAGATGTTATGGTCCACTCTCCTTTTATTCATGGCTTATTGGCCGGGTGCATATGCGTGTCCCCCGTCCGTCCCCCTGCTGAGAGATTCCAGAGGCTCCTCTCTTGGCCTCTCAGGGCTCCTGGGTCACTCGTTTGTCATCATGACCTTTGACCTGTGTAGGCCAGTGTGCCGGGAGGAATGTCGGAGATGTTTACCTTGGGCTGAGACTGATGGTGTCCAGGTGGCTCTTTCTCTCTCTCTCTCTCTCCTTTTTTTCCACTATCTTGTGTTTTTTTTCCTGAGCCAGGAATCTTGAGAGTCCCACCACTCTGCCGCAGCCAGCCAGCCAGCCAGCCAGCCAGCCAGCCAGCCTGGTGAATAATGCAAAGGCCCTATGAGAGTATAGCCCAACATGCTGTTGTTGTGCTTATGCTATTTTCTGCTATGATTTCCTACTAACACATGTGTACTACCTGGATCTTTAGTTAAGTTTAGCATGTTTTTGCATGTGGCAAAAAGCTGCAGCGCAATGTTACAGTTCACTCTGCTGTAAGTTCACGGTTCCATTCCGTTCACTAACGTACGGATCAACATTTGCTGATTTAACAAGTTTCCATAGTGAGAATGAAATCCTAGCGCTCTGAGAATATCTTCACGTCTGCGGGATTTCCAAAGGTGTAGTTTCCTTAAAGGGCAGCGCTTTAACCCATTGATGATGGCTGCTGCGCGACGCTACATTGTATCTCCTGCCGGCTGCTGCGTAGCGCAGCATTGTTACTTTATCAAATGTTCATGGCGTGCGCAGCATAGAATGCACCATCATTGGTTCAAATACACATGAGGTGGGTTATGTTGATTTTTTAAGACCACATGACCATCCAAATGTTGTGTGGTTTGCCGAAAATCACGTCAATCAAAAAAATAAGAAAATATAAAAAAATAAAAATAACCTGGCTGTGTCCGCGATAGTGTATTACAGAACAGTTAGTGGCGTTCGGAGTGCATAATCTAGGTCTACTATAGACTACTGAGGAAAATCACACATCACATTGTATCTATTTATTAACAATATTTAAGAATTTAGGCTATATTTTGCTGCTCCAACTCAAATTCAGCCCAGTCAGGCGATAGTTAAGTTTCAGTTTCGTTTTCATCTCCGTGGTATACAGCCGTTTGGACCAGCTGATCGGCTCCAGACAGCAAGAGTCAGTCTGCGTTCCAGTTGTACTGGGAAGTCGGATTTATGGTGCCAGTGATAACTGAACTAAATAATAAAATAAAGCTATCTCTTCCTCCCTCTATCTGTCTATCTTTATCCCTCCACTGCACACTCAGTCACTACTATCCATGCTAAAAGGAAGCAGGATTATAACCTCATTTAGCACATTATTTTTAAATATTTTATATTATTTATTGTTATTTTTTCTCCCCCATCTAATTTTGACGATTTTTAGAAAACTGTGTTGGTTTGTAAGCGCTAAGGGAGCATGTTTAAATAAAACATGTGAACCTTACCTTTTAAATGTATTTTATTTCATGTTTCTATGCGCTACACAGGCTTAGATATTAAGGTTTTGTTAGACGTTGACAATTCGTAGTATTTTTTCAGAAAACCCTCAGGCATTAAGGACATGCATCCTAGATTGCCATAGTCATCAATGGGTTAAGAGACGATTTTAATATCAAACTCTAGAACAAAAACTGGTCTGAGCAGGTTAGCCGTGCAGCCTCTGTTACCACGGTGATCTAGTCAGGTAGAAAGAGAGCCACCTTTCGTGATACTGAAAACTCTGGCTTTAGACTCAACAGACCTCGCTCAGCCCTTAATCTCGCTTCGTAGTACACCCCTCTGATTTACTCGTAAACACAGAAGTTTTGTTTTGTTGACCGTTGACAAGCATATCCGCAGCGGATTGCCACTGTGCACTGCGCTGTTTCCTAATGCTGTACGTATTTGGTGAAAAAAAAAAACAAGTCACAACAAGCACACTGGACTGTTTGGTGATGTTGAACAATGTAGCTTCTGACTGTCAGCGGAGGCAGCAACACTGTATTGACTACCAGTATTTTAGCTAACTAGCAATTAGCGACCTTCACACGTTTTTTCCTTAAAAAATACACAACACACAATTAAAGGAATGGTTTCTGTTGCCTTAGGCCTATCTTGAACCCGAGAGTGAAGCAACAAGCTTAAATATTCCTTTAAGCTAGTTTGTGGAGGGACTCTTTACATGTTGCGTCAGTAGGTATCTGTAATACTTTGACTGGAAAGTAATGAGAGAGAGAGAGAGAGAGAGAGAGAGAGAGAGAGAGAGAGAGAGAGAGAGAGAGAGAGAGAGAAAGCTATTGATTGGCCCTCTGTCTAGGTCTGGTCAGAGAACACACTCTTCCAAAGAAGCTCCATGCATTTCCCAGTGTGTTAGGCATCAGCCAGCGGGGCCGAGCGGGGTGGCTAGACAGACAGGGCATTCAGTTATAGGTAATGGACTCCCTCCGCCCTCCACTTCAACTTGCTGCCATCTATCACTCTGGTAGCAGACCTTCCCAGTGGCTCCGTGCTGGGTCCTCATCTACTGGAAACTCTTGGAAAGTCCCCCCCCCCCTCTAGGCCCTTCTAAAGAGCCCATTAAACAGTGTTGTAATGCAAACAGTGCGTCCAGAGGAGAACCAGGGCCAGGTGTCGGGTGCGGAGGGGATGAGCGCCTAATGCAAGCCATTACGAGTGGCGGGGAGGGTGGGTGGATTATCATAAAAGCATCTCCCCTCCCTCTAATGTGGACATGTCTGATCAATAGCAGACTCCTGGGAGAGGAGGGAGGGAGGGAGGGAGGGAGGAGGGAGGGAGGAAGCTTTATTAATCTATCTACCGGCTGAACAACACACCACTGGCAGCGACAGGTAGAGAGGGTCCAAAACCCGTGGAGAGATGCCTACTAAATACATTTTTTTGTCTTTTGCAAGTAGAGAAACCTGTTCAAGCTACGGAAAAAGTGATTCAATTGGTAATTGTTTAAAAGAAAAAGCGTATTACGCATTGATATGTGGTATATAATTAAGTAATAAAGGGGTTATTACACACATTTATAAACAGTTCTTACGTCATCTGCAAATTATGTGTCTAAACCGTTTTGGTAACACTTTATTTTGATAGTCCACTGTTTGATAGTCCAACTTTCTGCATCAGACATTATGATTTTTTGTAAAGTGTTATTAACCAATATTCAACAAACTCTCAGTATTGTCAACTTCTGATAAGTTGACTATCAACTACTACTGCTATAAACCAATATTCAACTGACTATCTGTAGTGTTGGTTGAAAGTCAACAGTGTGATGTCAAAATATAATGATAATAGCCTATGTCCCACTCACAAGGAATCTCAATCTCATCCAATTAATGACCAGTATGATGTTGATCATCTGTTAATAAAATAAAGATAAATATTTTGATGACCAATACTTAACCCTTCATCCACATCAACATATCTCATACAACGGAGAACTGCCAATTAAAATAAGTAAATGAATTGATATGGGCGTGAAAAATATAAATGGTAGCATTAGCTAATTTGAAAGCGTAACAATCATGAATAAATGAGAATGAATCCAATTAAGTTCACCTAAAATAATATTTAAAACACATGTAGGCATTCATTATCTGATAAAAAGTGACATACATTTGGATTTAACATTTTTAATTTGCACCTGTTCAGGTTAAATCCAAATAAATAGGCTAGTACTTTTTCTACTAGGTATATTTACCTAGTAGAAATTAGCCTATTTATTTGCTTTCACATTTTACCATGTGTTTATTATGCTATCATTGGTACATTCACCTTACTGAAGATCACTATTTCTGTATAACCAAAAGTGTGGGAGCGTACATTTATAGTCCACCAATAGAGTTGACTTAATGACACACTGAATGACTGCCCCAGGGGGGGTTGCAAAGGGATACTAACTTATAGATAAACACATACATCAAAATATATATATAACAAAAAAAAGCTTTCAACAAATGTTTTTCATTATAGTTTTTGTTGATGAATATAATATATTCATATACTGTATACACACACACACACACACACACACATACACACACACACACACACACACACAGACACACACACACACACACACATCATGGACGCCGGTTAGACACAGATAGTGTTAGAGAGATGCAGTGGTTAGCTTTTAACTGCAGGTGTGTCCAAATTTCTCTACCTGTGTGTATGTGTGTTCCTGTGTCTGTGTAAATGCTGTCTCTTTGCCTTTTCTGTGTAGGTGTGTATTTGTGGTGTGTGTGTGTGTGTGTGTGTGTGTGTGTGTGTGTGTGTGTGTGTGTGTGTGTGTGTGTGTGTGTGTGTGTGTGTGTGTGTGTGTGTCGTCCTCCCAGGAGGAGCTTGTGTGGCTCAGGTACAGTGACACCTGAATATGTTAGACGTCCTCCTGCTGTTAAAGACCTACTGTACTTCACCAGTGGGAATATGAAGGTGCATTTAACTCTCGGATCCTATGGAGTATAAATGTGCAAACATTTTAGAAATCGGTTCATCCTAGCCTGAGAAAAGGCAGAAAGAGTGTTTTATGGTCTCACTGTATAACCCTACATTTTCCCACGTGTGATATCACACAATGGAAAATGTATGGTTAGGATTAACAGGACAGCTGGGCCAAGGGAAGACCTGAGGGAAGAATGACCTTATTCAATATATTATAATAGCGATTTTATGATGATGATAGAATGCCGGTTCCGTATGGGTGAAGTATTCCTTTAATACAAATTAAAACTCATGAGCTTTTAATCAATGTCCGTAGTATGTTAGTCAAGTCACAATACAATGAATTATTAAGCCAAGTCAAGAAGACAAACTGTTATTGGGTGTTTAAGGTCTGCTGGGGAGAAGGCCTTGATGCATATCAATGAGCAGGAAGAAAAGCACATGAGTAGACAATACATAGAATTTAAGCCAGATTGGACCATGACAATTCTTAGTCTGGGACATCCCTCTACTTGTAATAATTCTGTCATGAACATGTGTTCATACTGTGATTATTAGTTTGTCTGTTCTGGTCACATGAAAAGCTATTTCCTGATCCCTCCTCTGGTTCTCTACCTGAAGCTTATTCCACCTATCCAGGGTTTTTGAGGAGTTTCCCCTTTCTGAATGGAGGGTCTACGAACAGAGAGTGTCATGTACTGTAGACTGTCAAGCCCCCTCAGGCCAATAGTTATTTGTGATATTGGACGATGTAAAACAACTTGACTTGATGGGACTTGGGGGGATGTCTTCACACCATTTCAGTGGCAGTTTGAACAGGCAGGCAGCTGGTTCCCATCAGTTCTCCTCATATTGGGCCAGACATCTTTCCAGTGCGCCCCCCCTCTCCACCACTCTGCTCTCCACTTAAACCCAGTCAAAAAGGACCATGCATGTGATCCTCACTATGGGTGGATAGACACATTTACTGTTGACTCATGTTTAATTGCCACATTAAAAGAGACTCTGCCAGATACAGTAGATGACAGTTGAAGAGTGAATGATGTATGACCTGTGGTTTCCAACACTGTCAGTGGTTGGACGACAATAGTATAAAAGAAGTTCATATCAAACTTCCCACAGATGATCAACTCCAGAGTTTACAAGACTGTGCTGCTTGCAGTGCTTATTCTTACTCCCACAAATGTTATTTAGTTAGGTTTCACAAAACATAAGCTCAAAATTCCAGCATTCAGCTATTACCTTACTCAACAGTGTGTCATGTGATTCACTCCATATGTCTATTCATTCAAAATCAATAATCCAATCTATTTTATTTTTCAGTTTTTTAAATATTATCTAAGACTATTTACCAGACCACTATCTAAGGTGAAACTTCATGTAGCTCAGGGATGTGACACATCACATCTTCTGCTGGAGACTTCACTGTGAGAGTGGGCAAATGCCTTTTTTAAGCGGGTTTATCCGCATTTATAAAACCTGCATTTACAGTGTCATTTTGGTGTGAAAAGAGTATTAGAGTAGCCTGGAAATCCAGAAATCCAGAGGGTCTGGCGATCAGCAACAGATCTTCCAGCCTCAAGGGGCGGCACCAACGCATGCATCTCAAATACCACTGCACGCAATAGGATAGCACTACGATGAATCAGAGCAATGAACAAGGTGACGTATTCAGCCCTTTTTGTTTAGCGAACAGCGTGTTAAGGTTTCGTAAACGCTGGACCCAGACACTGGAGTTGGAGTGATGCAAAACAGGTACAATCGTCGAGGTACTGGTAACCCCTGCCGCGACGACGTATGTCCAGCAACCGCTGGACGGTGAAAGCTGTCTGTGGCAGTGGGGAGCAATGAAGTGAACAGCCTTGGAAAACCGGTCCAGAACTATGAGGATGACTATTAGAGGGAGGAAGGACTGTCACAAAATTGAGACCAATGTGGGACCAGGGCCGACAAGGAACAGTTAGGGACAAGGAACGTCGGAGACCAGCAGGAGGTTGGTGTGAGGACTTAGCTCGAGCACAAACCATGCAGGCTTGAACGAATGACCGTGTGTCTATAATTGTTCAGACACAATAATCAAAAAAACTTGATCATAGAAATTTTACTTGGAAGGCAAAAAACAATGTGCTTATATCTTATTCCATGTGTCTCCCTTCTTTACAGGATGAGTCAAATGGATGGCTCTTCTTAAATATGTCACATTGTCACATTTCCAATTTCTTCTATGGTTTTCAAGAAATAGGGGTTTTACTACTTCCCCGCTGGCACAACTCAACCCACTCTCCCCTATGTCGCTATTAAAATACATTTTGAGAATCATCTTGTGTCTGGCCTGCCATATTTATTTTAACTGCTTCTTAAAACCCAGAGAGATACTGATTTACTGATTCATTCATAATCCACTGGCCATTACCTACGTCATAGTTACTAAAAGAAAACTATAGTAGTTACTGCATAACTATGTAGTAGTTACTAAAAAGAAGAAGAAAAAACATGTATGAAAACATAGCGTTGTTTTCGCTGATGGTCTCATTATCTGTTACAGGTCATTTATGATCATCAGAGGAGACATGAGACAAACATTTAAGAGTTCCCCATGGTCTCTTTCTATGTAATCAGTAACTCACACCCACAAACCTTGCTTTGCACTTGGTCTTTTTTCTTCTGAGCTTGGAGGACCATGCAGTATCACCAGATTCAGTATCCCTCCCACTTGTTGTCCTCTCTACTCTTACTCACCAACTAAAGACAGAAGAATATTACTCATTGTAAGCACTAATATCCTGTGGTCTTATTTTAACATCTGAAGTGCACTCAGTGGCGCAGCTCTGCTTTCACTAATGCTGTTTTATATATAAAACCAATCTCTATGAAAGCCCTGCACCTCCCACACATGAGCAGTGCTGACCTCCCTTCACGCTGCTTGTTGAAAGCGCTCGCCTCACTTTTTTCTTGCTTTTTGCTTGTTCTCCTTCACACAAAATCCCTTTACATTCTACAGCAGGACTGTATCACCTACTCATATGTACATGAGTAAACAAATGAGCCTGATGCGTGTGCACACTACTTTAGTGTGTATTTGTGTCACAGGTGTTGCTCTCTTCACGTGGAGCATGAGGCCTGAGTATTTAATTGCCAATGACTGCTGCTGTAATTGTTGTGCATATGACAAATACACTTCTTGATTGGTGAATCTTGATGATGTACACGCAATTTTGCATTAAACAATGTGTTCCATGCTGCCCAATAGCAAATCCCAAATCCTTCACCAGCTTAGATCCCTGGCTCATTTTCTAGTTGTTATCCGGCTCTTTTTGCTCCCTGTGATTTACAGTGACCCAGTGAGAGTGTCTGTATTGAATAATAGCGTGGAATGACAGGTAGACCTTGGACCACTTGCCGTGGTGGCTGGTGGATGGTACAGAGAGTGGTAAGGTAATCGCTCCCTTTTTTGTCTTTTTCTTTTTTTACCTTCAACTAAAGTGAGGAAAGGCAGGCCAACACTTGGGTGACACACACACACACACACACACACACACACACACACACACACACACACACACACACACACCCTTGTATTGTGTCTGTGTCTGGGCAGGTTCTGCATGTTTGGAAGTGGTAGTCAGCAAGGAGAGATAATAGCCAGTATAACTTTTACCAACGCTAAACCAATCATGGGCTATACATATATCATAAGTGATTCATTTCAAATAATTAAGATGTCCTAATACAGTCTAATGGGAAAGTCTTTATATTCATACCGAGTTGTAACAGCATTATGATCATCATTAGAAGGTCAAACAATGACAGTGAAATGAAAGCCATGACATTTTTTTTATTCATTAATTGTGCATGTAGGTTTAACATCTGTAAATAAAGGCCCAATCAGACAAATGTATCATAAACCATTAATGCCTTGAGTGCAAGTGGAAACACTAGCAGCAGTATGTACTGGGCTCCATCAAATAAAGAAAGGGTTAAGGAATGTGAAAGGCTCTCCACCAAGTTGGGTTAGGGTTAGGCTCATCTGCTAAACTACTCAAGCCCCTTGCACTCTTCCCCTGCAGGAAGGCTAATGGCAGACGTGTAAGTAGGCAGCGTGACCTGTTGTGCTGCACATGGAGTGTATTTGCTGTGGTTATAGCTGCAGATTCTCCGCTCAGGCCCCCAGGGGTTCCAGCAATCTGACAGGCAGTGCAGACCTAATCCAGGCCAGGTCCGTTTGGTATGCATCCCCTAGGTATGGAATAAATACAAGGCCGGTAAGCAGATCTGCTTGCTTGCACATGCCGCAGGGGGAGTGGAAAGGCTTCTCCAAACCCCTATGTTACATGCCTTGACGGGATGTGTCTCATATCCATCCATATATATATATATACTGTATATGTAACCTCATAACATTTTTGGGCTTTTCACAAATAAGAACAGCTTTGATCTCCTGTTGGAAAGTAATGCAGTTTTAATGTCCAACTTCAAGGGCCATTAGCTGCATTTTTTTTAATCAGTTAGCGAGACTGCTTGGGCAAATTTCTGAATGTCAAGTCAGGGGGTGTTGCTATAGCCTAGAGGTTTGAGAAAAGGGGTTTGTGATTGGAGGGTTATCAGGTTGAGTTCCATTCTGGGAGAATGTGGGAGGGGAGAGTGGATCAGTAATCCTCTGCCCTCCCTACAGCCCTACAGCTGACTTACCTTTGAGCAAGGCACCGCACCCCCCACACTGATTCAGTGGGTCAAAGCATAACAAACCAAAGTATGCAAGACGTTGTTAAATGATATAAATGTGGTGAACTGAACTGCTGGTTTAATTATTTTTATTTATTTAACCTTTATTTATACTCAAGAGATTTTTTTGATTTTGATTTGATTTAGTTTATTTCAGACATATCCACATACAAAACAAAATGAAAAGCATGGAAATACAATAAACAAAAATTATGTTTTCACAAAAAACAAAAACAAAAAAAAAAAAAAAAATTATCTGTGTTGTTGAGATATGCCTGAAAAGGAGCAGGAAGAAGTATACACTTATTTAATCCTACCCCTTTCCTTAAAAAAATAAAAAATCTAAATATTTATTAAATAAAAAAAAATAAAAAAATAAAATAAAATAAAAATAATAATTATATTCGCTTCTCTTATCCATATATTCTCTGTACTATTGGCGATACTATATTTGCCATTTACATACAACTTCATATACTATACATTTTTTATATTTTATATATTTATACAATGCATATATCTATATTTATATTTATAAACAATCAAATGAGGGGTGACTCTCATTTACAATGATGTCGAGTCAAACAAATGCAAAGCAAAAACAACAATACATACACAATATACAATGTGCAAACACATCAAATACACAACAAGCTGATTAAGAGACAAAACAGTTTAAACGTTTCGACAGCGATGTAGAATGGCTGCAATTAAAATGAGATGGGTGAAAGTACAATATAGCTTTGTTTAAACTGTTACAGGTAGAGTCCAGCAGATTTAAGATAATATCCAAACCCTAACCCTCTAACTTTGGTAAAGAATATGAATTTATTTATTTGTTGCTGTAAGTTGTTCCAGGAGTCAGGCGCACTGAAGCTAAAATCTGTCATTCCAAGCTCAGACCGGGCTTGTGGGACATATAACCTGAGCATGTCAGTGGAGTTGGTCTGATAAAGGCCATCTGAAATTTGGAGCATTGCAGTCAAACAATGTGGTAGCTTCCCTGTCAGGGCTTTATATATAAAAATATGTCAATGTGAGTCACGTCTTTCCTCAAGAGAGGACCACCCAAAATGATGGAGTAAAAAAATAAATGTTTTGCACCTCCACGTTACTGAATATTTAAATGTGTCTATATGTTCTTTAATATAAAAAATAAAACATACATTTTACAAATGGCAAAAAATAAATGTTTACCTATACCGGCTTTACACAGTCATATTGAAATTAGAATTTTGGGCTCTAGGTGACACATTTTATTACCTTATCAACTATCAATGAGTCTAACATTGGGAGAGGGCTTTAGGTCCATTTGCATATGCTAATTTGCCAACATTTATTTAAAAAACAAAACAATAATTACACAAAATTAACCACATATTAATTGAACTATAGTCTACAGAAAATATCTGATTGAATGACTAGATGATCACTGTGGTGGCTTTAGAAATGCTTTAAAACTTAAACCAGAATGATTCAGGTGCAAGGGATTCAAGTGATACTGTCCTTTTATTGGGTGAATGAGAACACATCACTAGAAAGTGATACTGAAGCTATGCATGGATCACCACATGTTCTGTTTACCAATGACGTTCCAGGTTCCTCTGTGCTATGCTTCACTGTCCATGGCACTATAACTAAATCTCTAATTAGAAGATATTTGGATGAAAAGAGAGAGAGAGAGAGAGAGAGAGGGCACTACAGCAAGATAATGACGCTGAGAGAATGATGAAGAGAAAGAAATAAAGAGTGCAATAGAGGTAGATAATGATATGGAGAGAGTGATGGATATCATAAGACAGCCTATCAGGATAAGTGTGTGCGCTTTTATGGACAGGAATATAAAGTGGTGGATTGCCTCCACCCTCTATGTATCAGCCCTCCCAAAGGTTTCATTGAACCTACAGAGTTACATTCATTACGTATGTTTCAATAGCCTTGGTTTAGATCAGCACCCCTTGCAGACTTTTTGTACGCTATGCATATTTCCTGAATATCCGTGGATCTAGATAACCCAAGAACACTGGTGAGAATACATTTAATAATTACAGTTTACTATATGCAATGGTATGCAGGTTAACATATACTCAAGAAACAAAATCGTACATTTTGAGTTTATTTCGTTTTTTAAAGGATATCCTAACATAATAAATACATTTATCTCCCAATTCGTAAGTTTAGGGTTGAAATGGTCAAAATGGCCACTGTGTGCTAGCGGTTAAAGAAATTCCAGAACTTGTAGTGATAAGATGCCAAAGGGAGAGTAGACTAGGGCTATGTACGTGTTTAAACTTGCTGTGTAATTTGTGGATTAGCAAATTTCGCTAATGGCTAAAACCATCAGGGTTTTTCCTCCGCAATAGACCAGAAAGAGGAGAAAGAAATGGATAGAAAGAAAGACACAAGCGGAAATTAGAAGGACTTACCATAAGCCTTATTTCATCAATCTCTCCAGCAGTGTCAGCACATTAAAAACTCTTCTATAATGTGTTGGCGTCAATAGCTTTAGTTTTGAGATAATTAGTTGGTTTATTAATTGACTGTTCGAATAATAGATAAATGGTTTTGGTCATTTCTTTGAAGCAAAGGTGCCAAACATCTCCTCGTTTCACTCAGTGTGGTTACATGCAGACTCATAATCGGGTAAATGAATGAATAAGACTTCAACAGGACTTGTAAAATGCATGTAAACACCTTTATCAGATCTACTTTGCACACAAATCGGCAGATTAACGGACAAGCGAAGTCGGATAAGAACACCTAGATAACTCGTTCATAGTCGGCATTCTCTCTGCATGTATACAGGGATCGGACATCGCATATCAGAGTTTGCGTTCTGCGCTTGCTCGAGAATCCCTGCGGAGGATTTCACAAGGAAGTGGAAGGAGACGATGTAAAAAAAATAGTAGGGATGCCGGAAGGGAACCGGACGTCGCACTATAACCACTTGTTAAAAGGGCTACAGCGCCACCTAGCGTAGTGGAGACAGCCATGCATCGGACATTTATCCGATTCTTGAAAGGCCATACAGTATATACTCAGACAAGTAACACGGTCCGTTCGAGTGTCTGTTTCGATATATGTCTTAATCCAATCTAGCTGTGCCATGGAAACGTGTCTCGCCACTGTGGATATGCTGCTGTTTAATTGTTATTACTGGGATATTCCTGAAATCCTAAATCTTTGATTCAGGATAATCTCATTTGTAATGGGAATAGTGAAGTGTTACGGGCAGGTTTAGGGTCCTTTCCTGTTTATATTCCTTTTGCTTACTAGAGCTGATTGTTGACATAAACACCTGCAGAAGACACAAGGAGGATCGGCGTTTGGCAAGCATAGCTCGCATCAGTGAACAGTTCTTTGTTTTTAAGCTTGCACAACTACACTGAAGGATCTCTCTTCCCCATCACACTACTGAACGCAATATTGTACACCTTTACTGGTGGCTCATGCTGGAGACGTGGCTCTTCTAACCAGCCGAAAGTTGAACCACAAATCTACAGGGTTCCCCGGGAGATACTGTTGGGGGGGGGGGGGCTGCGGGAGTATGGGGTGAGGGGGTCCCTTCTCAGGGCCATCCAATCTCTGTACACTCAAAGCGAAAGCTGTGTACGGGTTCTTGGTAGTAAGTCGGACCCGTTTCCGGTGGGGGTTGGCCTCCGCCAGGGCTGCGCTTTATCACCAATCCTGTTTGTGATATTCATGGACAGGATATCAAGGCGTAGTCGTGGTGGGAAGGGGTTGCAGTTTGGTGGGCTAAGGATCTCATCGCTGCTGTTTGTGGAAGATGTGGTTCTGATGGCATCATCGGCCTGTGACCTTCAGCTCTCACTGGATCGGTTCGCAGCTGAGTGTGAAGCGGTTGGGATGAGGATCAGCACCTCTAAATCTGAGGCCATGGTGCTCAGCAGGAAACCGATGGATTGTCTACTACAGGTAGGGAATGAGTCCTTACCACAAGTGAAGGAGTTCAAGTACATCGGGGTCTTGTTTGCAAGTGAGGGAACAATGGAGTGTGAGATTGTCCAGAGAATTGGAGCAGCAGGGGCGGTGTTGCACTCGCTTTACCGCACTGTTGTGATAAAAGGAGAGCTGAGTCAGAAGGCAAAGCTTTTGATCTACTGGTCCATCTGCATTTCCACCCTCACCTATGGTACAAGCAGAGGGTTCTCAGGGGGGTGGCTGGCGTCTCCCTTAGAGATAGGGTGAGAAGCTCAGTCATTCGTGAGGAACTCGGGGCAAAGCCGCTTCTCCTTTGCGTCGAAAGGAGCCAGTTGAGGTGGTTCGGGCAGGCGGTAAGGATGCCCCCAGGGCGCCTCCCTAGGGAGGTGTTTCAGTAGCGTCCAGCTGTAAGGAGGCCTCGGGGAAGACCCAGGACTAGGAGGAGAAATGATATCTCCACGCTGGCCTGGGAACGCCTCGGGATCCCCCAGTCAGAGCTGGTTGATGTGGCCCGGGAAAGAGAATTTTGGGGTGCCCTGCTCAAGCTGCTGCCCCTGCGACCCGACTACGGATAAGCGGTTGACGACGATGAAGATGATGATAATGTATTACTATTTGCCGTACCAGTTCTTGTTTTCCACGTTAAAAGTAAGCTATTTGGAAATTGAAAGTAAA
The DNA here is from genome assembly GCF_949987685.1 of Ammodytes marinus. Classification (NCBI taxonomy): domain Eukaryota; kingdom Metazoa; phylum Chordata; class Actinopteri; order Uranoscopiformes; family Ammodytidae; genus Ammodytes; species Ammodytes marinus. The sequence continues at coordinate 2,079,495 of NC_137230.1, read as the reverse complement.
TATTGTTGAAATGATAAGGAAATGTGCAGTGTTGATCGTATCTGAAAGATAAGGGTAAGCTATTGGATGCAAACATTATGAGGTTCGGACGGAAGAAATGTTTTATTTTAATTAAACCAGTTTAAATGTTAGTTGAAGACCCAGCTTTAGCAGATATCTCATTCATTAGGTAGGCTGTTACAGAGAGGATTTAGAGGGGTGAAGGGCATTGATTTCATTCGCTTTCAGAGTGCGGCTAGGTATATATTTGCAGTTGGCCGTAATTAGTAGATGCATGTTTGTATTGTTGTGATTCTGCAGTGGTTTGTTTTGTTGTGCAGCTTTGCCGTGTCATGTCGCATTGCTAGAAATATATTTTCCCCCCCTCGATGTGTCTGTGCTTGTGGTGTATTTAGCTAACTATTATTTATACAGATTTAAATGATTTAAACTGTACTCGGTGTGGTGCTGTTGTGGACTGATCCATATACATGTGAGCAAGACTCTCCAGTTTGGGGCTGTATCTGGTGTTGTTCTACATGAGACCACGTGGTGAGTGACACCCTTTTGGGGAGGCTCACAGTTATTCGCTTGGTGTATTTCAGGTAAACAGTGTGGCGTTAATGCTAGTTGCCGGTATTTGCATGTAGCTACTAGATGTAGGTCTGTTTATATCTGTGTACTTCTAAAACTTTGTAAAATGGACCAGTTTGATGTGGAGGAATGTTTCTGTAATCTCATTAGCCATGTAGAACTCATCAGAATGAAAAAGGATAGGTTGTCGGCCATAGCACAATACTATGAGCTAGAACTTGGGCCTATAGTAAGAGTGCAGGAGGCAGTGCAGTTTATTGGAGATTACTTGAAATTACCTGATCCTGAACGACCCCATCGGGTCCAGGTTACGTCTGATCACAGGTCACCACCATTTCAGGAAAGAAAGTTTGAGCCTCGGACTGAGGTGTATTGCTTTTGCTGTGTGCTGAAAGTTGCAATGTAGTGAGCCTTTTAAGCCCATAGCTTGTGTAGGTGTAAGGCCCAACTCATTAGAAACCCCTGTGTTTGTAGATCACACTGAGGAGGAAGTACCAAAAAGTAACAAGGGTTTGGTGTCTGATGGTACAGTAGCATTCTCAGAGGATGGCCATCCAGTTAAGGTGCTAAGAGACTCTGGAGCAGCCCATTCACTACTTCTGAGAGGAGTGTTTGACTTAGTATAGAGCTAGTCCACTGTCACCGGGATGTCTGTGGTGGTCAAGGGAGTTGGTGATGGTGAAATCCCAGCTCCTCTGCTCCGGGTTTTCATAAAATCCATAGCCTTAGAGAGGGAGTACCCTGAGGTGTTCACAGCCTGTGTTGTCACCAGGTCTGGCTTACGGTCAGAGGAGGTGCCGTATGCTCAGGTAGAGGAAGCTTTTGTTGACCTTTCAGAGACATTCCTAGCCCATTTGGCAGGAATGGAAGAGACCAGTCAATTTACTCTGGAGTTTTTAGTTGAAGCCCAGTGTAAGGAGCCATCCATACTAGTGTCCCTCAGTAAGACTATGCCTTTAGAAAAAAGCCCTGTGTGTTGTAGCGACTGTGGTGAGTAGCGAGCCTGATGCTTTTAGAGACGCATCCAGGTTTACGAGGGGTAACACCCGGTCCAACCCACCTAGTCTCACATAAAGTAGATACAGGGGATGTGACTCCGATTAAGCAGCATCCATATCGAATTACAGTATGATGGATATTGGAGCTATAGAGAAGGGGGACAAGCACATGGAGCTCTCCGCTGGTACCAGTTCTAAAAGAAGATAAAACTGTGCGCCCAGGTGTTGATTTCAGGAAGGTTAATGGTGTGACCAAGACATACTTATCCCATCCCTAGGTTAGAGGATTGTATTGATCTAATAGGTCAGGCTAGTTTTGTGTCCAAGTTTGATCCGCTAAAAGGATACTAGCAGGTGCTGTTCACCGAGAGCAAAGCAGGTGTCAGCTTTTTGCCCAGCTGATCAGTTATATCTGTGTCGAGTGTTACCTTTTGGAATGAAAAACGACCCAGCAACCTTAAGAGGTTAATGCACACTATTACAGCAGGGCTTTCCAATGTGGTAAGCTACATTGATGATGTTGTTGTGTACAGTTTGTCATGGAAAGATCACATTGTGCATATTGATGGGCTGTTTTGGAGGTTGGAAAGCGCTGGCCTGGTTGTGAATCTCCTGAAGTGCGAGTTTGGTAAGGGCCAAGTCACTTATGGGGAGAGGATCAGTTAGACCTGGGGAAGCCAAGGTTCAGGCCCGATCTTGGCACTCCGACAACACAGAGGCAGTTAATGCACTACTCGGGATGTGTGGTTTCTATCGGCGGTTTGTGCCAAACTTTGCTGATGTGGCGATGCCCCTAACAAACCTGTTAAAGAAAGGCGCAAAGTGTGTGTAGACACCTGAGTGCCAAAGTGCAGCAGAGAAGTTGAAGGCCATCTTGTCATGTAAACCGGTGCTAAAGGCCCCTGATTTTTCGGCAGTTGATGCCTCAGACCTGGGAATTGGGGCTGTCCTTCTCCAAGCCGATTCACAAGGAATAGAGAAACCTGTAGACTATTATTCTTAAAAGCTGAATCTTCGTCAGAAGTGCTATTCAACCATTGAAAAGGGGGGGTTAGCCTTGGTACTCGCCATACAGCACTTTCGAGTTCTATGTGGCAGGGAGTCACGCAGAGCTGTTGGTTTAGATTGCCCATAACCACTTGGAAAGTTTAAGGGTGAGAACCAGAGGCTGTTTGAAGTGTCCGAGTTGTCTTTAACCAGAAGAGGGTTTGAATGTAATCCCAAGTTGACGACTCTAATGGGAGCTGGAGATGGGGCTCTTCTAACCAGCGGACTAGGTGAGCATAGCTACACTTGGCCTCTGTCTCATCCGCTCTTAGTTTACCTTTTCTTTTGTTCGTTTCGTTGTGTTGCAGTAGCGGCAGTCCGAATACTGGTCTTTCGGAAGCTGTAGTATAACAGTAGTGCTAAACTGTCTATCTACAATATGTTTAACCCTCACCTGACAATATTGAGCTCTGTTCATCTGTTCCTTCATGACATAAACTGTTCACTGTAAATGTATGTGAATTAGCTTTATACCTCCAGCCTAAAGGCCTTTGCACACCGGGCGCGTTTTATTCGTGCGATTAATCAGTTTATTAACGAACGTATACAGAGTCAATACAAGCTTCCACACCAGCGCCGTCATTTCGCATCGCGAATTTGCGTTTTTTATTTTTTCGAACTGAGTTCGATTTTTCTGGGACGTCGCTTCTTAAGTGGGACGCGACAAAATTCACATTTCAAAACATTCGCTTTTACGTTGCGTTTATTCGCGTCGCGCCCGGTGTGCAAAGGCCTTAACACATGACCTTTAGCTAATCCTGGAAAATAAATTCTTGCCAATAGAATACTTGAGTGTATTGCAAAGTCCTGTTCTCCACTTCTTACTTTGAGAAATTTAATTTTGTTTTTCCTCTAAAAGTTTTCAAATGTTATTCACATTATCAAATTGTAGTAGTAACATTGGCAAACGTTTGATTTAAATCTGGAACCAATTCATAAAAGAAGTAAAGAAGAGCACAAATGGAATGAAACATTCAATGGCAGCCTTGGGATACTTTTAAAGCTTTTAATAATCAGTGCTATACGGACACATCTGGGGACACTACTAAACAAAAACAATGAGGTTGGTTTGATTACCTGCACACAGATGTACGTTTTGTCATGTGTGAAGTCCCCCTCCTCCTGAGAAACACTCAACACACACACTGACACATTCCTGACGGCACAAGGCATAACTTGTTATGGAGGCTGTTCACAGGGCTGTGTTAAGGTGAATCCAGACACACACACACACACACACACACTCTGGACTGTGTGTGCACTGAGAGGGGCAGCGTTGATTTAGGGCATTACTCAGACACAGACAGAGAGAGAAAGAGAGAGGGGAAAAGAGGGAGAGTCTCCCCTGACTGCATTAGGAAAGCCTCCAGCCTTTGTGATTCCTTTTGATCAAATCTCTGTGAAAGATGAGTGTCATGCCCTCTTCCAGCCAGCTGTGAGGGGACTGCCCTGTGACTTGGAGGGGGTAGAAGTGTGTGTGTGTGTGTGTGTGTGTGTGTGTGTGTGTGTGTGTGTGTGTGTGTGTGTGTGTGTGTGTGTGTGTGTGTGTGTGTGTGTGTGTGTGTGTGTGTGTGTGTGTGTGTGTGTGTGTGTGTGTGTGTGTGTGTGTGTGTGTGTGTGTGTGTGTGTGTGTGTGTGTGTGTGTGTGCAGGTCTAGGGAGGAAGTGCAGGCAGCTCCTGAGGTGAGAATGCCGAGTGGGAGGATCTCATTCCAATCCCCTGTGCCCAGTTTCAACACACACACATACACATGCACACAGACTCAGACACATACACACAGAACATCTTGAGTAGTTTAGAGCCAGTCCGAGGCAACATTAGAGGAGAGAAAAGCAGCAGAGGAGGCATGTGTGTCTGTGTGTGTGCATGTGTGTGTGTGCAATGAGAGTAAAAGCCCAGTGACCACCACTACTACTTTTTGTGCTGGAGTGTGTGTGTGTGTGTGTGTGTGTGTGTGTGTGTGTGTGTGTGTGTGTGTGTGTGTGTGTGTGTGTGTGTGTGTGTGTGTGTGTGTGTGTGTGTGAGGAGCAGAGTACATGTGTGTCTGTGTTGTTGAAGGAGATGCTGCTGGGTGTGATGGCTCTCTTGCGTTAGTACTTGTGCGGACAGGAGAGAGAGTTGGAGCCAGTTGTTTTGTGGGACTCACTCGTGAGGGAATGGCCAACTCCACCACGGTA